>NC_134710.1:33924359-34255609 GCF_043290135.1 Rhipicephalus microplus | reverse complement strand
TTTCAATTCTAAAGCCCGAATCTGTAACATCGCTCTACGCATCATACATTCTATCTGCGGGTAAAAGCTCACTAGCAGTTGCGACGAACGAAAAGAAATAACAAAATTACAGCATATCTACGGAGTGAATTATGATGAGTGGGGCGAAGCGTCCGTCATCCCGCCCTTGCTTCTGTTCGTCCGTTCATTCTTGCTTCCGTCCGTCCACGTGACCATCCGTGCGTCCATCTATGCGTCCGTCCGTCTGCCCATGCGTCCGTCCATCTGTCCATGCATCCATCCATCTGTCCATGCGTACGTTTGTCAGTCCGTCCATCCATCCCTCTGTCTGTCTGTCTGTCTGTCTGTCTGTCTGTCTGTCTGTCTGTCTGTCTGTTCGTGCGTCCATCCGTCCGCACGTGCGCCTGTCTATCCATCCGTCCGTCCATCTGCTAATCTGTATGTCCGTCTGTCCATGCGTCCATCTAGTGAACACTCCAAGTACGCATCTCCCATCTCGCATCCCCTGTGGCACTTACCCCCCCCTCCCCACCCCACGCCTTAAGGAGCTTCGCCCCTAAAAGAGGCGGCTCGTATCCACCGCTCGGATAGCGCACTTCATAACCCCTCCCCCCTTTCGTGTTAGACCTACCATCGAATGCTCAAGCAGAGGCGAGTGCACCGTTCTTCTTGAAACAGCACGAAATAATGCGCAGGATGAGGAGTAAGGGGATGTTGATCAACCAGCAACTGTGAAATTCGATTGCAAAGGCACGCGCGCTATCTCGGCAGGCATCGCCGAAAGACTCGTAAAACATTCTACGTGCTGCGCTCTCAACGCGATTTGACTCTGCGAAAAGTGCACTTTTATTTAGTGCGGCCGTATTCTCCCACACCAATGTTTTCTCGAGTTACACAAGATCAGACCCAAAGGAGTTAACTGTCAGCTTTCCTTCGTACAACATTACACGTTGCTGCTATCGCATTCATTGCGCGGCCTTTGCATGGCAACAGTGATTCTTTCCCGCTTGCTGCGCCCCTCGGTGAAAGAGAAGCGAGAGAAATGTCAAAAGACGATTCACTTGAATCAGTGGCAGTGTACCACGACGGCTGTAACCAGAACGGCTGGAACCAGAATGGCTGGAACCAGAACCACTGGAACCAGAACTAGAATGGTTTTAATGAAACGAGTCCAAAGTGAGTGTTAAAATGGCTACGCGTGCCGTTACGGGGAAAGGTAAAATTGGGATCAGCTGGATACTCACGATAAGCAATATGAATTACTTCAGCAGCAGTTTGTGAAGATTTTGGAAAGAATTAGGCTTTGTGTTGCGTGTTGTCTGATTGCCCTCAACGCATGTTTATGTGCTCAGTGCAAGCCACGATCCCACAGCTTGAACCTTTACACCACTTCGAAATCAATCTCTTCAGTGAAGTAAATCTTTTCACTTTGGCACTATTCATTGCTTCAAGCAAGACAGTGCATTGTATAAATAAGAAAAATCTTGCAATCAAAATAATCGCACAATGGCATTACAGAGGCACTTTATTAACATTATTTGAGCCTTACCCTATTGATCGCTAACAATCACTTTGCTTCATAGACGAGAAGTCATGTTTTGGTATGCCACAAGGGAGTGCGTTAAGCCGTGTGCTTCTTATTATCTTCCATTAACGCCACTTGTAATATTTATACTGCTATAAAGTTTATCATATACGGCAATGGTACTACTTTTCTTGTTTCTGCTCTTGATTCACGGAAGTAATGGAACAATATATTGGTCGACATAGTAAGCTATCTGAACAGTTGATCGTGAATGGCGTGAAAATAAATCTTGTTATAAACTAATGCTATTTTATGTAGAAAACAAAACAAAACGCTTTTAATAGCAATCAAATCTAAGTCCGTGCTGGTAAATAGTAGTACATTTCAGATTAACATAAAATGTTACACGTTACTTTTTCTGCGCTTCTTACTTGAGATAAACACATTGTATTGTAATTGTACTTTGTTTTTTGGTGATCATTTTCGCTATCGCTTGTCAGAGCCAATTGCGTTACTCACTTGCTATCCGCTTAGATATAGCTTTTTTCGTTGTTTCGAAAGTGTTTCTTTATAGTCGTCATATTATTCTGGTCTCGTTTAGTGCATAATTTAGTCCAGTGTCGAACGATGTTACTATTTCAATATGCAACCACCATGTGTGCCTGTATGTAGGCAGTAACGCCGTGTTTTCAAAAGATTTCAGTAATGGTACCCACAAAACTCTTACATTTCTGGAAGTAGATCTAGGTTGTATTACATCCGCACTTGAGTTGCATGCAACGGCGAGATGACGCATTGTTTGTTTGAGTGCCTAGAGGATTTCGTTTTGGCCTCGTTGGTGCTTACATTGTTTAGATAAAAGTGACTGTGGAGCCAATTACATTTCGTAAGAATGGAGGAGCAAAATAAAAAAGAAGTGAAGCACAACCACCAACTGTTTAACACCACTCTGGGAAACATACAAGAAAAAAAAGGACACTTTTCACGCATGTGTGAGCAGCCAACATGTGATGCGGAGCAACATTGTCAAGGTAACAAGTCACCGAGTAAGGGAATTCCTGTGAAATACAAAGTTATGGATGTGTCACTGACACAATCAGACCCCTTATTTTTGATGAAGAATGCTGCCAAGTACTCTTTAGCAGTTTTCTTGCTGTTTTGCCCAGAACCTGCGCTTGCGTAAAGCATGATTCACATCCGCAGGCGTTATAATGCGTATTAAAGGGGCCCTGAAACACTCTTTTGAGTAACTATGAAATTAATTCACTGGAAAGCCTATTGCCTCAAAGCATAAACGCCGCAAAAATCTCAAGAATCTGTCCAGTACGAGCGGAGTTGCAAAGATTTGTCACACGCTGCAATCGCATTCTCTCTTTTCTCGTCCCGACAAAAGCGCTGGAAGCTAAGCATAGAGGGATGACAGGGGCAAAGAAATTACGTCACGTGTGCCTCCTGACCTTGAGCACTTTTTTTTTTCTTGGAATGAGTGGGTTTTCTAGTGTGATCGCGCGCGCACGCGTGGAGAAGTAGCGGCCTCCCGCGGCGATCTCTGTACCGACCGAGCGCGCCAAGTTCAAATGAGCCAATGGCTGATAGATGGGCTTACTACTACTGATTTGAGGCTTATTCCGTGATTTGCCAAGAGAAGAGAAAGCAATTTTTAGCTGACTTTGATAATTTTTTGTGAATTCCAGGCCGCGTGCTGCGCTATAATATTTGGCTCGCGTGTTGTCGGTAGCCTCTACTACCGATCGGCAGCGTTTTCTGACCATGCTCAAAAAGTTTTGCAGGGCCCCTTTAAGATACGCATGATCTCTTTTATTCGTACTATTGGCATGCTCCCTCAGTCTGTCATTTGCGCGACGTCCCGTTTGTCCGATGTAGGACTTGGTGCAGGTTAGCGGTGTCTCATATACCACCCCTTGTGCGCAGTGCCTAAAAGGTTTTGTGAGCTGCTTCTGGCAGTTTCTCGGCTCATCGCGTGCAATGAGCGGGTACAATTGAGCAAACTTATTGGTACCTGAAGAAACCGGGATGCTGTGTGGAGTAGCCACCTTCTTGAGGTTATGGCTCACGTGGTGCACATAAAGGACTTCCTCTGGCTTAACCAGCTCTCTTATTCGAGTGGGCATTTGCACTGGGAGCGGCGACTTTTGCAGTATATAGTAATTCGACTCTATAAGTTACGACAGATTGAGCGAAGCCAGCTTAGAAAATCTTTCAAGCTGATGGCAAAAAGTAGCTTGCATTACATGCTCACACAATATGCGCAAGTCCAACTCTAAGCAAAGCACCGAGTCGCACTGTATTTCTTTCTTATATCGCGGGAGGTACGCAAAGCAAGCAGAATCACTCGAAATTCTTAAGTTAAGGTCTGAAAACTGCAATGAGTTGTCCACTAGAAACTCATTATTAAACAAGGCAAAGGGTATTTATTGTTCACTGCAACTAAAAAAATCATCGATGTACCTACAACATTTGAAAACAATCGGATAACACAAAGCATAAGCCGTTTATAGTACGATAAACAGACGCCACATAAAATCGGTACTACGCGTGAACCAATGCGAATGCCCTTTTTCTGTGAAGACATGCCATGCTGAAAAGAAACAAAAGTAAAGGTCGAAGTAAGCTTTAAAGAGGGCAAAACTTTTTGCAGCTGATATCCTCATTGCCCAGCCGCGGTTGTCTAGTGGCCAAGGTACTCGATTGCTAACACGCAGGTCACGGGATCAAATCCCGGCTGCGGCTGCTGCATTTTCAATAGAGGCGAGAATGCCGTAGGCCCTTGTGCTCAGATTAGGGTTCGCGTCAAGGAACCCTAGGTGGTTGAAATTTATGTTTCCCCACGCCATAGCGTCTCTCATAATTATATGGTGGTTTTTGAACGTTAAGCCCCACATATCAACAAATCATAAGATCCTCATTCCAGAAAGAAAATTAGCTCTTTCATCGATGCACTGCGTAACCACTCGTATAGTATCTCCCGATCGCGAACCGAGTAAAAGAGGTCATTGGAGTCTATGGGATAGATTAGCTTGTTTCCTGACTTCCACGGAAATACTCAAATGCTTCATTCGAGTTTTTCGTCAAGGGTCACTCTGATGTCAAAAAGCGTCAAGACTTTGAGCAAAAATTTAACCTGATATTGCCATATATCACGTTTACTAATAACTGTACTGAAAGTGACGCCTACGTTGTGCCTGAGCGCTGAAGGAAGCAGTAATAGAATATTTTTTGCCTTTTATGACCTGTAGAGCTGAAGTTTTACTCCCAATTTTTTAAGAAAAAGTGACGTGCTCTAGAATTGTGTGCTCAATTTTCGGTCCACGTTAAAGAACCAAAGGTGGTCGAAATTTCAAGAGCTCTCTTCCACGGCGTCTCTCATAATCATATGGGGGTTTCGGGTCGTGAAACTCCACATATCTATCAATGCCCCCAAAAAAAACCGTACCTTTCGTAAATTTATACTAGCTTGCTTTTGCACGTTTAAAGTTCTTTAAATTTTTGTTAGGCTTAAAGTTTTTGTTGGAAGCATTCTGTATCGAAAATAAAGGTTTGCGTCAGTCACACATCTAGAACTTTGTTTTCCCCCGAAATATGATTTCTCGATAACACGTTATCCTAACCATGCCGCTCCATGTCACACCTTGGCTGTTTAGGCATGAGCGCAAAGTGTCCCCCTTTTTTTCCTGTACGTTTCTCTGAGTGTCGGCGATCCACTTTTTCACTTTTTCTCCTCTCATTTTCACAAAATGTATTTTGCGACCCAGCAAATTGTGCGTATGCAAATTCCGTTGACTGCACTAAGTTCATCAGTGTAAGTAAAAAAAAAAGGCATCATCGAGTGAAGCGTCAATTATTCGGCGTTAATTTGTGTGCCGCACGTTGCGACTAACAACCGGAGAGATATTTGTCTTGCGTCTCTGCACGTGAATTTTGTATTGTCAATCTAAAATATCGGCAGTACAACGTCCCGAAACCTTGATATGACTATGTGCCGCAACAGCGCACAAAACTCGGCGGGTTGGCTGAACTTCATGTTTTCAAAACACAGTGTAAAACTATGTGCCGCAACAGCGTACAAAACTCGGTGGGTTGGTTGAACTTCGTGTTTTTAAAACACAGTGCGAAAAGACGTTACACAATATGAAAGAGGACACTCCTTCGTCTTGGTTCAGCGCTTGTCCTCGCTCATCTTGTGTATATAGTCTTCTTGAACTGCGTTTGAAAAACTATCCTAATAAGGGATGCCGTAAAGGAGGGTTCCGCAAATTCCGTCCATCTGGTGTTTTTTCACCGTGCACTGACACCACACAGAATGCATGGGCCTCTGGCATGTCGCCTCTATCAAAATGCAACCGTCGGTATCGAACCCGTGACCTTTTTGTCAGCAGCCGTCACCACTGCTTCACTGCGGCGGCCTTACACCGTAAATCAAAATGTATAATACCGCCCTTAGTGAGCCATCTAAGGCGCTGTTTCCACTGCTGAGCAGGGATACCGCGTATTGGGGTATACTTTAACACCTGAAGTGAACTTTACAAAACACTCGGACGAGCGAGTGAAACGCCGTTTTACCTGTATGTCACACTATCCCATTTCGTTTCTCCTAGTCCCTTCTTTTTTGTTTTATGGAGAATTGTTAGGAGTGAGCTTTATTAATTGGCTGAGTTAATGTGAGCAATCATTTATGACATTGCAATGTGGACTGGAACTCCAAAGTTTCAGTCGCGTATTGTGGAAATCTGTCCTTTAGTGGTGCATCTTCATCTGCAGTAATTTTTGAGTTGATAAAGTGAAATCTGATTTAGTGTCCGCAGACTTCAATGATTTTATGTTTGTATTATTTATGAAATAATTGTCGCAAAGCTTTTTAGACGGCGACTTGCTCAACATCGCAGTGACACAGAAAACACCACCTAACTTTGGAATTCTTGTATTTGCAATGTCATGCTATCTCCCATGGTTCTGGCCTTTTTCTCACGAACGCGCTTGCACAGGTCTGTCTGCTTTTATAGGCGGGTAAAGATCGTCTTCATGTTTCACGGCTGTCATCTGCGAGCGACAGTGGGGCCTCGCATCAATGCTTCTTTCTCGTATTTTACAATTACAGCTTCAGCTTCACTTTCTACTTGTCGAGTCGTTCTCTTGATTATTTCCTCATTCTTTTCAAACTTCCAGGAGCATCGATTAACTCCGCAACTTTCCTGAAGGTCCTACAACTTCGTTCCTGACATGTCCCGTCAAGCTTCCCGCCAAGAGGATGATCGCACACTACAGAACAGTAAGAATAATTCAAGAACATTCACAAAGTATCAACTGCCACAGTCTTACGTGGAACGCTGTCGAAGAATGAAAAAAGTAATTTTCCACATTTTTTGCGCCTGAGTACATTTGCACTCTCTACAATTCTTTTGCTTTTGTGTCAACACGTTCAAGTGATCGAGGGTGATATCACAAAGTTTTATTGATCGAACTCTGCTGTTCTAGAAGGGGTAACTTCCAAATATGTCTAGAGCCTGCCTCGCTGAATCTTACGTATATTGAAATAGAAAAAAAAAAGAGCAGACGTCTGAACTGAACAACTTCCTCAATTTTATTTTTCTTTACGTCCAGTTACTCTAACCCGGCGTCTCCTGCTGTTTCTGGTGCTCTGTCGTGGTGTTGTCTATTCCCTCCCGTCCGCGTCTGTCATCGTGTTCAATTTTTTCGCACTTACATTTCGTGCGAAGCATGTCGCGGCTTGCCTACGCTCCAGTCTGCGTTAAAGTATGTTGTTTCTTTTGAAAACAAGTGAGACGCCGCAATGGACGTCTATTGCAAGTACTCGTCGATAAAAGAAGACAATTTATCAGGTGAAGTGGTTGCCCACGAAGCCTACGTGAAAAAATTGCAAAAGGCGAGGCTTACAACGTTGACAAGAATAGTTATTGGCACGTATTTTGAAAAGATTAATTTCTTTAGGGGGGCGGGGCGGGACAGACATGTTGTCTCAAGGCATCATATTGTACTCACCTGTACGCGCAGAACACTTTCGTGAAGAAACGTGCTGCTCAAGCTCCATGTAGAATGCATCACGCATTTTTAGCTGCGTGACACCTTTAGACTGCTTTGTCCGATAGCTCTGTCTAGTGAAGCAGATGGCGAAAACTCGCTTCACACACCTCAACCATTAAACATTTAAAAAACTGTTTCCGGCTTTAGTTATTTATTAGCCCAAAAGGCTTCATGTCGCCATAAACGACAACTGGTCAGAAGAAAAGAAAAATGAAGCATTGCAGAAAAACATCACAAAGTTTCTGACCAATGTCCGAGCTATTTCAGGCGCGATTTCGTTGTAATTATTGTTTTAGAATCTTTCGCTTTTAACAAGTTGCTATCGGTCCAAAGTAGCAAAGACATACTGCAGTGACAAAATGTGTCATTTTAATTCTTCATGACGTGGTGAAGATACGCCATGTGGCATGGCGGAGCATACTTTGCACACATGAAGTGCGCATTGAACATTTCACCCGGACGCACTCGCGCGCTCACACCAACACCCACGTGGGTCCACGCACGCCAACACACTTGCGCCTACACACAGACAAACGCATCGAATGGCAATTTTAGTTTACCTGATAATTATGACTTATAAGGCAAACGTTTGTTGAAATTTGATGGAACGAAAATTTAGAACAAAACGCCCTTAGAAGTTAAAGTAGCCCGCAACTTTAGGCTCACTGCAAAAATATTTCTTTTGCAAGATCAATACTTGTGAATAGTTCATTTTCCTGTTTTATTTTCGTGTTCGATGGTGTATTTAACCTTATGCCGTTGCATAAGTTGTAAGGATTTGGTTATGTGCCGGAATTATTAATTGTCAGCTTTATCATTTGTTTTTCTTGTGTTTTAGTTGTAGAAATATGTATAGTACTTGGTTTAAATAGGTTTCTACATGCATTTGGGAATATGCATGTATATATTTATGTATAAGTATATATATATATATGTGTACATATGTGTGTGCATGTAAATATATATGCCTTGTTAATCTGTTGACGTACTCTAATATGGACCAAACACTAGCCAATGTAGGCTAACGATCTGGCTAGTTTGTAACAGCTATTCATGTTTTTTTTTAAATTGAAATTGAAAGAGAGAGAGAGAGAACAGACAGCGCAATAAAAGACATTGAGGCTAGCCATATAACGTGTGCATCTGGCTACCCTGTACTGGCCATGGGCATATACAATGAGATATAAAGGAAAAATGAATTATACAAATGCGTTCGTTGGCACCGATACACACGCTGTAACCAAATTGTTTTTTACCCAGTGCACTGAGTATACGCGAGGGAGTTCACAAAACCCTGCTCGTCGGGGCACATGTCTGCACATTCCAGAGAGTTCAGGGCTCCAGTACGTGAAACTTCTCTTGCGTAAGCGAATTTCCCCATTCGTCACGTTCGCTTGGAGTGCTTACAGGACGAACGTTTTGACGGTGTTGAAGTGCTGGATGATCTTATGTAAAGTATACTTTGCGCAAAAGAAACAGATCTACTCATAGTAACACTATACCTTTGGCATGTAGGTGCTGTCGTCACCATCCATTAATGAATACAGTCTCTTTCGAAGTATGTGCGAGAGCATGATGAAACAGCCCGACATTCGTCCGCCGGGCACTGCTCTGGCCGCTACACAACATGGTCAGATTCTCCTTATTATTTCTTATTGGCTAAAAATGTTGAATGTTGTTATAAAAGCATTCTACCGGGTGGTTTTATAAGGTAGAACCACGCCCGCTTGATGAAAAAAAAACAGGCTGCGTTTTGCGTTCCCCAGGCATGCCCGGGAATAGAAAATAGATTTGTTTTTACTTGAGCATGCAACAGAGAGCCCCACCTGAAAGACGCCTGTTCGGTTTTGGATTGGCTGGTCGCATATCGGTGGTGGCAAAATTATGGAGGCCCACACATTCCACCATATCTGTGGTCATTTAAAGCATAACGAACAAAGCTGCCATCTGCGAGTTCTTTTACCTGAAATAAAAACATTGGTGCGGAAACTAATTGACACAAACTTGCTTTCACTGAAAAACTAGCGTGAAACAATCAATTTAAGGCGCTTTCAAAGAACAATCATATCGCACTCAGCAGATGTTCATCGTCAATCGACAGTGTGCACCATTTCGCATCAGAACCGTGTATTAGAACAGTCACGTTTTCCAGGACTAATTTCAATGCATTCTTCATTTTTTGAAATATTTTTGTTTGCTATTCTTTTAAAAAGCTCCAGATGGTTAAAATTACCCGAAACCCTCCACTGCTGTGTCTTTTTTAGTCAGATTGGCTTTGGGTCATTAAACTCCGTCAATCAAACTAAATCATGAGAAACACTAATCACTTAAGGCTGGTTCAGTAGGTATCTATTGTAGTGCTATGACGCTCCTTCCTCCTATTTGTCAGTTGCCTTATCATATGATGTGCTGCCTATGCCTCCGCTTGTTGAAAAGTTGCAAGTGGTTGTTTGTAAAAACACATTTAATAGAATCAAATGAGTGGAATGCTTGCGTTATAGCGGCTTAAATGTTTTCTGTGAGTACGACCATGAAGAATTCCATAGTGAGGCAGCAAAAACTTGATATTCGGGCACTGTTTCTTATCGTTGAGACGGTTCATTGTTGTTTACACAGTTTGTGCCTGTGAACCGGAGTGAAATTCGCATCGACTGAAACAAGCCACCTGCACGTGGTTCTGTTGATGCGCATTGCGGCCTGGCACATAATGGCACCTAGCTTTCTAAGAGTCACTCAGGACAATCTTTTTTCATGCACAATACCAGAACCAGATTGAAACAGTAAATTTCAAATTATCGCTTCCATTCGAACATACAAGGCCTGCAAGAGTATAGCTTCCCTTTCCAGTTCCTCGTTGCAAGGCGCTGTTTGGATGTTTGATGAAGCACGCTGCGTTTTAGCGTGCGAATCAATCCGGATAAAGAACGCTTTTTTAAGCTACACGCCTTACCATGGGTGCTTTCGCATACATTGTTCCCGATTATATTGCTGGCGTCTCAGTGTGTGTCGAAGTTTCTTTTGTCCCACCAACGACCTATAGCCGACATCGCATACCTGTTGACTGTTAAGGAAGCAAGTCCCGCATTCGCATTTGCTGAGGCTGCAAACGTTCAGTGTTAGGCCGAGTGGACCGCAGTCACGTCGTGTTTTTGTTCGAGAGTCATGCACGAGTCTATTTCGACATGCACGCGGCAAGCGATCCACTCAGTGTTGAGTTATCTTCACAACGAGTAATAACAGAAGGCACTGCATGGTCATCTGATTTTGTTGTGGATATCACTAGCATAAAAAATAGACGCATCAAAATTATCACATGTTTTTTATGTTTTGCGAAGCTCCACAGCTTGAGACTGTGTCTAAGCTTAACGAATGCAAAAAGCGTCCAGTCGATGCATTCTAATGTACCCAAAGGCTGTGAATTTAGGCTCTGACCCGACGTTCAACTCTTCGTTCACTTGAGAGTTCTGATCGCTTAAGCACTGCCGCTTGCTCGAAAAACCTGGCTCTGCGATTATTCAACGGTTAGTGCTGGTATGTTGTTCCAAACAAATTTCAGGGAGCTTGTTTCGCAAGCTTGTTATGCTCACGCCTTGCTCGGCGGCAGCGATGTGTGTACACTTCTCCAGTAATTTCAGAATGCTAACTAGAGGGCGAGCCGCCGCTCAAGGCGTGGGCACTCCGGTGATTCCAACAATGCTCCCTAGATAGCGTGCCACAACTCAAAGTGGCTTCTCCGGTGATTCCAACAATGCTCATTAGCTGGCACACCACCGCTCAAGGCGTTGGCTTTCCGGTGATTTAAAAATGGCTCACAAGGCAGCGCACACCACTCGCAGCACGTAGAGTTACTGTATATGCGCATAGGTCCGCCATTATGTTCAACTGTTGTGCAGCAAAGCCACTCGTCGCGCGCGCAGGAGAAAAATACGATGCGACGTTCCGGTGCGGGCGGCGGGCCGCAGACTTATTCGCGCACGCTGAGCAAGATTGCACTGTTGCAGTCAGGTGGTATATTGCTGCAGGTTGCGAATAGGCTGGAAGCCCGTGCACTTAAAGTTACGTGCTCGTTAAACAACCTCAGCTGGTCGAAATTTGCAGCCCTCCACTACGGCGTCTCTCGATCATTATATGGTGGTTTCGGGACGTTACACTCAACAATTAATCAAAAGAGGTGAAAAAGATTGAAAAGGTAACTCAATTGAAATAATGCCGCCACGTGGTTATTGCAGCAAACGTACGATGCACAATGTTTCTGAAATAACAACCTTGTGATTGCCTGGTTCATTTTCATACTTATATATGACGCCACCTATCCAGTGATTCGGAAGCTAACACACTTGCGGCTTCAATGTTCTGGCCATTCTAGCCTTGGTAATTCAGCTGAAATAATGTAATCGCTATTGGTTTTCACACTTATGCTTATTTTGACTGGATTTATGGAGTCTCCACAGCGCGGGTCTTGCGAGTTTCTATGAACGAAGGTGGATTTGCAATATAGCGCTGCAAACGTAAAGCGTATCAGGTGGGCAGTTTTTGTTACGTAAAAATTTACGTTCTGTAAAGACCCGCACATGTGCAGAATATATCCGGTAACAAGGTAACGTAAAGAATTATACGTACAAGCTAAAAGCCCCTAATGGCGGTCACGTTCAGATTGAAGTCATCGCGGGCAGAGAACGCGCGGGCGCTGCGCCATCGTGCACGAAAAGTTGGCTTCGCCGCGTGAAATTGAACAATTGACGTCACTTTATACCACGTGACAGTGCTCGCCGAATTGCGGCGTGAGCGGCGAAAGGAAAAAGTATGCGCAACTTTGCTACCTAAGTAGCATATACAGTAACTCTAGCGGTACGTGCGCTTTTTCGTTCCACTGGGAGCTCACGCAATGAACACTCTTTGTTACGGCTCGGCCGAATGAATACATCAGAAGCCAAGGCAGCCACGTGGCGGGCTCTCCGACAGGACCCTGCGGTGACAGCCTGTGATATATAACAACGTGGTCACTTCTATATATGATTGCAGGAGATGTGTACGGAAGATTGGCGGGTTACACGAGCATCTCCGAGCAAGCTCCTCTAACATCGTTCACTTTGGGGATATGACGGTGGTTTTTTAGGGGCAAAGCTCCTTAAAGGGGCACTAAAGTCAAATAACAATTTACGTCAGAGTGAAAGCTTAGTGTATGACAACATCTAAAACGACAATATTGTCAACAACAGTGTCCTACTTACCAAGAAATTAAGGTAAATGCAGATGAACACTAGTAGGACATTCTCAAAATTATCTCGATGACATCAGACGGATCGCCTACAATTATTCACTAGTAATCGATCAAGCTGCACTAAATAAAGAACCTTCCGTGCATCAAGGAACGCAATAAAATGCTGCTTGGTCTTTTTTTTTCGGTTCATGGAAAAAGAACCGCCGGACGTTAATATGGGGAATGGCGCGAGGGGTTGAAAAATTCAATTTCGCGTACTTGCATTTGAAAAGTGGTGCCCTCTAGCGGGGCGCAGTTAAACAAAAAAAATGTCTGCTATGGCCTACGAGATTGTGGACGTGCGCGCACGCCATCTTGGAAATCATGGTTGTTGCTGCTGTGGCTCCCGCTGCTTTCGGTGTGCTGCTACTAGCACAGTAAAGCCGGGCAACATTGTGCACGTCAACAGTGACGTGAGTCGGTCTGCTTGGTGAGGCGGGTAATTTGAAGTGCGCTAACCTGATGCGAACCACTAAAACGTGATTTTATTTTAAAATAGACCCTTTCTTGGCACAAAAGTAACACTACGAAGTTTCTGGATCACTATTTCAACAATCAACGTTGACATAATTGATTATTATGTAGGGTTTAACGTCTCAAAACCAGGATATGAACATGAGAGACGCCATAGTGGAGGGCTCCGGAAATTTTGACCACCTGGGGTTTTTTAACGTGCACCGAAATTTGAGCACACGGGCCTATACCACTTCTGCCTCCATCTGAAATGCAGCCACCACATCCAGGATTCGATCCCGGGCCCTGTGGGTCAGCAGCCGAGTACCTTAGCCACTAGACCACTGCGGCGGGGGACGTTGACTTAATAGTTTCTTTTAGTGTCCCTTTAAGCCATGGGTCGTGCGTCCGCGATGTATGTGTTAGCAGTAGTAGTAGTAGCAGTAGTGCTACTACTATTACTAGTAGTAGTAGTAGTAGTGGTACTTCTAGTAGTAGTAGCAGTAGTAGTAGTAGTAGTAGTAGTAGTAGTAGTAGTAGTAGTAGTTGGCAGCCACCTCTCGTTTAGTCCTTGGAATGTGCGCTGGATGGCGGTACTTCTATATGATGAATATATGATGAAAAGATGCGAGATGGCGGAACTTTTAGTGTTCACTAGATGGACGGACGGATTGACGCACAGGCAGACAAGCAGACGGACGGATGAATGGACATACACAAGCACAGACGGACGCATTCACGCACGGACGGACGGATGGATGGACAGACATACAGATGTATGGACGGACGATGGAATGGACGCAGAGACGGACGCACGAACGGACGCATGGATGCACACACGGACGATCGCATGGAAGGCCGCATGGACGGACAGACGCAAGAACGAACAGATGGACGGAAGCGCGGCCGGATTGATGGACGCTTCGCCCCACTGATCATCATTCACGCCATGGATATGCTGTGATTTTTTAGCCACATTGGAAGGGCATGTCCTCTTAAAGTGGTTATGCATTTGAATTCTCAAACACCTACTTAGCAGATGGCTCCTCATATATTGCGCGTAATTCTAATAGAGAACATTTCAAAAGATTATCTTCTTGTTCTTATTTATCTAGCTATTGTTTTCCATCAAAGTAAGTGTTGCTGCTTGGTTCAAAAAAAAAACAAAAAACAGGACCCTTCCACGCTCCTTTGGAAGAGACAAGGTTCCGGAGAGTATGGGAAAGGTCGAAAATCCATCGGCTCGCAGTAAAACCATATGTTAACGTTAAAGAGGCCTGTAAACCTTTTTTAGCGATATCAGAAACCCCTGCCGATGTATTGTTGAGGCTCCTTAACACACGTGAGCCATAGAGAGCCTTATAAAGAGGCACACATCCTTGAATTAACAACAAACTTTGTAACTTCCGGAATAAATCGTTTCTCTTCTATTGACCAATTGTGCCAGAGTTATAGTGATTATAAAGCAGTATAATCAAGATGTATGATGCCCTTTATACATCTTGCAGAGATAGGGAATCACTTGATTATAATGTCAGTGATCTTTATGCATTAAAGGAGGCCCCACCACAGTGGTCTGGTGGCTAAGGTACTCGGCTGCTGACCTGCAGGTCGTGGGATCGAATTCCGGCTGCGGCGGCTGCATTTCCGATGGAGGCAGGAAATGTTGTAGGCCCATGTGCTCAGATTTGGGTGCACGTTAAATAACACCAGGTGGTCGAAATTTCCGGAGTCCTCCACTACGGCATCTCTCATAATAATATGGTGGTTTGCGGACCTTAAACCCCACATATCAATCAATATCATTCAAGGAGGACAGATCTACTGGTTCTGGTGACATCTGGCAGAGCCACCGCCAATTTCTACCACTCCGTGGCGTCACCAGTACTACACACAAAAAAGAATGACCATTTCTCTAACTTCCTAACACTCGACAGCATCAACCATGGCATCAAGGAATGCCACTAGGCCATACGTTTCTGTTCTCGCCGGTTAGCCTTTCGCTTGATTACGACATTTGCCACCTTTGTTGTTAACGCTTGTCACACCTGCTGCTACCAATGTTGTTCCCATGGTTCTAACAATGCCTAGTAACGCAGAGCTTGCTCGTGATGTTGTTGTCTTACATAAACAAAAGGCGGGAATGCGCTAGAGCTTACGCATGATCAATCAGCTGTATAAAGAATCCAAGGAAAAGTACGATGCTGTGAGTGCGGAACACAGAACTCTCATTCACACCGATGGCAGCGCGGCAAATCGGTGAAGCTGGATTTCTGAAGCGGCGAGGTGGCGAGTGCGTGAACCTGTTCAGACCGCATGCTGTCTGGCCGCGTGGCAGAAGAGGCGGGCATCTCGTGATTTCGTGCACGTGCCGCTATGACGTGTCAGTGCTTCCCCCAAACGTACACCCGTGCCACCATCACGCCTCCGCTGTGTGGCGTTCTGATTGGCTGCGGCGATCTCCTAAGGTGCAGGTAGTGATATGCACGATACCGCAGGTACCGGTGCGTGATAGCAACCTGCAAAGAGCGGTTGTCAACGCAAACCAAGAGATATGGCGGATGAGTCGAGAGAAAGGCTTTGAGGTGGTGGAAATAAACAGAGAGGTGCATAGGTGGGGTGGTTTTCAACGAGACAGAATTCACTTCGATGGGCGGCTAGGTCATGAGGTGGATTGGCGACTTGCAGGACGCGCAGTAGCTTTTTTGGGGGGCAAGCGAGCCCTTCGGGGTGCAGGATAGCTAGTAACGAAGAAAACAACCAGGGAGACTCTTCGACAGGTGGTATGGACAGATACGATTCCAAAGTGGCACCAATATCTAAGATAGGAAGAGTCCGGGGCATAAATTGACGTAGCCACGAGCGCCGAGCCAATTCAGACATAGGGTATATTAACATGCAGGGTGGTAGGAACAGGCCGAAGTGGGAAGAGATGGAAGAACAGCTAAAGGAAGAGAGGCCGATGGTATACGGTTTTGTAGAAACACATCTCAGGGACATGGAACAACCTCCGAACAATCCAGTCTACGCGTGGGAATATGGTAATAGAACAGAAGGCAGCAGAAAGGGGGGTGGTATTGGGGCATTCATTCATAAAAGTACAGACTGGCAAAGGGTTAAGCCGGAGTGCAAGGAACATTTATTACTAAAAGGGAAAGTGGCAGGTCAACTGACACTTCTTGGTTTCGTGTACTTGTGGACGGGAGCAAAGACCAGAGAGGAAAACCAGGCAATGGTAGAGTGTAAATCAAAGGACATTCAGGAGTTAGGAAGAGAGTGCGAGATAATTATACTAGGAGACATGAATGAGCACATAGAAGAATTAGATGGGTAAACCGACCCAACAGGCAAAATGATCATGGATATGTGTGAATAGCTTGATTTGATCATTTGCAACATTACCGAGAAGTGTGAAGGGCAAATAACATGGGAGGTAGGAAAGCTGTAGTCGACGATAGATTATGCACTGATGTCACACAGAATGTATGATAAGCTCAGGAGAATGCACATAGATGAAGGTGGCTCCAGAAGTCTGGGTAGTGATCACAAACGTATCAAGCTAAGTTTTCGAAGAGCAGTGAAAGTGGGAAGGAGACAAGATGAGCAACTACAGAAAAAATTTTTATCCAGGAAGGCAAATTGAAATAGCCGCTAAACAAATTAAGAAAGTAATCACAGAGGATAATAAGACTGTGGACATACACGAATCTAATTAGACTCTTTGAGCTGGAGCTTGCTAAGACGCGTGACAAGTCACCCCGCAAAAGAAGACACAAACCCAAAAGTTGGTGGGATGAGGAAGTTAAGAGAGCCATAGCAAAACGTCAGGAAGCCTCTAGGGAACACAGACATGCTAAGCAGTGGGGCGAACCGACAGATGATGTTGAAAGAAAATGGGAAACTTTTCTAAGCTGTAGAAGGGATGCATGCCTTCTGATCAATGAAAAGATTAGAAGAAAGAGAGCACAGTGACTGGCAGAAGTACATGAAATGATAGAAAGGCCGCTGCGAAATTTTGGAACCATCTAAACTCCCTAAGAAATGAGACGAGCCTAGAGCAGAGTTTTATAACTATAGCCCAAGGTGCTAGGCTAGAAGGGGACGAAGCTATGGAATATATAAGAACAAGGGTAACAGAAAATTTTCAACAAAGAAGTACTTTATGCACCACAATAGACAAGGACGAATCAAATGGTGCAATGGCTCCATTCTCACAACGACAGTGGGAAAGGGCTGAGAAAAGGGTTCCTAGTAGTACATCAACAGGCCCAGAAGGCATTCCAATTATGCTGATAAAGACATAAGGTCCGAAGTCTAAGCAGGCTTTGAAAGAGGCAGTGAGCAAAATAATAATCGATGGTGAAGTTCCCGATGGATGGAAACTTAGCAGGATGAGCACGATCTATAAAGGAAAGGGGGACAAAGCTGACATAAACAACTACCGTCCTATAACAGTGACATCAGTGGTCTACAGGCTGGCGATGCAGATTATAAAGGAAAGACTGCAGGCATGGATAGAGGATGAGGGGGTGCTGGGGGAACTGTAGAATGGGTTTCGGAAACACAGGAGGTTGGAAGACAATCTGTTCTAACTGGCGCAGCGCATCGAAATAGCAGAAAAGGAACACAGGCCCCTGTGGCTAGCATTTTTTGATATCAAGGGAGCGTACCATAGCGTGGTCAAGAGGAATTGTGGGGAATACTGGGCACACTAGTCACTAATCACAAACATGTAATCAATGAAACATGTAGTCACTAATCTTTGAAAGGATATCTATAAAGGTAACAAGGTAGTTATAAAGTGGAAAAAACAGGTATTCAAGCCTGCAGAGGTAAAACGGGGGCTTAGGCAGGGGTGCTCTTGTCACCCTTATTATTTATGATGTACCTACAAGGATTAGAGGCCAAATTAGAGAGAAGTGTACTGGGCTTCAACCTCTCTTTAGTCAAACAAGGAAAACTCATTGATCAGGCACTACCAGCAATAATATACGCAGATGATATAGTGCTAATGGCCAACAACAAGGAAGATTTGCAGAGATTGATGGACATCTGCGGTAATGAGGGAGATATGTTAGATTTTATATTCAGCAAGGAAAAATTAGCAGTCATGATTTTCAATGACAATGATGGTAGTGAGCTTAGAATGCAGGAGTTCACGCTAGAGATAACAGATAAATACAAATATCTGGGCGTATGGATAAGCAATGGGACCGAGTACCTGAGGGAACACGAAATATACGTAACGACTAAAGCTAACAGGAATGCAGCAGTGATGAAAAATAGGGCACTGTGGAATTACAATAGGTATGATGTTGTGAGAGGAATATGAAAAGGGGTCATGGTTCCTGGGCTGACGTTCGGCAATGCGGTCTTGTGCATGAGATCAGAAGTTCAAGCAAGATTAGAAATTGAGCAGCGTGGAATAGGTAGGCTTGCTTTAGGAGCTCACGGGAATACACCAAATCAGGGAGTACAAGGTGATATGGGATGGACATCATTTGAGGGCAGGGAAGCTAGCAGCAAGATAAAATTTGTGAAGCGATTGAGAGAAATGGGGGAGGAGCGTTGGGCTAGGAAGGTTTCAGCTACTTGTACATGAAGAATGTCGATACAAAATGGAGGAAGCGAACCAGGAAATTGACTCGTAAATACTTAGAAAACGGCAGGTGGCTAAACTAAAAAGAACTATCGGTTAAGAAGAAAGTGAGGGAAAGGGAGACTGACATGTGGAGAATGGGCATGATTAAGAAGTCCGCACTAGAGATCTATTGAACTGTTAAGCAGGAAATTGCCAAGGAAAGGATCTATGATAATACTCGGGGTAGTTCTCTACTGTTTGAGGCCAGGACGGGAGTACTGCGAACCAAGACATATCGGGCCAAATACGAAGGGGTAGACACAGTATGCTGTGCGTGTGGAGAGGAAGAAGAAACTGCCGAACACTTGATAATGTTCTGTAAAAGTCTTCACCCTATAGTTCAGGATGATGGCGTAGAGTTTTTCAAAGCACTGGGGTTTAGGGACTGGGAGGGCAAAATAGACTTTAAGCGGGTAGACTTAACTAGAAAGAGGCTATCTGATTGGTGGCTAAAGTCAAGGCACGAGTGAAAATAAACCCTTCACTGCAAATTACGAATCCTCAAACTCACTTTTTAAAGAAAAAAAATAAATCAAGTTTTTGGTTCATTAAGTATTACGGCTTAGTGGCGCTAGCCACCACCCGATCTAAAGGGTACAATCATATCCGTCTATCCATCCAAAGCGGTGAGCCTCGTCAGGCGGCAAAAAATTTCTCCGACAGCGATCACCCTTGCCGCCTGGTTTTTCTCCCGCTTTCGCCGCCTGGAGAGGAGGTTTCTGGCGCTTTCCGCGTTGCCGCCTCGCCGCTTTGGCCGCCCCGCCTTCGGTGTAAACGAGCCTTAACCAAGGAAAACGAAAAGCTATGTAGACGGATAGCAGACCTCGAGTAGTACTTTCGTACAAATAATGTCGTAATGAGGGATGTGCACACCCCATCAATGCAGGGTAAAAGCTGTGTAGCTGTACTTCTGAAAATCTGAGAGAAAATTGGATGCCCTGTGGCGTCAACTGACATAGATATTGTCCACCACGTCCCAGCAAAGAAAGAGAAAAATATAATCGCACACTTCTGTTCCCGCACTAAGAAAGCTGAATTCATAAGCAAAGCTCAAAATGCACGCCTAAACACTATGGCACTCGGCTTCCCTCCTTCTACAGGGACTTGAGTTTTTGTCAACTACCACTTGACACAAGACAAGAAATGACTGTTTGCGCAAGCTCTCGAGCTGAAAAACAACACAACGGGAAATTATTGTTTCCGGATAATTGCCGCATTAAAGTGCGCAAGATGGAGGCATGTCACGTGTACGCCATTTTTTGCATTTTCGACCTTCTGCTAATCACTTCATAGCTGTAGAAGCTTCCTCGTTTCCATATCCAATCATACTTACTTTGATGATGATGCATTACTCTTCAAGAACAACTGAAATGTCCACTAAATAGCACCAAGCTCACCAACAAATCTATCAATAATTTAAACATACAAAGCCTTTCAAAGAGGTATGATAGCATGGAAGATTTTATTTTCTAATCTAAACTACGCTTTCACTGTTATCTGCTTCACGGAAATATGGCCGTCAAACGCTGATAATATGTTATTCGGCATCCCGGCGTATACAATGGAAGCACGTGTTCGCAAGGACACCCGATATGGCGGTTCAGTCATTCTGATTCAAGATAATCAGTCATATTGTCACTGCCATGATCTTTTTGTCTCGGGTTCTAATGTGGAATTTGTATTTTCGGAACTCGACATGTCATTTCTGTGAGCTAAATGTAGAAACACAATCATTGCACCTCTATATCGTTCCCTGCCATCTGGTCCAGCTCTTTTCATTCTGAGAGAGATGTTATTTTAAACGTCATTGCTATAGAAAAATAGAATGTCGTAATTCTTGGTGGCATAAACATAGACATTACTAACCCTACTGATAGTCATAGTGCTCCAACTACACCATATGCCATGAGGGATATGGCCTAGATTCGCTAATAACTGCCTCCAACAGATGTCCTACATCCGGATCTCCATACTTACAACACCACATATTATCATCAAATTCACAAATGGACCAACTTGCTGGTGTACTCATTATTCCTATAACAAACCACTACCTCGTGTTTGCTCTGTTAAATTCAACTAATGTCCCACAGCATCAAAACACTAGAAAAGCTAGCTTTAGCACTTACAAGTTCATGAACCAAATTGCAGATTTTGATTGGAGTTCAATTATTTCGGCAATTGAATGAGTAGTAGCATATGTCACCAACAAAGTTAGGCCGCGTGCACAGAGTGTATGAGCCTAACACATGTTACACACTGGTTCTCAGCTCCGGAAATTTCATGAATAACAACATCTCTCTTACAAAGCTTTATAAACGTTACAAACTTAAAAAAAAAGTCAAGCGTCAGTCTTTTAACGCAGGTCGCGGGATTGAACCTCGGCTTCGGTGGCTTCATTTTCGATGGAAGAGAAAATACTGTAGGCTCATGTGCACAGATTTGGGTGCACGTTAAGGAACCCCAGGTTGTCGAAGCTTTCGGATTCCTGCACTACGGCGTCTCTCATAATCAGATATATTTTTGGGACGTTAAACCCCACATAAAAATCGATGAATCTTTTCAATGTAATGCTGAAGCCGCGATACGTAGCTTATTTTAATAACTAGGCAGACTTTTCAATGAATCTAATCACTTCTACTTTGAGAATGTCATAATTAAACGCAAAAGTGATTTTCCTAAAGCATGGGATACAATAAGGTCTTCATTTGTCTTCACCAAGCCGCAGCCCTAACAGACCGAATAAAGGAACAAGGGTGGTAACGGAAGCTACTGATATGGCAACTGAGTTCAGTGCTTTCTTTTGTATTACACATGATCATTCACCCGACAGTATACCAAAGTCAGCACTCAGTCAGGCCCCCTACTAATTTTATCTACCTCCCGAATCACCAAAAAAAGTAAAAGATGAAATCACTGGCTTACGGACTACTGCAGGACCCAGTCTTGACGCGGTGAATTAGAACCCCCTAAAATCAAATTGATTTCACCTCATATTGACGACATGCTCTCACATATCATTAACCGAATGTTCAAAAGACATGCTTTCCCCGTCGAGTTAAAGGATGGTAAAATAACCTCCCTATTCAAAAAAGCTGACAATGATATAATATTGAACTATCGGCCAATCAGCATACTACACTTTTTTCGCAAGATCACAGAGAAGCTACTTGTAAAGCACTGAACAAACTATTTCCAAAAAATCCAATCTCCTCTCACCTGAATAACATGGGTTTCGCAAAGGCTATTCCGCTGAAAAAAAAATATTATCATTCACTGACGAAAAAAAAAACATGCCCTTGACAACCGCCATATTGTCGGCTCCGTCTGTAGATTTCAGTGAGCCATTTGAAACCATCTCCCGTGACATTCTATCTCATAGGCTAAAAGCTCGGGGCATTAGATGTCCACCACTTTCCTTCACACGCAGCTATTTAACAAATGGAACGCAGCTTGTAAATTTCTAGTGTTAACTATCGCATGTTAAAGCAGTCACCATGGGTGTCCCACAAGGCTCACCTCTGTAGGTACGCTCTTATTTTTCGCGTATATTAGCGATCTTCCTAACCACTTGTCCAGCAACTCATCCATTTTATATACTGACGACACTGATATATTTACTTTTTGTGATCGCATGAATACTATAATACGCACCTTAACTCTGACCTGAGCAAATTCCCTTTTTGGTGAAAAAAACAAACAAACTTCGTATCAATGCAAGTAAAACACAATCGATGCTTTTTTCATACAAGTAAATCTGTCATTCATCTGCACCACTACTCACCCTTCATAATCTTGTTCTTTCACCTGCAAACGAAGTAATCTGTTTTGGGCTCAAACTTGATCGTCATCTTGAGTTTAACCTGCATTCTGGTATAGTGTCTAAAATCACTTTTTATATAAGAGAACAAATTTTAACACGCTCGTTTTCTTACAGCATATAGCAGCTTCATTTGATTATGCAATCATACATTGCCACCTACAATACTTGATTTCCGTCTGGGGAAACACATATACCACGCATATAACACATTTACAATATTGACAGAATCGCCCCACCACGTTGGCCTAGTGGCTATGGTACTCGGCTGCTAACCCGCAGGTCGCGGGAGCGAATCCCGGCTGCAGCGGCTGCATTTCCGATGGAGGCGAAAATGCTGTAGGCGCATGTGGTCAGATTTGGGTGCACGTTAAAGAACCCAAGACGGTTCGAATTTCCGGAGCCCTCCACTTCGGCGTCTCTCGTAATCATATGGTGGTTTTGTGTCGTTAAATCCCACATATCAATCAATCAATAAACATTAAAAGAATCAGGCCTTACGAATCATAAGTTTTTCTTGCCATGCACATGTCCCACCTGGTACTAACTTACACTTCATTAAGCATGCTACCATGGCGCCACATGGTTCAGTTCAAATTGGTTTTGCTAATATATAGCATGCTCAACGATGAAATTGCTGTCGATAAATTTCATGCATCTGCTCTAACTAATAGTAACAACACTAGATTTTTATCTATCAATAACACTTTACTACACCGAATAAGCACTAATTATGAAAAATTTACAGGTGTTTTCTCTGCAATTCAAGGTTGCAATATATTGCAGTTTGATATTAAAGCATGCCACAAAACAATATTGGTAAAAACACGCACTAAAAACACATAATAAAAACGTTGCTTGCTGCCAATTTATCGTGATTGTATATATAAACATAAGCCCTTTGATTAGGTTTCTCTGAACTCCATTTTCGTTAAAATACCACTTCTAATTTTTATCGCGAAATTGTGTGGAACTTTTTTCTCGACTTTGTAGTTTCTTGTTTCAAGAAGTTTTAGATTTTAAGTCGTTAAGAAAAAGTGGCAAGCACGTGTTATATCTTTATCTATCAAATCTACTCTTTGTTCTATGATGAAGGTTTATGTTGGTGTAAATTATGTTGATTACAATTTTTTGTCGTTTTAATGCTTTTTGTATTATTTGCTCGTAAATCACTTTTTGTGTATACACTAACCTTTTTGTTGGTGATTTCCATTACTGTTCTTTCTTTATATATGTCCTTTTTTATATTTTTTTCACTATGAACTGCTATTTGCTATTATATGCTATTTGCGACTACGAACCAGAAACATCCCGCATTTGTGGAGGGCATAGCGAGCGTCGTTTTTACTGGGCTCGAGTTGTGCCCGAGCTCGACGCTCTAGCATCTCGCCTCTCTGGCAAAGACTCATCTCGCTAACATCCTCTAGAGACAGGAACCACTACTCAGTGCCAACACAAACAAAACTTGTGCTCTCAAGAATCCACTGCTCGAAAAGGAGCCTTCCTTTCTCAGAGACGTTTGGTAACCGTGCGAAAAAGATCATATTGCATTCACTGTCCTCGTCTTTGTATAGCAAGCATACACCGTTCTTGAACAATGCTCAGTGTTGATTGAATTCGCAAATCTGCCCGAAGCCCAGCGTGCCATCATTCGTGTCTTTGTTAGATGCAGAATGAGAAACACTCAACTGTGCTTTTGTTCTTGCAAATTGGATGATGCCCATAGTGTATTTATGCAGGCGTCTCTCAATCACTCTTGCGCGACTGTTATGGTACTATCCGGTGATGGGAGGAACCACAGGCGCTGACTCATGAGTTGATTTGCTTGAGGAGGCTGCATGTGAGGCATATAGATTTCCGCTATAGAAGTTATGGCGTGGCGGGCCCTGTAGTGGTAGCGACAGCGATACACGTGTTGAAATAGCATAAAAGCGTCGATGTCAGTAGATCAATAGACAGGTTCTCAAATCCGTGGCATTCATGGAGCCGATGAAAAGTTTTGAGCGGCGATTGTGAATTATCGGCGAACATTTGGGCATAATTCGGCCCACTTCGTAAGTGTATCCATGCGAACGTCCTCTGCTGTTTCTGCACAGGTGTGTGCAGCCAACCAGTGGATACTTTCCCGATTTGGTATTGCTGTGCGCAAAGAGATTGATTGCATAGCTTCAACTTGCGCTCACATCGGGTGTGACGTGCCCAGAAATCTTGGTTTGACCACCATTTTATCTTGATCTACCGACACCTCCTGAAGCAGCACCCGACAAACGTGTCTCGGAGGCATCGTTCCATCGGTGTGGTCATGGTCATGGCTTGCTTTGTCGTTCTGGAGCGTTTTTTTGAAGCGCAAGGATGGCTCCGCATTGTTGTACGAACGTTTGTACCTACAATGTCACGTGAGTCTTGTTCCGTGAGACACTTTATTGTACCCCTCATAATGGAGTGCTCCCAAGTTGTTTTCGCTGTGTGTGTTGCTATAAAAGAACGAAGGCTAAATGAACTAACTGTAACGACTCGGCTACATGAACTATATAGACTGCATGAAGACATTTTCATGAATTCTGTGGGTACGGAATCAAAAAGCTGAAACTCAAGCTGCTATTTACCAGCGTAAACGAGGCTTGAAAATTTCCTCTGAGAAATCTGCGCTTGTGGCATTTACGCGCAAACCAATGGAGAGCTACAGCGTAACGATAAACGGTGAAAGAATAGCTTACCTCTGATCATACAAGTGCTTCAGTCTAATAATTGACACAGACGTCTTATGGAGCCCTCATATACTGTACATGCAAAAGTGGTTGGCAGGCATCTGTCATCGGTTGAAGTTCCTCGCATGAAAGAGATTGGGAAGGTCTTCAGTTGCTATGTTGCGATTATACAGAGTTTTATTTTCTTAGACTTCTTCGATGCAGCTTGCCTGCGCTGACCAATGCAAGTAAAGCAAGTCTACGGACGATTCAAAGTGTTCAGGCTGAGGCACTCCGGATTTGTTTACGCCTGCTTGAATTTGCATCAACAGTGGGAACTATCGCCATCACAAGGCACCACCTCATCAAGACCCACATCGGTGTTAAAGGGCTGAGGACACATATACGACACCTTGCTCGAATTCCCCGCAGTCACGAAGTCCTGTACCAGAGGAGCGACCACGTACATCCTACTGCAAAACAGCGACCGCGCATTGTGAGTCAATACCAACTTCATTCACTCTTGCCGCTAGACCTCTGACTCCTCCATGGTGCTTCGCTCAACCAAATATCAACATTACCATACCTGGTGTCTAAAAAAGAAAGCCGATTTGTCACCTCAGCATTTATACAGCTCTCAATATTACTGTTGTATGAAAAGTACAGAGACTCAATACACATCTACACTAACAGATGCGTTCTATACCGAACAGCTCAACCAGCACAGTCGCTATACCAAGGTTAGTCACGATAATTATATTCAAGACAACTCGCACAACATCAACGGCACCGAAATTGGCAGCCTTTCGCAGTGCATTACAGTTTCTTTTTACTCAACCATTACAAAAATGCATTATTTTCTGCCACTCGAAGGTGGCACTGTGGTCTCTACTATCACTCTTTTGCCGAGGACTGCACGAGCAGCTGGTACTAAAGACAGCAGAGCGCACGCATCACCTGGTTGATAAAGGGCAACGAATTACATTTCAGTGGTTACCCAGTCACTGCGGAATCATCGGCAATGAACGGGCCGGTCAATCTGCCCGCGAAGCCCACGCAGAAGACCATGAGGTACTACTACCACTTTCTAGGACCGGTGCTGCACGAAAGCTTCGCTGGTTTGCTCACCAGCACACCACGTCACGATGGAATCAGCCACACTTCAAACATGCCCGACTGAACTCGTTTGATCCTACGCTATACGCTGTCTGGAACTGCCGTCGAAGTTTCGCGGAGCAGACGGGACCCTTTTTTATTGGCTATGGCTGGGCGTTGCGTTTACCATTGCCTACGCTCTCTGCATTGGGATGGCCAATACCGCCACCTAGCTGTGACAACTGTGGCAACGAAGGAACTATTGGACTGGACATACATTTTGTGACTGCCCACAATATATATATATATATATATATATATATATATATATATATATATATATATATATATATATATATATATATATATTATACGCAAAGACTACACCTTTCCGACGCGATCAATAAGTTAGACACAAGCCTCCGTCAGAGGAAAATATTTTACATTATCGTGAAGATGCAACGTCATAGAAGAAGGCCTTACAAGCACTACTGTGCGTTTTGAGATCAACCGACCTCTCATAACGATTGTAGCCAGAACACTGTAGCACCCGAACGCTGTGTGTGCGTGTGTTTTTTTTTTCTCCTGCGCCACATGATTTTTTTCTCTCTCTCTACACCCTCTTTCCTGCCCCTATTCTCCACCCCTAGGGCTGGATAGCAAACCGGTAGCTCATATCTGGTTAACCTTCAGGCTATCGTATTCAACTCTCTCTCTGTCCCGAATTCGTGAAAATAAAGATTTGAAAAAAAAAACATTAGTGGCGAGTGTGCATGTAGGGAAGCCAGTTCCCGCTCCTCTAATTATGCAGCATGTGCCAGTGTTTCACACAGCAACATCTTTACTTTTAAAGACGGTAGTCTTTCTTGGGGGCCTTCGACACAAAAATTTTGATCTGTGTGTCTGCACAATTGTCTGTTTGTCCGCCATTCACGATAATCTAAACAGCACCAAAGATACCTTGAACCACCGGCCCGATCCGCGGCACCCATTAATATTGCTCAAGATTTAGCGTTGATACTTGTGCAATTGTCACTTAAAAAGCAAATATGGAGCATATCTGAGGCACCATAAAAACACGTCAATAGCCTGTATGTGTGCCTCTTTACTAGAAAAGACCTACATAAGTAATTCTAAGGTACGTAGCGTTTATCACGCTGCGCTGACAATGCAACACTTGCACGAAAAGGCAAGTGTTTCCAACGCTTTGCTAAGACGGCATGGTGGTGGCATCTACCCATCACCTTGCTTTATACACCTTATCACCTCCGAGACGGGCGGGCAGGCCACGCGATTTGTTTTTCAAGATGACTGCCAGATAGCACTCATGCGTCACGTGTCACGTGAATTGATGCGCTCGATGATTTGATTGATATGTAAGGCTTAACGTCCCGAAATCACAATATGATTATGAGAGACGCCGTTATGGAGGGCTCCGGAAATTTCGACCACCTTGGGTTCTTCAACGTGCACACAAATCTGAGCACACGGGCCTACAGCATTTCCGCCTCCATCGAAAATGGACTTGATGCGCTTGTTCGTCTCCGCTACACGCTCGAGGCACTCTAACGCAGCGCCTCCAGAATACCATTCACCAATTTTCTTCCGCAGAACATCAAATAAACGTTTTGTTCATTTTCTCTGGACGCAAGACTATCGTCTTTTGACGACATTTGCAGTGTAACATGCAAATATAGGGCCATTTTTTTTACTATTTTACTCGCCACCGGTACACTAGCGCACCACCACTTTGCACATATGTTTGAAAAAATGGTGTCTTGGCTTTGTCGTAGAGATGCCCATTTGTGTTTATGGTTTTAGGTAGGAAATCTGAGAACCTTGGCAAGTTTCGCCGGGGTTTCCGAAACCGCTACTGCGTCAAACATAAAGTGTTAGGCAGTAACAACGAACCTGTAACTCCATATGCATAGTATAAGACCAGTGGCGAGCGGTGGCTTTTACCTAATTTTTGTGGTGCATACCCGCTTATGATGAACCATGACGACGATATGACACGCCGAAAAACAGACTCCGAGGTTCGTCACTCCTCCCTCCCTCTCCCCACCTAAAATACTACCTCAACTAATGTGTATACGTCTCTCGACAATGGTCCCTTTCAGCTAGGGAACGCTTCTAGACACGTTAAGGCTAGTCGTTTCCCGCTAATGCTCGCTCACGAAACTGACTGGGCCCCCCATCTATAGGCACTGTTTTTTTTATGTCTTGTTTTCGTAATCTCACTTTCCTCTTGCCGAAGTTTCTTGTCATTCACTTGCTCCTATCTTCATCTCCTATTTCAATTCCCAATCGCGAAAGAGTACACAGGCGTTGTGCTCCTCTAGCTAGCGGTTGTCAGCCTGCTTCCTATTTCCTCCTTGCTCTCTGTGTATCAAACAACAACAACTACTACTACTACTACTACTACTACTACGACGACGACGGCATCGACATCGACAACAACAACAACGACTACCACTACTACTACTACGACGACGACATCGACAACAAGAATAGCAACTACTACTACTACTAATACTAATACTAATACTACAACGACGATGACATTGACAACAACAACAGCTGAATTCCGGCTGTGTCATCCGCATTTTCAATGGAAGCGAAAATGCTGTAGGCCCATGTGCTCAGATTTGGGTGCACGTTAAATAACGTCAGGTGGTCGAAATTTCCAAAGCTCTCCGTTACGGCGTCTCTCATAATCATATGGTTGTTTTGGCACGTTTAACTCCACATATCAATCAATTATTATTAACATTGTTTTGCTTAATACTTGCATAAGTCAAACCTCCCTAAACCACGTGAAATGTTCAGGCGCACCACTCACTGAATGCCCGTGTTGGGCCTGTAAACAATTTTTTTTACTAAAACGAAAGGAAGTACTGTTGCGTATAAGCAAGGGACAAACACACCCTGCAGGATGAAGGAACAAGTATAGCACTACTCTGGTCAGTAAAAAAAAAAAACCTAGCTGTTCCTCACGCAGAGAGTCTAATTTCCTACTCGATGACTGCTATTCTTTAGCTGACCCAGGGGAATGGCTATACATGTTGCCTTATAGAAGGCATCAAGCGTTTGTATATCTACAGTAAGCTCTATGTTGATGGCCGCAATCGTATAGCAATCCCATGAAATGTTCCTTCAGTCAAGTGGAAGGGCGCCGGCTCCTCGAATAGATTGCAAAGCAACAGAACCTCATGTCTGCCTTTCTACGAGTTGCGCTCTGCTAAATACGATTTACGCTGATATCGCATAGGCGTTCTACCCAATTACAATCACTGAATTCACTTTCCTATTTGCTGCACCCCGAGCCTATCTCCTCTGATTTCATTGCATTGTGCGAGTGTGTTGGCGCTTTTCACACGTGTGACATCCAGTACTAGTAAACGTGGGTCAGAAGAAAGAGGCGTGGCGATTATTCTGAGAAGAGCAGAGTTCCCATAGTATTCCGTGGCTTTTGGCCGACAATACGCTTTTAATTTGCCCGGAAGAGGCAGGCGTGAGCAGCAATTATTGCGATCAAGTGAAGCATTTGAGCAAACGAGGTGCCAAGCCAGCGTGCATTGTGCAAGAGAAAGCCATCGCCTTAACTTCCGAGCGTACGAATATAGCTCCAGGCATCCTACTACAAAAAAGAGGCACTTAACTTCCGAGCGTACTAATATTGCCCTAGGCATCCTATTAGACAAAAGAGGGAAGTGTGCACTCAGCATGCTGACTATCCCGTAAATTCGACCACTCTCTTTTACATGTATTAACCGGATGGACCAATTTGCGCGGTCCATCTGCGTATAAGGTGCTCAGCTCATAAGTGGCTACAAAGCCTGCCATAATATGATTAGGATACAGCGGCAACGTGCAGTTTCTAATGAACGGCGAACGCACATTAGAGGCTTCGACTGCGCGTCGCATTACAGCGGAAGCTATCGGCACAGCCATGGGACAGTGCGCCTCGACTCCAACTCTGGAATGTATCTTGTAAAGAGCCGCAACCGCATGTAGGCGACATTCTCGCGACAGCGACAAAGTTGCTCCGTCACGCCGTCGCCTAACGACGGCTGCAACCGAATGTCGGCGACAAAGTGTGTTTGTTGCTTGAATGAAAACTATCGCGTGCACACCCATAAATTGCGAATAGAAGTTTAAAAGCCGGTCGATGAAAACGTGCCGAATGGGTTGCTGTCTTGTGTGGCATAAGAAAGCCACAAAAGTATTTCACCACCCTGTTTTTTTTTTCGAAATCTTTTCTTTCACCACGACAAGATGCCTATAAGCGTACGCTGCTGTGGCTACGACGCAGTTCGCATGATGATTTCACATTGCAGCAAGCGACCATAATTGTCACAAGCTATCATCAAAACATCAAAACAAAACTTCGATAACAAAATTTAAGAAAAAAAAAAATACGGCTGCTCTCTCGCTCTCCAAGTGAAATGCGAATGTAAAAAAAAAAAGGTAGTCGATACCTTGCATTCCTTGAAGTACGCCCGGATACCAAGCATCGAGAGCAAATTGCAACCGAAGCGACGACCAGGGGCGCCGCCATGTTGCTGGAAATCGCCACGCTAGCTTTCGGGCTACAAGCGATCTTTTCTAGTTTCCCAGAAACGTGCCCCGCCGCGGTGGTCTAGTGGCTAAGGTACTCGGCTGCTGACCTGCAGGGCGCGGGTTCGAATCCCGGCTGCGGCGGCTGCATTTCAGATGGAGGCGGGAATGTTGTAGGCCCGTGTGCTCAGATTTGGGTGCACGTTTAAGAACCCCAGGTGGTCGAAATTTCCGGAGCCCTCCACTACGGCGTCTCTCATAATCATATAGTGGTTTTGGGACGTTAAACCCCACATATCAATCAATCAATCCCAGAAACGTGCGACGCGACAAGTGGCGGCGACGAATGGGCTTCCGCGACAGCGAATCCTGTCGCTCATCGCTGCCGTTTGTCGCGGTAGCTAGAAAATTGCGTGCGTGTGGGAGGGGCCTAAAACAACTGTACTGTGCACTTTCCGGTGACAATCACTGAGTCCTGCGCACTTTGAAAGACCGCAGGATGGACAAAAGCAGCCGGACCCATTAACTCGGTATCAGACGAAAACCGGCGCAATCAGCCAAAGCTAAGCAGTATCGCGATACAAGACTATCGCGATAGTATTTCAGAGATACTTTTGAGTGTTTGTATTGCTGTATCGAGATACTTTTCAAAATTGTCTGTGTATCTCAGAAGTGAAATACTTTTACGATGTATCGACCTTATCGCGATACTATACAGGACACGGGTATCTCGTTACTTTAATTTCGGAAATGAGATGAGACGTGTTTACAATCTGAATTTATTTTTTTCTGCTGTGACCTGGGCAGTCCGCGGTGAAATACGCACCCACTATTTCTACATTTATTCTGAGGGCAAAACTAACTCCTACCTTCTCGAAAGCGAGATAGTCACTTTGCTGCCCGCATCCTATTGTGCCCCTTCACGCAGAACTGGAATGTGTTTGAATGATCGCCTGCTTGAGCTTGCCAACAATGTTATGCTGCCATATATAATTCCAGCTGTCGTATTTTCATTGTTAGGAGCATTGTATACTGTACAATGGGTGCCAACCAACAGCGCCACTTTTAAAATGTGTTCCCTCATGCCAAATCAAGGAGCAGTGCTTTTTTTCCCCTTTTTCTTTTTTTTTTTGCGGCACCCATATGAAAAACTGGAGCTTATCGCGAAAGCCGCGAACCACCCGAAACATTAGGGGTGTAGTGCTGTGTGCCATCGACGATACTTTTCTCCTTCTTATCTAACAGGAAGTTACATTCTTCATCTTGAAGAGTGATAGATGAATGACTTATGCACTTGTTATTGTACAAGTCATGAAGCGTGTTGTGCTGTAACACGTGTGCCCATGCGCACACTTTAGATGACTCATTGTCTCCTATATATGTCCTTTCTTTTTCCAAATAAATTTCAGTTGAGAGTTCAGCGCTGTGTCTCTCCTCTGTACGTATCTAACCCGTTGCGCTGTAAAACATATTCCATGACAAACATCCACGAACTCGCACAACTCGCGCTTCAGAATAGAAGTAAGCGGTCGTCTTCATTGTTTATGTGTTCTCCTCCTGCTTCGTGCTAGGCCACTTTAGCAAAACTGGAAACCAACTAGCCTGGACCGCTAGTCTACTAATTAGAAGGTCGTTGAAGTAAGCGCAGCTATTACAGTGGCAGCAAGGAGTTCAGAGCCTTGCTTTTTTTTTTTAGTCAGAGACACGTGCTGGTCGCTGTGAATAAAATCATTCTTTTTCTCAATTCGTTTGTTGATGGTTCCAGCGCTTCGCTTTAACTATGCTACTTCCAGCATTGGTAATACAGGGGCCACCAAGTATCCGAATTTCCGTGTACACGGGTTGTGACTCTTCTTCTCATAGAGCAAAGTTGTTATTGTAACTGGTATCTATAAATATGTCGATAATAACAATTGCAGTGTAAGCTTGCTTTGTAATGCCATAATGGCACTCATAGTACGGTGATAAAATAAGCAATAAACTTATTGCAAGTTTGAATGCGCTGCGCATTTTAAACATTACGCTGAACATAACAAATACCTGCACTCGGAATGACTATCCCCGACATAGAGAAAAGTATTTAAGTATCTGTATTGCTGAATCTGTGTTCTGGAATACTTTTTTCGTCCGTTTGCATAAGTATCTCTGAAATATCCCGCTATGCCAATTACAAATGTATCTCAGTATCTGTATTTTAGGCTTATAAAGCGCATCTTTCGATATTTGTGTTCCGGACTACTTTATCCGGTATGTCTGTCCAGCCCTGCATTCGCCATAGTATGACCGATGACCGGTGCTTGAGAAATTTTGTCACAGGCGAGTAATCTTTGGTTTTACACCAGGAAGTGACTTAAGCTTTAACTGTAGCGGCGATCAAAAACAAGAGCGTCCCTTCATGCCGCCATCAGAGCGTATTAAGAAACAGGAGATGATCAAGTTATATTCTGGCTGTCTACTGAGACAAACATCGCTGCTTCGCCACATGCCGGTAGGGTGAACTAAATATAAGGGTCACATAATACAAGTGTAGTCTATATTTACTCCGAATGATGAAGGACTGGGTTAACTGACGGAACATGGGAGAGGCCTTTGTCCTGCAGGGGACGTAGTCAGGCTGATGATGATGATAATGAACGACATTCTTGAAGTAAACCACCAGCAAAAGTAAGGCTCTAGGTAAGATTTCTTATGATGAGTTAATGATAGCAATAAATAACAAGCGTTCCAACAATATTCTTTTAATTCATTGGTTTTGTCAATGCCTCGAATGCTTGTCAATAATGCCCCGAATGCACTACAGGTGATAGTTAACTTGTTTGCGATATCTTGTGTGTCCGCGCCTTACAATGGGCATTTATTTTGATTCTGCCATTAGAGTCGTGTACGTCGAGATGATTGTCTTGCCTCTTTCATGAAGAGTGGCCGAGATTATCGTTACAGAGAGGTAGCATACCATATATTGTCGTCGGACAGTGCTTTGCCTCTGTTTTCATGCCACCATTCATCTAAGTCTATACATCTTCATTAGAGAAAACCTCGGCTACGTTTGTGAAGTATGTTGCTTTCATATTTAAGACGATACGGCTGAACGGTCCTGCTCCCGAGCAACGTTTGTCGAAGAGAGTTTAGTGTACGATACAAAGTATTACAGCTCAACTTTTGTGTTGACCTCCGACAGTGTGTGTGCAAAGCACCAACCATTGAAACTGCTGTATAGCTCACCTTTGTCTGTTTTTGAAGTTCTACTATGGATCACTTCGCACTCCCATCGTCAATTCAGTCCATCGTCATTCATGCCGCATCAGTCAAGGTAAAGCTGCTTACCCACCAAGTGCTCGCACCACTGCGCATCTTTCATCCTTTCTTGTCAAGACCACACCCGATTGGAATGGCCTTTCCTCACGTTTCGCACCACTCCGGTATTATCAACTTCGAAGCAGCGATGAGCATCTACCCCTTTAACCCATTCTAATGGCCCAACCCTCATGTAAAACCCCTTCATTTGGGCCTTTGAGGTATTGTAAATAAATAAATAAATAAATAAATAACTGCCACGGGTCATCTTCGCACAGCCTACATAGCTGTGAAAGCACTGGTGGTACACACCCAGACGCTCTGTTTGGACTCTACTCCATGGCATAGTGTCCAAACAGAGTGTCTGGTCGGTGCAGATGACACAGATGGCGGTGCAACGCCATCTCTATCGACTACGCATGCCTTGTACTGCCGAATATTTTCGACCCATTGTGGCTGGATAACATCTTGATTTACGCCTCTGCTGACACATTTACTCCTTGGGGCAGAGCACAATGCAGTGCTGAACCGGTTGTTGTACTATATGGCTAAAATATACAGAAAAAGAGGCAGCATTGTTTGCTTTTCTTGAGCGTAATTTTATTGTGTACAGACGGTTCCGTCAGCCTTACGAAGTTTTTCTTCTTTTTGTTTTACAGAGCTTCGTGGTGATTTTTAGTAGTTGCTTGTTTCCTCTCCATCCAACCTTTTGTTTGGAAAAGCAACTAAATTTCTAAAAATATTTATGTCAGTGGTTAAACTATGGATGAGAAATGGCTGTATAAACATCCCTTGCAATTATCATCATTTTTGTCTTGACACGAATAAACTGATTTCTATTCTTATAGTTACGAACTCGTGAATATAAAAGTAAAAATAGATTTGATGTGCATTTACAGTGTGCTTAAGTCCGTAACTGTAATTAAAAATCGCTTGTACTCATCCAATAAAACTATCACTGTTCTCCATTACAGCGTATCCCAAGTTTTCAATATTTGAGTTTTTACGTAGGGGAGAGGCAGAGGGGTTAACTAGACTTTGTTGGAGAAGTTAACTAGACCAAGGCAGTGAGTTTAACTAAGGTCTGTTCAGTTTGCTGCCATACACAGTGAGACGGAAAAAGCATGTGTCTCAAGTATACTTACAAATCACATTCATTGTGCAACAATAATTGCTGCTGGGCTAGTTAGCACTGGTTTAGCAGTCATAATAAATTTAGCACCAAAAACATGACGGCGGAAAGGATGCACATACTGGACGGACACCCTGACAGGAGAGGTTCTATCTAACAGAGAGCGCCCGCCCTTAATCTACGAGTCTTCTTAGTGGCCGTGTTTTGGGGGGAAGCTCCTTGCGGTCGAGACTGGTTCGTTAGCGTAGCCGCCGATGACGATGAAGATGATGACGGTGATGATAATCACGGACAACCACTTGCTTATGCATTATACGACGACTTGATATGCACGACGGCGCATTTTGTTTGACTGGGAAAAACCAACAACCATCAGGAGAACGTGCATAGATCTCGTCTTTGACAACTTCAGGCTATATTCAATACTACAAAGCTGTAATAATGAAGGCAAATCGCAATTCACAACTCAACAGAACATATCGGTTGTGACCAATAAGCATTGTAAAAACTTTACAACGCTTCACACTCATTTACACGCGTGAGTGGTCAACGTCACGGGTGATTTACGGTAACACTGAACGATCTCACTGTTTTGCCCACTCATCATCATTCATTTGGTGGATATGCTGTTCTTTCATGTTCTTACCACTGCAATTGTTGGTTCGTGTATTGTATACTGACGCTGCCACCTCAACAGCGAGCGGCTGTTTTTACTTAAAAAAATTTAGTAATAGGTGGGTGTAGTAGTCTTTGATAATTGGCGTGCTTCGGGAACGCGAACTATATAAAACTTGGCTGCGCTATTTCAACCAATACCGGTAACCCAACAATAGATAGAATAGACCCTTTTTTGTGCTCATACTTTATTTATTTATTTGATCTGCATACACAAATTCACAAGTACGCAGAGGCAATAAGCAGAAAGCTGGTTGGCAACTGCCATCTAGAGGGGCACAACACCTGCCTACTTTTTCAGTAAGAGTAAAAGAAAGAGGAAAAGAAGAAAGGAAGAAAAAAGAGATAGGAAAAGAAAGAAATGACTAAGTAATGGAGCAGAACAAATAAAAACACACAAAAAAGAACATCTGTTAACCTGCGGCCAGGTTCGTTTGTTCTATAAAAGTCGGCATAGCATAGTAGCACATGCACCCTCTCAGGAAGAGGTAATCTTCAAGGGTCGCACACCTACGGCATGCCCGTCTAATCAGCAGTACCCTCTGCGTGCTGAATGCGAGACATTCTAATACCCCCAACACAATATATGTGTTTTAGTGTCACTCGAATGAAATGACCGTGGCATCTAATGACATTATGCGGCTGCCTCACAGTGATATATAATGTCATTAGCATCGCATGAGTTCTAAAGACACATTCGCTGTCACAGTCGAACTCAATGCACACCCTCTAGCCCGGGGAGTACTTAAAAAGGAGACATTCAGCACCCTTAATATCACCCGTATTTATTCGTTTAAAAATATCGCTAATAATGTTCCGTTTTTAAGGCATCTGTCGTCCTAACGAGGATAGATGTATGGACGGCTGTTTCACTAGAGGTTTTTACTCTACACCTTAGGAGCCTCTGGCTGCCGGCACTGTGGACCAACAAGCAGACATATATGTGCGGTAAAGAAGTACGCACCAATGTGCGTGTGGGCTTGTGTCGGCTGCGATGGCCTCGGGGAGGCTCTTATTTTTATTCGTTTATCTCACGAGTATGTATCGTCTTTTGACTTATGCCCATTTGCTGCAAAGCCAAAAACAAAAGAATTGCTCTGCCATGTTAGCCGTGCTGGTTGCTTTCATTCTATCGGCTGTAGCTGCTGGGTAAGCATTGTCTTGGTTTATAATGGGCATATATATTTTGAGATGTAAAATTTCTTAGCATTTATTTAGTTAAGCGACTTCCCGCATGCCCTTTGAAATAAACACCTTCACTTTTTTCTATCACTCCACATTTTCAAAACTTCTGCATCCATGTTTTTCTTCACATTGATATTATTCATGAATGACATTCCTTTTTCCAGTGTAGCACCGTCACGGATCGAATAGCACTGGGGGCACCAAATGACATTAGAACCTAATGACATTAACAGCTCCTGTGTGATATTATAAGATTCTCGGCATATATCACCTTCACTTGAAAACATGCGTGATACACTTCAGGTATCCCAGAACAAAGTAGCCCAGCATGTAACGTCTAAAAGCTTCCGTGGAGGTCCGAAACGCACACGCAGACCAGCACACGTGCCTCTTGCGCGAATACTTGAAGACACGCACACAGAGAAGCAAGTCCACTCCATTAGGGAGGGATTATGTTTGACACGGATATGGTTGCCCACGATCGCCTCGTATACATGCGCCTATATAGAGGACGCATGTTTGAGACGCTTTTAAGGCGTATTAAAGCGAGAGCTCTGTGTTTTCGGATTGATAAAAAAAAATGCGACAGGCACTCACTGGTAAACTTTTTCCGACTCAGATTTATCCGATCAGCTTGAATTTTAAAAGGATATTTCAAGCGCTGAAAAAGCATTTTCAAAGTCGAGACTCATCGTCCGGAAAGATATTCTAAAAAGACTTCTTTTGGGGTGAGTCGGTGCTTACGTGGTGCAGATGATTAAGGCTCAAAAAACATTTCGTGAAACGGGATGAGTAAAAGAGAAAGAGCAGCACGGACTGCCAGCTGTTTAATGACAGTCTAAGAAACCCACAGGAAGAAAGAAGATATTATTGCACATGCGTGGACAGCCAACATATGACGTACAGCGTCAAGACAACAAGCTGTCGAAAAAAAAACACATTTGCGTCGAATACAAAATTATAGAGGGGGAGGCGAAAATGCCGTAGGCGCGTGTGCTGAGATTTGGGTGCACTTTTAAGAACCCCAGGTGGTCGAAATTTCCTGAGTCCTCCACTACGGCGTCTCTCATAACCACATCGAGGGTTTGGGACGTTAAACCCCACATATCTATCTGCAACATTATAGATGTCTCAATGATACAATTAGCCCCGCCGCGGTGGTCTAGTGGCTAAGGTACTCGGCTGCTGACCCGCAGGGCGCGGGTTCGAATCCCGGCTGCGGCGGCTGCATTTCCGATGGAGGCGGAAATGTTGTAGGCCCGTGTGCTCAGATTTGGGTGCACGTTAAAGAACCCCAGGTAGTCTAAATTTCCGGAGCCCTCCACTACGGCGTCTCTCATAATCATATGGTGGTTTTGGGACGTTAAACCCCACATATCAATCAATGATACAATTAGACTCTTTTTTTGGATAAAGAATGCCTCCAAAAGCTCTTCAATTGTTTGTTTGCCGCTCTTACCGAGAGTTAACGCTTGCGGAAAGCATGGTTCACATCTGCAGGCGTTACAGTGTGCGGGAAGATGCGCATGATATCTTTTGCCTAAGCTATCAGCATGCTTCCTCAGTCTATTGTTAACACAACGTCCCGTTTGTCCGGTAGGACTTTCCACCGCTTAGGGGTCTATCATATGCCACCCGTTGTGCGAAGCGCACAAGGGGTGGTATCTGAGATGCTCCTCAGTATCTCAAATACGGCCTCTCTCTTCCTCTCTTTCTTTCACATAAATTGTCCAAGGAGGCACGGCTAAAGGCAAACATTGCCTAACTTGGCCTTGCCACCCGTACAGCCGCAGCAGCATAAGTACATTTGCGAATATAAAAGCGTACATGAAAATCAAATTCCATACTTATTGAACTAGAATCATCAAAATAAATGCAATAACTGAAACGAAACAAAAAGATCCGTATTATGCAGTTTGACTGATATATAGCACTAAAGAATAAAAAATAAGCTGAAATATAACAAAAAACGCACGTAAAACTCTCGAGCCAAAAAAAATGAATAAAAGGCAACTAAGAACAAGCTGTAGGGCGCACGAGTCACATGTGTGAAAAGAAAAAAAAAGAAATGAAAACCAAAACAATGCATAACATTGATGCAGAATCACATGCTTCTTTGATTAACTTCAGTCCGCTGTAAATAACAATTATTTCGCAGTTTTTATATGCTTGCTTCCTAATTACTGAATTAGGACATCTTTGATTAGGCCATATTGATTGAAGAGGTTAGAAATTTGAACAGTAAGTTTTTGTTCCCCGTAATTTGTTCTACTATGTGGTGGAGACACAAAACTATTTGCTAAGTTAGAGCCTGTCGTTTTTACACTGTAATTATTCTATAATGAATGCTTGCCGGACCTAAATTGCCGCATAATTTCAAGAAATAGCTTATATGTATGGAGTCCGGACGCCTTAAATATTTATGTTTGGTGCTGACCACACGTACTAAGTTTTCTATTGCACGCACTGTTTTGAGGTATTCGAGGTGATCCTAAATTATACTGTGTGATAGTCGACCAAACTAGACGACAGTATGTTGAAGAGTAACGTATTAGTGCGTTTTAAACATAATGCTTCATGTTTGTTTGTAGCAAATATAGGAGCCTGCTTAACGCACCCACAGCGCGGGCAATACTCCTTTTTGTATACTATTTGAATTACTACTTTTTATATTACTACTTTTTGTTTATAGAAAAATAAACTGCGAAAACAAGATTTCTTAATTAAGGCACATTACGATCTAGCGTAATATGCCCTAAAAGGTAGAACAACGTTGTCTGCCACAAGCGGTGTTAAGAAAATTGATAGAAAGAATCATACAGTATAAAAACAGTGTGCACGGTGACAAAAAAAGAGAAGAAGATGAGGTGAAACGCTGTTCTGAGCTGAGAATATCGGGCGAAGTTTAACTTACTGGTCCTAAAAGCTGCACTATTAGTACTGGTATTTGCGTCCAACTTCTCATTTTCTCCTTCGCGGTGTTTATTTGTGTTTATCTGACTCAAGCGCACTCGCCCTCAACGTCTGCCCGTCAACAGCTAAGGTATATCTGATGCTTTTTCGAAGTGTTCAACGAGAGGGTCTACATAGCTAGTTGACAGAAACACTCGAGTTGTGTTACGGAAGCCTTACTTGCCCACTATATCTATATAGTTCGGCAATTGTCCACCGTGGTGGAGCAGTAATTGGTGCTCGGATGCTGACACGAAGGTCGAGTGATCGAATCCTGGCAGCGGCGGCTGCATTTTCGACGGAGGCGAAATGGTTGAGGCGCATGTTAAACTGCACCAAATGGTCGAAATTTCCGGAGCCCTTCACTACGGCGTCTCTCGTAATCGTATGGTGGATTTGAGACGTTCAACACCAGATATTATTTATTGAAAAGTTCGGCTATTGTTTTGTAAAGACCACAGTGCGTCAATTTATGCAATAAAAATGAAGAAACTAATAGTTATTTGCAAAAGCGATGGTTCGTTTCCCTTTGTGCGATCTTCACGCGGTTCTCTTGAAGCAGTTTCTAAAGGGACGTTGGCAGCGCAGTTCACTTTGTTTGTGTAACCTTATCTGGAACATCTGTTTACAGAAAAACATTTCCATCTGCTGAGAACGTTTAATCCGCGCTATATTTATTTTAATAATTCTATCTTTCGCTTTGCCTTTGTCATCCATTGTGGCTAAACTTTTGCAAAGAGTCAACATCATTCTTGAGCATCATTCCTTTCCTTATTGTAGATGCAACTTATCGCACTTGTATAATTCAAATCAAGATTTCTGTCAGTCCTAGTTATATAAAAGTGTTTACTGAGATGTTAAAAATGCGAGATTTATTAGACAATTGACCACCTGTTGAGAAGCCAGTGAAAACGCAATCGATATTATATTTAAGCGACGGATGCTACGACAAACGGGTTAGAGTGATAAAGTGGCGGATTAGTCTTGAACTCTTGAACTTTGATCACGAGAAAATGTGTTTTCAATCGGACACCAAGTCGAAGAGAAGAAACGAGCGCATGCGGTCACTGTTTATCAAGTGAACACCCTTGGTTCATCTCGGGGTAAGTATTCTTTGGTTTCGGCCCAAAGACAGTATGCGCATCGTTAGGAGCCCAATGACCGACGTCGAGATGTCATTTCTCACAAGCAGCGTCAAAAGCCCCAGCGCATAATCGTTTCTCACAGTGCTGCAAACATAGAGAATCTGAAGCACGGATGCCCCACGCCACGCCAAATAAATACCGTTTAAGTAAATGTGGCGATGCTAAAGAGTGAAAACCTTTTGTGCAGCGGAGAAACTTCGTGATTTCTACACGTCACCGTTAAAATATAGCAAGTGGACGAAGATGTTCTGGCTGTCAACGTGCGCAATCCGAGTCTGTGTGCATTTCGGGGAAAGACGATGAACTCTTGCGCGGTGGGCTCTCGGCGACAAGGGTCTTTTCAAGGGAAAGCCAGATGGTACGTCTCGTGTTGAAAGCATTCTCTGTCAGCGCCAGATTTCACAAGAAGATTTTTGGATTGTTTGGGAGACAGCTTTTTTAAGTAACATGTACACCGAAGCTGTTACTACACGGATTTGTTGGGTCTTTCTGTGTCGGGCACCCCTGCAATTTAAAGCTCGACGGGACAACAGCCTCCTTGTATGCGTCGCGTGCCTCAAACGGAGGACCATGCTTTAGAGAAAATATTGGTAAGTTATGCACTGAAAACATGGCGTTCACCTCTGATTTCTCGACGACGTGCAGCATCTCGGCTCACGCGAGGGGACGGAAATTGGTTCTGCACGTGTACCGGCAGCAGTGCTTGTAACGAGGTGTGTGAACCACTTCGTGCGCGCCACGCCAGCTGCAAAGATTTGCGGACGTTCCTGTTGGAGAGGAACCCACGTTAGGCAACGACGACTCGCGGTATCTGCGGCCGGTGCCTGCAAACAAACGGATAAACAGCCGCTGTGTCGACCGTAAATTAGTCGTGGGCGCCAGTCGCACCTATATGGTGCTCATGTGACCATTGAAGCTTATTTCCGTGGAGACCGCATTCAGTTATGATCACTGGAAAGCTTTACATGACTGCCCTATCCTGGGCAGTCCTCACTCTATGGGTGGATTTTATAGCATCTGTTCCGCAACACTGATCGCTACTGGAGTGAATATAATGCCTGAGAGTTTGGCGAACGCGCATGCCTGTGTTTGTCGTGTCCAGGAGCGTTTAGCGCGTGAAGGGTGTCTGGAAGTGTGTGCGACACTGACTGCTAGTGAGATCGCAGCTCGTTTCGAGGGTCATTGACACCACGCGCTATACCTTATGCGCTGCCGGTGTGACCACTCAGGCCCATCCGAGGAGAGGGAGGCTTAGTGCCGCGCTCTGGGCGAGCGATACAGTGACCCCTAAGTGCCTCGCTTTATTGCGGGATTTAGCTCGAGGGCAATGCGCTCAACGACGTCTGTAGATGTTCGCTAGACGAGCGCGCTCCCTTTGCCCATCCTCGGCTTTGCAGCCTCGTATCTGTTGGGAAACTTTACTGTTCCAAGACGTATAATCATGTGCAGATGACTGCATAGTAGTTTATATATATATATATATATATATATATATATATATATATATATATATATATATATATATATATATATATATATATATATATATATATATAAGGGAAACAAGTGTATATTTATGGGCTCGTTTTTCGTGTTTTACACAATATTAATGAGATCTAACAGACAATAATTCCAAAGAAGATAAAGGGGAAGTTATTAGGCCAATTGTAATGTAAATGAGAAGAAAGAAAAGTGGGGGAAAAGATAACTTGCCGTGGGCAGGATCCGAACCTGCGACCTTCGAATAACGCGTTCGATGCTCTACCACTGAGCTAGCACGACAGCCATCCTCCCAGCCACTTTATTGGGTATCTATGTCAATTTAAACGTGGGAGTGTCAGTCAGCGCCACTAGTAGCCATGGTGGCTAGTGTGGTACATTCTTTATGAGCCTGTTTGGCGTCACGTAGCACGTGAACTTATTACTAATTGGCAGCTGACCAATAGTCCACCGTATACAACCTAGAGGCACCAAGTTTGCCAGTACAAGACCCTCGTTAATGAATAAGGGAAACAAGTGTATACTTAAGGGCTCGTTTTTCGTGTTTTACACAATATTAATGAGATCTTACAGACAATAATGCCCACGAAGATATAGGGGAAGTTATTAGGCCAATTGTAATGTAAATGAGACGAAAGAAAAGTGGGTGAAAAGATAACTTGCCGTGGGCAGGGTATATATATATATATATATATATATATATATATATATATATATATATATATATATATATATATATATATATATGTATATATATATATGAGTGTGTGTGTAAGATCAGCTTGATTCAGTACGAAAGCGTAAACAATAAATTTGATGTGATTTTCATTGCCGAGTGCGCAACCCGAGAGCTCAATGCGCGGCTACATTTGACTTTTTGTTCTGCTGTCTATGCGGGGGTCTGTACACATTCGCGAGACAAACGCTAACGAATTGAGTCTGAAGTTCACCTTTTATAGATAAGCCAGCAGGCAAGCGTTCACTTGTCTGTATTTCGAGGATGGCTACGTTGAAGATAATCTGCTTAGCATGATGTGCAGGCGTGAGCATAAGTTTACAGACTGCGGGATCGCGTGGCCGAAGGCATCGGCGCGCTATCTAGCGACGAGACGCCTGCTGCGTTGCGCATGCGCGTCCCGTCGTACCAGTTGGCCTCTAATGTCGCTCTCTCCGACGAGGTGGTAGCGAAAATGACACCAGGGTGTCCCTGTTTTTCCTCAATAGAATTTGAGCCGTTTCTTTTATAACGTAGAGGCTGCGATGGTGCTGGATCCAGCGCGAGGATCGCGTAGTTATTAATGCCCGTTGAGTCATAACTAAGTGCAGCCAGCCTCGCCAAGCCTGACGAAGCCATTGATTGATTGATTGATTTGTGGGGTTTAACGTCCCAAAACCACCATTTGATTATGAGAGACGCCGTAGTGGGGGGCTCCGGAAATTTCGACCACCTGGGGTTCTTTAACGTGCACCCAAGTCTGAGTACACGGGCCTACAAAATTTCCGCCTCCATCGAAAATGCAGCCGCCACAGCCGGGATTTGATCCCGCGACCTGCGGGTCAGCAGCCGAGTACCTTAGCCACTAGACCACCGTGGCGGGGCGCCTGACGAAGCCAAGCACACAAAATTGAATAATATCAACTCAGCTTGCCTTTGTCGCGTTAGGCCAAGTTTAATTTAAACAAGCCTAGATAACTGAAATAAAGTGTAGCCGAATCTAATACAGCCGAGCTGAGCACGGTATCACCTGGTAAATTTAGGCGTAAGTGAGCTTAAGCCTAGTCGAGGTTGCTGTTTTTATTTTCAGCATAGTATAGCTTTGATGCGCCCAGATGGGTCGAGAAAATTACACGTTCGGCCAAATTTAATTATGCATAGTTGAACACGCTATCATTTCATTTAGCCGAGAATAATTCGCCCAAATTATGTAAACCTTAGCGCGGCCAATCAATCCAAGTCGGTTTCCCCATGAGCCTAGAGGTGCCAAACCCTGGAAGATACTAATTACTCCTGGTTGACAATTTATAAATCAAGAAAGTTTTTTCTGTATTTGTGTTAATTAGGACAGGTATTAGTCATGGTTGAATAATATCTTTGATGTTCAATCACACACGAAACAAGTTAGAGTTTCACGTGGCATAATTTGGGTAATAATGCATAACTTAGCTAATAAGGCAGTCCCAAGGTAAGCATTGAATAATTCGGCAGTTAGGTTGATTGTGGCATCATAAAACTAGGCTGATTATAATTAGGAGTAAATAAACAAGTTCGAATGAAACAAAACTGAATTGAAGTGGAATTTTTATGAGCTAACAAAATTTAAGCTGAAGAAAAGGCTAATTTCTAATCACCAAGACTGGTCTTATTAGGCTAAGTTAAGTCTAATTAACCATGAAACTAAATTTATTATGTCTTCGTATCTATTGCGCTTGTTTTAAATAACTAGGCTCATTCAGGTTCAACTTGGCCTAACGCAACAAAGGCAAGCTGAGCTGAGAAAACCTAATTTTGTGTGCTTGGCTTCATCAGGTTTTGGAAGGTTCGCTTCGCTTTGCTATGCTAATAAACTATAATAAATCACAAGGAAAGCCCGGCGCTACAGTCGGTGTCGTTGCAGCCGCTACAACAAAAAAAAACGAAATAAAAGAAAAACAACGACACAAACTGCATGGAGCAAAGACAGCCACACCAAGTTGTCGTTTTGGCTACACAGTAAATTTTTTTACACCCTTAAGGGTGTAAACTGGCTTGTCGCCAGAGGAACACCCTATGGGTGTTTTTAGATACACCCTACTTAGAAGGGTGTTGAACACCCTAACATTTTGCTGAACACCCTTCGTGTAGGGTGTTCTGCTAACACCCTTTAAGAGGGTGTTGAAAGGGTGTGCGACCTTCGAGTAACGCGTTATTCAAAGGTCGCAGGTTCGGTTCCTGTCCATGGCAAGTTATCTTTTCACCCACATTTCTTCACATTTACATTACAATTCGGTCTAATAACTTCCCCTATACTTTCCTTGGCAATATTGTCTGTTTGATCTCATTATATATATATATATATATATATATATATATATATATATATATATATATATATATATATATATATATATATATATATATATATTAATGAGATCTAACAGACAGTAATGCCAAAGAATGTACAGGGGAAGTTATTAGAACCTATAGAATGTAAATAAGAAGAAAGAATAAAGAAAAGTGGATGAAAAAATGTGTGTGTGTGTGTGTGTATAAGCAAGCTTACTGAAATGCAATGATATTTCTCAAAGCCTTCTTTGTAAAGCCGACTATAGAAATTTAGACTGCCTTCTATAGTTATACAATTAAATACAAATATTTAGTGTTGAATAGCATAAACATCTGGGGTATATCAATTGGTGACTCAGTGAGTCGATACAGCAAAGGTGCTTGGTATGCATACGTTTGTGTAGACACACGAACACATTATATTCAAAAAACATTATTACCCGTAACAGTGCACACTTCCCATGTAGGATGCAGACATATACATATTTCAGCAATTTAATTTGCAGTTACACTTGGTATCGCAAAACCATGCGAGTTCAGCCTCACCTAGTTCATTTCAAACTTTCTGATTATACAAAAATAACAGAGCTGCTCTGGCAGACATCGTTTCCACTTATTGATAAATATCTTTTCCCACTTCCTAAAAGCAGACATATATTGGCGTAAGATAAATGTCAAGTACATGTACCACAACACAGGTTTTCTCTCAACTGAAAGCAAACACAGTTATTATGATATTTCATACATACTACAGTTAGAGCATTTTACCCCCAATATTCGAACAGGTAAGGTCGGTTGCCGAAGAAAAATAATTAACAGATCAGCCCGCACCCCATGAAGCTTCACCACATATTAAAATTGCAAGTTTTATTTTTCAGCATCTTTCTAGGTAATAGAGACAGCATCCATTTCTCAAAAACACACTCTTCACAACAAAACCAAAACAAGGGCCGACAGGTGGAAATGCCTCAGATAGGCTGACCAAAGTTTCGATAGGAGAACCTATCTTCGTCAAAGGTGCCTAGCCTTCTCATCATTGGCATATTAGTTTCAAGGGGGTTAGTAAAGACGTCATCTCCTGGTGGTGGCATGTGTCCCTGTTGGCAATCGTAGCCTGAAAAACAAAACTATAAAGCAGAGGAGTGCAGTCCTTGCTTCATTTCAAGTTGGGTGGTAGTGATTCAGAATGTTCTCAGAGGGTGGAGAAAAAAAGAAAAAAAAAGGAAACACCCAAAGTAGGAGCGGTGTGCTGCCAATGGGTGGCCGCTACAGACACGAAAAAAGCAAAGAGGTTAAAAGCTGGAAGCCAGCAGACTGTCCCCGCGTTTGGCCATCACGAAGGGTTGCTGATTGGCCTATGCCGTTCTCGAACATCTATGAATGGGACTTATAAGAAAGAGGTTACAAAAAGGCGCAAGAGAGAAGCAGGCGGCTACTTTTAAATGCCAAGATTTCAAAGGTAAGCGACACCATATGTGTTTGTAAGACCACGTGTATATTGGGGAAGGTCATTGGTTAAAATACGCTTTCACTATCCCCATAAGTGTCCCGCTCAACGGAATTGCCTCAAGAATTTGGCGGCATGTTGGCAGAGAAATAGGCAAGTTCGGAATGCAAAAGGAATAAGCAACTACGAGAGAAACACAAAAGAAAAGAAAAAATGAAACAAAAAGGCGGATTGGTGATAGGCGACACGCTAGCGTTAACAAACGAGGAAAGGAAAAAGAGACGCAGGGAAATTTGTGGCTTGGCAATGACTTAATGGTGCACGGTAGGAGTGTTTTTTGAAGCGACAAAAGAGGAAAGGAAGCTGTGGTTGAAAGGTTCTGGAAAATAAAAACTTCATAGTTGTGTGTATATAGACACATGTATATCTATAATTAAAGTTTTAAAATTTAGAGTGAATATTATTATTACAATATGTAGGTTAGGAGTGATTCCATGTAATACCAGTTATGTCTATTTGAAGGTTGAACGTTTCTAGTCCCTAAATATGGCCGCAATTATGCAATGGCTTTCAGCGATTCCAAATTACCACGTGCAACATTGATTCCTGATGGGTGTAGGGACATAAATTTGTGTATAAATTATGATTTCATGTATTTATTCTCTCGTGGTGACCGGAAATTATTTTGTAGAACATAAAGCTTTGCTTTTTAGAAAGTGTGGTCCTGTTGGTAGAAGTGACCGGCTACTACTTTCGGTAAATTTTGCTTTGTGTCTGCACGGTGGCCGTTCAGTCTTACGTGAATTGGCGGCCCACTTTTGCCTATATATTGTTTTCTACAGCTGGCACACTCAGAAAAGTATATTAGGTTGTTTAAAAGTGCAGGTGAAGCTCTATGTGACCTGGTGAATGTAGTCAGATGCTGTGCTTTTTATGTTGGTAGCCGGCTGTATATATTTGCAGGGTGAGCACCTGGGCCGGCCACAGTGATCAGACGTCCTAGTCTAAGTTTGCGTGAACAAGCATGTCTTTAAGTTAGCGTTGCAAATGCCACGTGCTACCCATTTCTAATTCCCGCAAAACTTAAAGCAAACACTAGGACGTCTGGTCCCTGTGGCCGGCCCAGATGCTCCACCTGTAAAAATATATAGCTGGCTAACAACTTAAAAAGCACAAAATTTGACTACATTCACAAGGTCCCATCGATCTTCATCTGCACTTCGAACAACCTAATATACTGTCTTAAGTGCGCCACCTGCAGACAATATATAGGCAAAACTGGGCAGCCAATTCACGTAAGACTGAACGACCACTGTGCAGACACAAAACACAATTTACCAAAAGCAGTAGCCAGTCACTTCAACCAACAGGGCCACAATTTCGACCAAGCATAGCTTTATGTTCTACGAATTTCTGCTCACCATGAGAGAGGAAATACATGGAATGACATTTGATACAGAAATGTAAGCACCTACACCGATCACGAATCAATGTAGCACGTCGCAATTTGTAATCGCTGAAAGCCATAGCATAATTACGACAGCATTTAGAAATGAGAAAGGTTCAACCTTCAAATAGACATAACCGGTATTACATGGAATCGCTCCTAGACTACAAGTGTACTATTGATGCTCTCTCGAAATTTTTTAAATTATAAATATAGATATACATGTGTCTATACACACACAACTACGAAGTTTTTCTTTGCCAGAACCTTTCAACCACAGCTTTCTTTCTTCATTTGTCGCTTAAAAAAACACTACTACCGTGCACCCTTAAGTCATTGCCAAGCCACAAATTTCTCTGCGTCTCTTTTTTCCTTTCCTCGTCTGTTAACACTAGCGTGTCATCTACCTCCAACCCGCCTTTTTTAATTTTTTTCTTTCTTTCTGCCTTTCTCTCGTTGATGCTTATTTCCTTTGCATTCTGAATTTCTCTATTTCTCTGCCAACATGCCGCCAAATTCTTGAGGCAATTCTGTTGAGCGGGCCACCTACGGGGATAGTGAAAGCATATTTTAACCAATGACTTTCCCAATTAAACACATTCTCTTCCGAACACATCTGTTGTCGCTTACCTTTGAAATCTTAGCATTTAAAGGTAGCTGCCTGCTTCTCTCTCGCGCCTTTTCGTAACTGCTTTCTTACGAGTCCCATTCATAGATGTTCGAGAACAGCATAGGCCTTTATCGTCGGCAACCCTTTGTGATGGCCAAACGCGGGGACTGTCTGCTGGCTTCAAACTTTAAAGCTCTTCGCTTTTTTTGCCTCTGTAGCGGCAGCACACTGCTCCTACTTTGCGTGTTTCCTCTTTTTTGCTTCCATTTTTTTCTCTACCCTCCGAGAACATTGTGAATTGCTACCAGTCAACTTGAAATGAAGTGAGGACTGCACTTGTTTGCTTTCTAGTTTTTTTTTTCTTTTCCGGAAGCAATTGCCAACAAAGACACGCACCACCACCAGGAGATGACATCTCTACTAACCCCCTTAAAGCTAACATGCCAAGGATGAGAAGAAACGGCACTTTTGACGAATATAAGTCCTCCTATCGAAACATCAGCCAGCCTATCTGAGGAACTTCCACTGTTCACCCAGACTATCCCACTCTTCACAAGTTTTTTCTGATCCTAAGGCAGTTTTCAAGGCATTCGAAACACTATGGGCTATTTATATAAGCTCTGCACACACAATTTAGCCATCTGATGTACAATATGCAAAGTATAACAGAGTGACTTGTTGGGCTTTACACTCTTACAGAGTATAAAAGAAGGAAAATTCGTAACTTCATATCTAACTCAGAATACATGCAACAATCATTACCTCTTACAAAAAATTAGGAATGTAATAAGCACCAGCACACACTTCGCAGAGCTGCTCAGAAATGCATCTTGATAAAATAGTTAAATATTGCAGTAAATTATGAATGCAAAAACACAACACCAGTGCACTAGTAGAGATGCCTGGTTGGCACCAAACTGCTGTACTTAAGATGCATCATGGAAGCAAGACCACAGCCCACAACTAATATACGCTTCAAGTAACCCTTGACTGCTAAACTGAAGGCCACAAAATCAAACCATGGCTGTGGTGGCTGCAATTTCGATTAAGGAGGAAATGCATGACACGTGTCTGCTTAGACGTGGATGGATTTAAAGAACCCCAGGTGGTCAAAATATCTGAAACCCTCTACTCCAGTGTCCCTGATAATTATATCATGGTTTTAACACGTTAACCTCGGTAAATATTATTCTCATTACACTTGACATGAAATAAAGCAAGCAGATATTACTATGTAGTTGAAAAAATTCACCATTCAACCCTCCGATCCAAGGACTCACGTTACAATATTCTAGTATGCCTTCTATCAGTTATCATTAACAATGTTAAACATGAGTATGTATCACTGTAAAATATCCGACATGGTTTGGTATTGGCAAAGTTACGTACGATGAAGTATGACAGTGGGAAAACACTTGATTGTACTTATGAATTGAAATTGCCAAAGGCAATGAAATAACTACAGTGACAAAAATATATTAAAATAGAATATTCAGTGAAGGTTACACTGAAGATAAAATCATTAATGTGCTACTTTTTATCACAACACAAAAAGTGTTTCTAAATGGCCAATTGCACATAAGGCATCAATTAACATGACATGCAAGTCTGGCGAGCAACACACTCAGTAGATCTTGGAAAAAACAAAATATCCAATAAAGAGCTCAGTAAGCAGCACTGACACATTCTTAAATGCACTGCCTAGTTACATTGAATTTTAGCCTTAGGAACAGAAAAACACCTTGGCAGATTGTGTCCAGGGGGACACAAAGTAATAAAATAATGCTGTCATCTGGCCTATCAACCAAAAATATTGAAATTTTAGTAACGCAAATAAGCAGGTATGTTTGCATTAAAAAGTTGGAGGCAGTCGTGTTTCTACACAGTCCCACTTGGAAAACTTTTTTGATTATGTTTATGCTCCTAGATATCCCGTTTGAAAGTTTAATTTTGCTTTTCATGATTACGCATGCAAGGCAGTGAGGTTTAGCAAAATATCACTCCATAGCGGAACGAGCAGTCGGTTCTTGCTATCGCCAGCGAATAGCAAGAGTAACCATTTTAATGTTTGCCCATGCCTTCCACCGACGGTCAGATTAAATGCATGAAATCAGAGTCTGTGCTAGTGCTCACTGTCCTGCACACATAATAATGCAAGCCGCAACTAAATTTCCAGCAGGATATCTGAGCACAGGCATGCTAGAATTCTTACAAGTGACAATATGTAAAAATGTGACTGGCTCAAATATTTAACACATACATGATCTCCTGCTGTGGTCACTATTAAGTTGATTAATAAAACTTAATGGCACCACTGACAGTGATAATTATTGTCTCACATTGCATCCTCCTCGATACATAGCTATCAGCAGAGGTGGCTTTACATAGATAACTTACAGCGCTGACTTCTCTTTTAAGGAAAAACAAAAGGGTTAACTTTGAACACCCTGAACCTTTGTGCTCCTTGAATACAGCTACCAGGTGGCTCTCTGCAGCTCGCTTTTCAGAAGAAACAGAAGCCATGCGCCACTGATGTGCACCAGCAGTCAAATTTTCCACGAGCCAGCCTTGGATGATGGGCTAGTCCAGACGTCTCCCACACTCTCTTCCTACGACGAGCATGTATAGACTGCGAGAGAAACAAAAAAACAATTTACTGATGTGTCTGTTAGCGAAGCAGAATTTGGAACTCAATTTAGAATGATCTGGAAAGTTTTGTTTTAAAAGAGTAGGATGTACGAAAACCAGACATGCTACAACAAAAACATCCTCAATGTTTTTGGCGAACATAGCTGCAACCTTACGAAAGAATATGCTTTTTTCACATAACAGATCTGTCACAAAATATACTTGAATAGCGCTCTGGCATAGTGCGTATACATGCCAATTCAATAATAGGGCAGTGCGTACATGACGGTATGCACTTTGATCAAGTATCCATTGGAGGTAACACATAAAGTTATATTACGAATTTTAGTTTGAACACAACTAATGCAACTCTCTTTCGGCTGCCTACATTAGAACGATTATGCCGATAACGAAGAAAATTGGTTTCACTAAATTACTAATGTCAACTGCTAAATTATGGCTGTTAATTTAATGATTCCAGGTGGCTAAAAAGGCAGTGCCCCTCACTCATCCCTAACATACCCTTCATTACAGGCTGTCTAATAAATAATGGGAAAAAATGTGGAAGTGCTAATACAACGCACCCATCTTGAGCTAAATACCATCCCAATAAAGCATGCAAGCTTCTGCAACGATCTCTAGTAACAAGAATACTGGAAGGCATTGGTCACGATTTAGCAATACACAATAAACGTTTGACGAGACTGATTTCTGAAGTTGTGTAATTGCGTCAATGCCAACAGCTTGGAAACATGCAGTCTATATTCATGATTGTCAGATGAACATACTGTCCAATTTTCCATTTTCACAGCAACACGTGCATGCCTTATGTATGCATACTATGATGTATAACATTATTGCAAGTTTTGAGCGTTAAATGATATATTTGTTTCTCCAAACACCACATATCCCTTCTATAACTGTAGCGCATGCCTATAGAATTTACTGAAGCTTGTCATCTGATGTGAAGACAAAACAACATGCTGACCCTAATTGAAATCATGACGTTTTGGCCCCCACACAAAAGCCCTATTCACAAGTGACAAAGACTGTGCTTTTATTCGAGGCCAATGTGTGGTTTTTCAATGTTTTCATGTGTGTTTCTGACCAGATCGGCATAAGCTTGTCATCTGTTATTAAATGCCATTGGAGGTGATGGTCTAAACTGTTCTTACTGTTCGTACAAGTAAAATTGCTTAGCGAAGTTTGAACACAAAGTTTTGGCGAGGCACATACAATATTTAATAAACCACCACAAAATAATGAAATCTAAGCATAGCGAAAACAAGCTGAATAAAATAAAATGTGCTCTACCGCATGAACTACTGATCGAATTAGGGCTCGCACAGTTAAGCTACAGTTATTCGGCCCCAATAAGCCATGAAAATTTTGTTCGGAAATACAGTTCAAGTTTAACGAACGGCTCAAAATTCATGGGTTCCGAACGCATCAGACAACCTATGTTGCGAGTGTATAACGTAAGCTCAGATTTGACTAAACGGACTGCATAAACACGTAAGCGTACATACGTGCAAGCCTTGCGAGCCGTATCTAAGACGAGGCAGCATGCCGCACGCGAACTCGAATAACACGGTAGTTCAAAGATGCGTGCCGGCGTGGATGCATACACCGGCATACGTTCGGCTGCCCGCAGCAATTTCTGATAGCAGTTTAAAAAAAGGGCGTACAACATACGAAACTTTTCAAACTGCTTTGGACGTACAACGTATGAAACGTACAACAAATGAACCCGTTGACTCCTGTAGCACACAATATGAACAGGCATGCAAAAAAAAAAAAAAATCCTCAAGTTAAGAGATCCAAACATACGCGCCCTAGGCGTAATCAACGCTTACAGCTAACAAACGCCGTCTTCGCCCAACAATTATTTAACCAAAATATTGGTCCATCGCGAGCAGGGCTCCCTGCCAACACCACTGCCGACAGAGGCGAGCGCCGTCACAACTCGCACAAATCCGCCGCCGAATTCCCACTGCGCAGGCACGCGCCATGTGCTTCACACACCGAAGCATGCTTGAATCGAAAGAAAAAGCTCGCCCACGCTTGACTTCCTACAAAAACGCCTTCATCCTGATGAAATGACACACACAAACAGGTTCGCTACGTTAAAAAACTTCACTTATCGCCCACATGTAACGAAAAACGTAGCATGGCGTCGTTATCACGCTCTCGGTATTGACAAAGCGCCGACAGCAGGAATGTGGTACGTACCTGGCGAGTGTTCCAAAATGCGACGCCACACGTCCTCGCTTGAGTAGAGTTCATCTTCGTAATAGGCAGCACCGGCAGAACACAAAACACGAACGCAGCGCGCAAGCACACCTCAAAAAACGAGAAAAAACGATGCAGAACCGACAAGCTGCAGCGCCCGACCAGCGAGCACGCCAAAACAAGTTCGGGGTTACAGCTCCGCAGACGTACAAAGGCGCAATAAAATGCTTAAGTAATGCGGTTAAGTATAAAGACTAAACGGAAATATATATAACATAAAAACAAAGCAGAAAAAATAATTTTGTTTTCACGAAAAAACGAAATAAAAAATTAACACGTGACTTTAGCGCGCGAAGTTTGAAACGCTTGCAGGTACAATGCATATTTAACAAATGAAGAACAGCGGTAATAATCACCTAAAACACTCATGCTCTTGACTTCGAAATGTACTATGGTTGACGCACACATTTACACACAAAATTTTATTGCAATGATTGATGGTGCCTATGCATAGGCGTGCCCACCACGGGGGAAGGGGGGCGGGGGCAACCCTTGGTCACTTAGGGGGCAATGTAAATCCCTATAGGTACATAGAGAAATAGAGAGGGGGCACTGTAACTCGACGTAAATTTTTTAACTCGACGGGGGTTGCAGCGCCCCCTGCTGATCACCTCACCCCCCCCCCCCCGAGGGGATGTCAAAGAGAATAGATAGCAAATACAAATTTTACGGCGTGGGTCGCAGGTCCCACAATATATATATATATATATATATATATATATATATATATATATATATATATATATATATATATATATATATATATATGTTTGTGTGTAGGGGGGGGGCGAGAGGCGTGTCTCTTCCTCCTCTCGTACCCTTCTCCCCTTCGCTTCGCAAAGGCGCTGCGTGCACTGACCGTGCCATTCTCTGACCTTTATTTCTTCACCTAAAAAACCACTTCCCGTGCTCCCGCATGGTTGCAGAAGGTAGTGCATTGTTTTCTTTTTGGACCAAGCACGTCTCGTCTTCGATAATCTTGTGAAAACAACTTGCACTCGAACGGCTTTTGACCGAGCAAGGGTTTTTTGTAATAAATTCAAGCTTTTTTTTTCTCAATTGCTTCTACACATGAATATGTGCTGTCCGTAGATCGTGACAGTAGCCCATTCATTTATTCACATATAATGTGGACGATATAAAGTGGCAAAGCATGTCGAATCATACAGTGCGAGAAGAAGTTAGTCTCTTTTACATTTTCTCAATTATTCTTAGTGTTCTGTAAAATTTGTCAATGCCTCAATCATTTCCTTGATTTTCTTCATCCCTGCGACATTGTTATCTTAGGAAAGGCATGCATTTCTTGCGCTATGCGTGGTATTTGATTTGCAAGCATGGATGCAGCTCGATTCTTGCACGTGCACTCCCGCGCCGGTGGTCTGGTGCTTATGGTGCTGAACTGTTGACCCGCAAGTCACAGGATTGAATCCCGGCAGTTCACGGCGGCCACATTTTTAATGGACGAGAAAGAGTGCGAGACCTGTGTAGTTAGACTTACGTGCACCTTAAGTAACCCCAGGTGGTTTAAATTTTCGGAGCCCTTCGGTACAGCGTCTCTAATGATTATATGACAACTTTGGGACGTTAAACGGAACAATTTTTATTCCAACAATTATAGGTGTACACCCTTCTGTTCTTCAACACCCTCACGAACGGCATAATAACACCCTTTTTCCCGTTACACCCTTCTCTGAGGGTGTACCAGCAAGGAAAAGGGTGTTAAATTCATTCAAAGAGGGTGTAAATCTTGAAAACACCCTTTTTACACCCATAAGGGTGTAAAAATTTTTACTGTGTACGAGCGCGTAGGAGAGGGCGACATGAGAGGCTAACTGATACGACGGGACGCGCATGCGCGCCACAGCAGGCGCCTTGTCACCAGATAGCGCGTCGATGCCTTCGCCCATGCGATCCCGGGGTCTGCTATACTTATTTTCGCGCTTGTACGTGTGCGCATTTCAGTGAGGCTGCTTTCTCGTTGATGGTTTGGCTGGTGGAGAATTGAATGATTGATATTAGTTACAGAACACTACCGTCTAGCACTTACTAGTCCACCGTCACAGTGTTGTAGTTTCGGTGCTCGGCGGCTAGCCCAAAGGTCACGGGTTTGATCCCGGCCGTGGGGGTCACAATAATTTTGGTGGAGTCGGAATGATAGAGGCTCGTGGACTGTGCGAGGTCAGTGCACGTTAAAGAACACCAGATGGTGAAAATTTCCGGAGCCTTTCACTGCGACATTCCTCACAATCATACCGTAATTTTGGGATGCGAAACCCCGCATATCATTATGAAGTCGCACTGTCTTCGTGGTCACAGTGGCGGAGGATTAAAATAAAAGCCACAGCTTCTCCGCAAAGGCGAAGCAACGAATTCGCGAGCAACAAATCCGAATGTTACGTGAAGAATGCCGATCAGATCAAAACATGCACGGAGTTGCTCACGCATAAATGATGCACGAAATGTACTAACAGGTACAGATGAATGCGAATAAGTGTCTCAGTTGTTACTTCGCTGTGGGCCCGCCGCGGTGGTCTAGTGGCTAAGGTACTCAGCTGCTGACCCGCAGGTCACGGGTTCAAATCCAGGCTGCGGTGGCTGCATTTTTGATGGAGGCGGAAATGTTGTAGGCCCGTGTGCTCAGATTTGGGTGCACGTTAAAGAACCCCAGGTGGTCGAAATTTCCGGAGCCCTCCACTACGGCGTCTCTCATAATCATATAGTGATTTTGAGACGTTAAACCCCACATATCAATCAAATCTGAGGTTTCTTCATGTGTATCTCGGGTAGCATGACCGCAGATACCTTTTTGAGGCCTGAAAAAAGTGAATCGGTCGAGGTACTCATTTCTTAGTTCACCAATCAAAGCAACGCACGGAAAGCCTAGGCGACGTTATTCGTTGTCTGCGTAACCAACAGAGCAAGTTAGGATTAAATAGAGCGAAAGAGAGACTTCTGCAAAGTGTTTTTCACTATGAAAGTCAACTAACTGCTGTGTTGCCGCCTGAAGTGCCTGCACGCGTTTCTTGTGACAGCACAACGCATGCATCTCGCGCACGGGCTCGAGAAAGTGGGTAGCCCTCCGAAGCTTTGGAGAATAAGGAGGACATTATTCGAAGTGATCAAATGATTGATATGTGGGGTTTAACGTCCCATAATCACCATATGATTACGAGACGGCGTAGTAGAAGGCTCCAGAAATTTTCGGAGCCCTCCACTACGGCGTCTCTCATAATCATATGGTGGTTTTGGGACGTTAAACCCCACATATCAATCAATCGTTACTTCGCTGTGTCTGAAAAGCGCTCTTCTCGCCAACGGAGCGAGTGCAGTGAACATTGTGCACCCGGTAACTAAAACAGAATCGTTCCGGTGAAAGCCCAAGGCGTCCGATTCTCCCCACTGTGAGATAAGCACGCGCACGCGTGAGCGTCTACATTCCCCCCCCCCCCCTTCTCTCCAGGGCAAAGTACGCGTGGGAGATAGAGCGCGCGCCACCGCGTCGCAGTGATCTGGCGACGCGCGCTCATTGCGCCGTCTCGGTGATAATTTTGAAAACACGATAGTTCTCCCGAAATGTTCATCGGCAGCGGTAAGTGGTAGATATAAATAGCTTGCTGTTTCAGCGTTCAATGAGGTGATTCTTCGTGGCTCAGTGGCTAACGCCTCGTACTCACAATTCGGAGGTCCCACGTTCGATTCCGTGCGCCGGAGTCTTTTTCTGGATTCTATTTTTTGCTTGTGTTTTCATATATATACGGTGAGTGATGTCGACGCCAACGCCACCGGCAAAATACAGCGAACAGTGTCCATATAATTGCTATCGTAATAGCACAAAAATTTGGAAAGTAAAAAGAAAAGTCACAGAATATGCATGGAGTGAATGATGATGCGTGGGGCGAAGCATCCGTCAGCTCCTCCACGCTACCATCCGTCCGTTCGTTTTTGCATTCGTAGGTCCTCGCGACCATCCGTGCGTCCATCCTTGCACCCGTCCGCCTGTCCATGCGTCCATCCGTCTGTCCATGCGTCCGTACGTGAGTCCATCTATCCGCCTGTCCATCCATTTGTGCATCCATCCGTCCGCACGTCCTCGCGTCCGTCTGTCTGCTAGTCTGTCTGATTGATTGATATGTGGGGTTTAGCGACCCAAAACCACCATATGATTATGAGAGACGCGGTAGTGCACGGCTCCGGAAATTTCGACCACCTGGGGTTGTTTAACGTGCATACAAGTCTGAGCACACGGGCCTACAACATTTCCGCCTCCATCGGAAATGTAGCCGCCGCAGCCGGGATTCGATCCCGCGACCTGCTGGTCTGCAGCCGAGTACATGAGCCACTATAAACCACCGCGGCGGGGCGCTAGTCTGTCTGTCCATCCATCCGCGCGTGGATCTAGTGATCTCTCCAAGTACCACCATCTCCCATCTCGCATCCCTAGCAGCACATACCCACTCTAGAGTGGGTATGTGCCACCGATGGCTACCTCCTCCTACTACTACATACATAGGAGGATGTACAGACCCAAGCTTTAAGAAGCTTCGCCCCTAAAATAGCTGTAGTACCATATGTGCATGAATGCCGCACGGGTTCAAAAATGTGGCGGCCTAATTTGGTCTGAAGGTAGTTTTAGGGGCGAAGCTCCTTAAGGCGTGGCTCTGTTCATCCTTTGTATGTATGTAGTGGTACGTAGCCACCGGTGGCACATACCCGCTCTGGAGGGGGTTGTGCCACAGGGGATGCGAGATGGGAGATGGCGATACTTGGAGTGTTCACTATATAAAGGCATGGACGAACGGACACACAGATTAGCAGACGAGCGGACGGATGGATAGACGTGCGGACGTACGGACGGATGGATGCACGCACAGACAGACGGACAGACAGATGGATTGACGCACTCACGTACGAAAGGACGCATGAACAGACGGATGGACGCATAGATGGACGCACGAATGGTCGCGCGGACGGACAGAAGCAAGAACAGACGGACAGAAGCACGGACGGGCTCACGGACGCCTCGCCCCACTCATCATCATTCACTCAAATGGATATGCTGTGATACTTTTTAACGCCTAACCAGCTGCAACGAATACGTGAACGCTTAAGCAAAAAAGCAACGAAAATAAATTGGCAGATCCCACGTACAGTGGGAACCAGACATGCAAAAGAAGAATGAGGAAGTTTGGTATATGACTTTAAAATCAGCACAACGAGGTGGACGTAAATTATGCCGTGAATGCCTTCCATGTCGTGATCATCATGAGATGGATCATGTTTAGACGTGTCATTTACCTTCGCAGTCTGTTCACGTCACGTAATACCCAATTTGCTATATGTAGAGCTAGCTAAATGGCCACCAGCGCGCTATGAGCGTAGCATGTAGTCATGATTTACATGACGTGCATGTCATGATTATCATATTTGCACAAGTCGTGTGCTTTCGTCATCCATTGAAGTCACGTGGCGCCCAATTCGGTATCTTTGAAGCTAGCAAAATGACCGTGAGTGCACTATGAGCGTACAATGTACTCATGTTTTACATGATACGCATGCTATGATTATTATGTTTGGACGTGTCTTTTACCTTCGTCGTCCGTTCGCGTCGCGTAATACCGAATATGGTGTATGTGAAGCTAGCTAAGCAGCCGCGAGCACATCATGAGCGTGGCTAGTAGACAAGTTCTCACATGACACACATCTCATGATTATCATGTTTGCACCAGTCATATATACATATACCTTCGTCATCCATTCACGTACGTATTCTCAAATTTAGTGTACGTGAATGTAGCGAAATTGCTGCGAGCCTGCTATAAGCCTAGCATACAGTCATGTTCTACAGGACACGTCTCTCATGATTATCATGTTTGGACGTCGTCCATTAACATTCATTATTACCAAATTTGGTGTATGTGAAGCTAGCGTAACGGCCGCGAGCGCATCATGAGCGTGAGATGTTGCCGTGTGCTTACATGGCACGCATGTCATGATTCTCACGTTTATACCAATAACATACTTTCGTCGTCCGTTGACGTTACCTAACATCGAATTTGCTGTATAGTAAGCTAGCGAAATGACCGCAAGCGCACTATGAGCATAGCATGCAGTCATGTTCTACATGACACGCCTCTCATGATTATCATGTTTGTATCAGTCATATACCTTCGTCATCCAGTCACGTGTCGTAATACCAAACTTGGCATATATGAAGCTAGCGAAACGACCGCGAGCGCACCATGAACATGGCGTGCAGTCATGACTTGATTGATATGCATGTCATGATTTCCACGTTAGTGTTTGTCACGTATGTTCCCCATTCAGAGAAGCCGTACCATATCAGTTATGCAATGTTTTGTGAGCGAAACCACCCCAAAAGCAGCAAGACTATAACATGTAAATCATGACATTCATGACATACATGTCATGATTTTCATGTTATGACTAGTCACTTATGCTCGTTATACCGTCATGTTTTTTCATACCAATTTTGGTATTGATACCATTATTGAAATGGTCAGGAGAGCTAAATGTCATAGGCTGATAGATAGACAGACAGACAGACAGACAGACAGACAGACAGACAGACAGACAGACAGACAGACAGACAGATAGATAGATAGATAGATAGATAGATAGATAGATAGATAGATAGATAGATAGATAGATAGATATGATTGATTGATTTGTGGGGTTTAACGTCCCAAAACCACCATATGATTATGAGAGACGCCGTAGTGGAGGGCTCCGGAAATTTTGACCACCTGGGGTTCTTTAACGTGCACCCAAATCTGAGCACACGGGCCTCGACATTTCCGCCTCCATCGGAAATGCAGCCGCCGCAGCCGGGATTTGAACCCGCAACCTGCGGGTCAGCAGTCGAGTACCTTAGCCACTAGACCACCGCGGCGGGGCATAGATAGATAGATAGATAGATAGATAGATAGATAGATAGATAGATAGATAGATAGATAGATAGATAGATAGATAGATAGATAGATAGATAGATAGATAGATAGATAGATAGATAGATAGATAGATAGATAGATACGCTCAAAGTCGGCGAAGTTCACTAAGAAATGCTTCGCATTTATAAACTAGGGGATGGCAGGAGGCTGCGTCAACCACCATTCCACAGCTACTAAGTGTGCCACGGGGCTGGTGTACCAACTTCCCTCTTTTTCGCAACGCTGAATACTTACGACAAACCATTAGGTGCGTCAATGTGAGAATGAGGGAACACGAGGGCAAATATCGCAGCAATGGCCTTTTCCTGTGATCGTGTTTCCTTCTTTCCTATCTCTCTTATCCATCGATATGTCCTCGCTCGCTGTCCTAACGCATCTCTCTCTCTTTCTCTCTCTCTCTCTACCTTTATTCTTATCCTTTTAATCCCTCTTCACCCCCATTCCTTGTGAGCTACTGTTGAGGTGTCGCACCCTGATGCAGACAGTTACGGGTCTCATTTTTCTCTTCTTTTCCTTCTTGTAACCACTTTTTCCCCATTACGCCATATTTCATCATATTGGGCATCCCCGACGTACTCACCACGCGTCCGTAAGGGAACGCGCGCTACTTCGAGCTATGTCGATGCTCTTGCTAATAATAATGATTAATTATGCGATGGCGCTTCGTAATTACTGGGACTTGCAACCACCCATTCGTTTCGTAATTCACGTTTTTTACACCTGGTGCAATTACACCCTCCTAGCGCGTCATTGATATTACGTGTGGTAACCACCGGGACTCCCCGCACAATACATAACGCCTGTATAGAGTTTATTTCCGAAGGAGCTTCAAGTCTGCGGTGATATACCTCGTTGCAACGCTCAAGGCCTGCTTTCAGATCTCTGCTTGAGCTGTAGATTCTTATTTACGTCTATCTTGAGTTTTCGCTCGTAAACAACTGGACCACCACCGGAATTTCCGCGAAACGAGCTCTTCAATGCTCCGCCATTAAATTTCTAATAAATAACACAAAACATAGCGCACTTCTTCAAGGCTCAAATTTTTCTAAAAAAGAACATTAATTGCTGGTCAACACCTCCAGTGCTTGTCGCTTTTTTGAGATTTGCTATAGTCGTCATAAGAAAAAACTTGTTAATTGTTTATGAGTTACCGTCGCAGGGCAGATGGGGCAAAACTGGTGAGATATAGTTGCGGGCCAGACCGCAAAACTTTGCGCCATCTTTCGTAATCATTGTCGCTTTACGACGACCAGTGAGTATGTCAAGCTTAGGGTGGCTTATATCAAAGCACGCCCGTGTGGACACTTGCACGAGGGTTTGGCGTCGCTTGAGCTTTACACTACAGCACTCGCTCCATTTCATGTGCTATTCTACTCCGCACTAATTGGAAGCAGCTTCCGCTGCACCTCGCTGCTCTCTTATGGCCTGGATGCGCATGTAGTTTGGTGAATAATAATAATAATAATAATAATAATAATAATAATAATAATAATAATAATAATAAGAAGAAGAAGAAGAAGAAGAAGAAGAAGAAGAAGAAGAAGAAGAAGAAGAAGAAGAAGAAGAAGAAGAAGAAGAAGAAGAAGAAGAAGAAGAAGAAATGTTGGTTAGAAATATGCTCCTCAGAGACAATTCATGGTCTTTCCCGAAATGCATAATTATGCAGCTTTTTTAACCGAAGTGCACAGCCTGTTCAAATGACATTTATCGCTGCACCACAGATCTTGCGCCGTTTAACAGCAGTTCTTTCTTCAAAACAGTCATTTCTTGGTGTGCACCTTCGTGGTTCGCTTCATGTTGGTTAATGGTCAGTTTCCGAAGAAGCCGGTGCCGATATTGCCAAAATAGTTTTTTTGCGTGTTTTTTGTTCTGCGAATTTCCACACGACTAGTCGTGCACGTGGTGAGTTTAAACGCTAATTTTCCGGGGCAGAAAACGCACCTCCGAACTTGTCGCCAAGCTCGCAGGCTTCAACGCCCAGTGTTCAGGTGGGCATTATTAACGGAGACACGAAAACACTGCGCTCCATCGTACCACCTAGAAAAAAACCAGATCAGTCTCTCTTATTTCACCGTTCAAAAAAAGAACAGGCAGAAAAATATCCTTTGAGGTATGACCCTTTGCGGTCGTGGTGGCGACGACCATGCATGAGCCTTCGCTATAGCAGCCAGTGTCTGATCTCAGTGTACCCCCAATGTAACGACGCGAAGCTTTTCTTCTTATTTTTTTTTGCCTGTCCTTAGCATAAAGCGAAGCACGAGTGGGCAAATAGCGAGCCCAAAGAGCTTTTCGTGCGATTTATGCACGAAACCCGCTTTCTTGAATTGTGCGTAAACGACAGTTTCTGTTCTTCCCAGTTGCCTGTCTGACGTTACCGATCCTCTGCCTGCCTTCGCCCCGATTCCATGTAGCAGCCGGTCTTGCATTCCCCTAAAGCGAATAACACACAATTGCGACGTTATTTTAAATGTCCTAATGACAGAAAATAGGCACTTTGTGTATTCAGCAGATACTACCTGCGATAAATTTGAGCAGTTCATGGAAATATTCAACAGATGTAAAAAACTGGGTGGATGTGTTTGCATGGCTTCGAACAGGAACATAAAGGCGTAAACCGTGGCTAAAAAGCGGCCTTTTAATGTCGATAAACCATAAGGATAACATGTATAGAAAATTGAAGCGAAAACCATGTAATGTGGACTTAGAAAGTAAGTACAAGATGTACAAGAAAAACTTGAAACCTTAGTCATGATTTCTAAGCGAAATAATTTTCATGCTAAAATTACAGAAGCTCATGGCGAGTCAAAAACTACGTGGAAATTGATAAACACTGCCCTAACACGTCCAACACAAGCGCTACATGTGGAATCCTGGTGAATGACACAATTGTGAGTGACCCTTCTATCATTGCCGAAAGCTTCAAAAATTACTTCATGACATGAACAACAACCTGATTGTTGAAGCAACCCTTCAACATCATGAAGGGTTGCTTCATCACATGAAGCAACCCTTCTAGTACTCTCTTTTTTGAGTCCACCGATTCACATGGAGTCAAAAATGTAATTTTCACCCGAAAAAATACTTCTTCAACGAGCCCAAACTTGATCCGTGTATCACTGTTGAAACATTGTTCGATTTGTATTTGCGAACCACTGTAACATATAATTATTGAAATGTTTACCTCAGGATCATATCCAAACACAAATAAAGATTTCCAAGGTTGTGCCAAACATTAAAAAAAGGAGATAAGAAAAATATGTCAAATTACCGACCAATATCCGTATTGTCCCCGTTTTCTAGGATCTTCGAAAAGGTAACATTGAACCGACTGGACAAGTTTTTTACTGCGCAAAAATTGTATGCTAAACCACAATGCGGGTACGTAAAAAGGAGGTCGACTGAGACAGCGTTAACATCGTAGAAAACAAACGAAAATAAATTTAGAAAGAAAACATTTAACTATGGGTATCTTTATTCTTCATCTTTTTTATCTGTAGTATTCCTAATCATTGGAGTCTTAATTTGGCTACCTTGAACACTAGAACGCTATCTAGCGAGCCTTGTCTAGCTGTGCTATTCGAGAAATTAGAGGGTGTTGAATGGGATGTAATAGGGCTCAGCGAAGTTAGGAGGACACGTGAGGCTTATACAGTACTGAAGTGTGGACACGTCCTATGCTACTGTAGAATGATTGACAAAAAATAACTAGAAAAAATGAATTTGTTATGCACAAGGATATCGCTGGCAACATAGAGCAATACTATAGCATCAATGAGAGGGTGGCAAGTATCATAATCAAGTCTAACAAAACGTACAAGATGAAGGTGGTACAGGTCTACGCGCCTACATCGAGCCATGATGGCCACTTGGTTGAACGATTCTTTGAAGACGTATAGAGTCAGCCGATAAGAAAGTAAAGACGCAGTAAGCTATTCTGACGGGTGACTTTAATGCCAAAGTAGACAAGAAACAGGCTGGAGACCATGCAGGGAGGGGGGGAGAATATGGCATCGGCTCTAGAAATGCCAGAGGGCAGTTATTAGTATAGTTCGTAGATTGTAATAATTTACTGATTATAAATACCTTCTACCTTCTAATTTACGATTAGGAATACCGTTTGACTGAGTCGAGACATCAGCAGTAATACGGGCACTACGGAATCAGAAAACGGGCTAACCATAAGTGGACGAGGAGAAGTTCTAATGACAGAACTGAAAATGAAGTTGACCTCATTCTGTGTGTATACACTCAGACATTGTGCAGGATGTAGAAGTAGTTGGCAAGATTAGATGCAGCGGCCATAGAATGGTAGAAGTTTGTATTCACCTAGATTTAAAAAGAAGCAAAGACGAACACTAATACGCAAGAAGCCAATTGATGAACTAGCGGTCAGAGGAAAAATACAGGAATTCAGAGTTTTGCTTCAGAGTCGATTTGAGGCACTAAATGAGATAACCGATGTTAGCGTTGACACAATGAACGATAATCTTACTAGTATCATCAAAGAGTGGGCAATTGAAGTTGGAGGTTCGGTCACTAGACAGGAAACTGGCAAACTATCTCAGGAGAAGAAAAAAATCTTATTAAGAGACGACAAACGGGAAAATCCTCAAATGCTACCGAAAAAATAGAGCTAGTGGAGCTTTCGAAGGTAATCAATATGTGTAAAATATTCGACATCTGGATGTATAACATAGAAATAATTGAGCAGGCTGTAAAAAGCGGAAGAAGCCTAAAAACTGCTAAGGCAGACTTGTGCACAGGGAAAAATCGGATGTATGCATTAATGAACAAAGAAGGCAGTGTCATAACAAATATGAATAGGCTAGTCGAGAGGGCGGAAGAGTTCTACAGAGAGTTGTACAGAAGTCAAAAGAACCAGGATGGTTTTGTGAGAAACTCTGATTGTCCAAGAGAATTTGACATCTTACCAGTAACGACAGGGGAAGTGAGGAAAGCTCTGGAAGGAATGCAGAGGCAAAACTGCTGGTGAGGATAAGGAAACAACGGACCTGCTTAAATATGATGGTGAAATTGTGTTAGAAAAATTAGCTACCTGATATACAAAGTGTCTCTTGACGGGAAGGGTACCAGAATTTAGGAAGAACGCCAACATCATCTTAATACACAAGAAAGGAGATGTCAAGGACTTAAAAACTTATACCCTTGTCAGACGGGCACCCGCGAAGAGCGTTTAACTCCCTCGTCCTTACAACAACGAAGATGCGGTCCGTGTCACACGGCCACCCTTACGCAAACGAAGGTAAACGGAGCGTTTCGCAAAGGACGTTCAACGATCTCCCTTCGCAGCGAAACGAGGAACTCTCGTCCCCAGCAGTCTAGAGGTCAGAGAAAAATTTCGAGCACTAAGTGGCCGGAGTGAAAGAATAATACATTTTGGCAATCTTAAACGTTGTTTTGTTTTAGTACTCATTCACAACGCGTGTTTGTTTACATATATTTTCGCCCGCTAGAGTTCACTTACTCTCAACACCGATGCTCTACACTCCGTGCCTCACACATGGTGCCTCGCGAGTCGGGCCGGCCGGTGCCATTGAAAAATATTTCGTCCATGCGTGTGGTTGTGGTCGTCGCTGTGTCACTCATGGCAGAAGAACACAAAATGTGCGCTCACGAGGCAAGGAAGCACAAGAACTTTCGCACACGGGCATGAACACAGGCAAAAAACAACTAAAAGCGCAATGTGGCCAGCGTCACTAGCAGCATCGCTACATTTAGCAAATTCGTTTTTATTTGAAATTTTTTTATGGTTTGTTAGCTTCTTACCTCCTTAATAGTGTTTTTTTGTAAAAACCCAATAACGAGGATTCACAAAAAAATCAATAGAGATGAAATTAGAATACTTTTCCGAAAATCAAACAGCGCCAGATGAGCCCCCTTGCGCCAACTGTTACAACCTTTTCATTGCCATGTGACACTGCCACAACTCCTTCTCCGTCGAACCACCTAGGGGAGATTTACGTTGACAGTGTTCAACGGAGTTTAGTGGTGGCCGAGTGACAGGGGTATTACACACCGATCAACTTACTCTCCCTTTTCTACAAACCATTTACAAAATAATAGCTAATAGAACTAAGAAATTATCAGACTTCAACCAGCCAAAGGACCAAGCAGGATTTCGTACCGGCTGCTCCACAATAGACCATTTTCATACTATAGAGTTGGTAATAGAGAAATGCGCTGAATACAACCAACTCCTATACATAGCTTTCATAGATTACGAGAAGGCGTTTGACTCAGTCGAGACATCAGCAGTATTGCGGGCACTACGGAATCAGGGCATTGAATAACCCTACACAGGATGAACAGCCACCGTAGTTCTCCGTAAAAAAAATCGAAAGAATCCCAATAAAGAAGGGTGTAAGGCAGGAAGACGCGATCTCTCCATTGCTATTCACCGCGTGTTTAAAGAAGGTATTCAGGACCCTAGACTGGGAAAAGTTAGGGATAAGAGTTAATAGAGAATATTTTAGTAACCTGCGATTCGCTGATGACATTGCCTTGATTAGCAACTCAGTGGACGAATTACATTCCATGATTACTGAACTGGACACGAAAGCAGAAAAGTAGGTCTGAAAATTATTATCCACAAAACTAAAGTAATGTGCAACAATCTAGGCAGAAAACAGCCCTTTGCGATGCGTGGAGAGACGGTGGAAGTTGTAAACGAATATGTCTACTCAAGACCGGTAATAACCACGGATCCGAACTACGAGATAGAAGTAACTAGAAAACTAAGTATGGGGTGGAGCACATTCGGCAAGCACTCTGAAATCATGACTGGTATATTGCCACTATCCCCCAAGAGGGATATATATAACAGCTGCATCTCACCAGTACTTACCTAAGGAGCAGAAACCTGGAGGCTTACAAAGAAGGTTCAGCTTAAACTGAGGATGACGCACAGAGTGATGGAAAGGAAAATGATAGGTGTAACCTTAAGACACAAGAAGAAAGCAGAGTGGGTCAGGGAACAAACTGGGGTTAAAGATATCATAGTTAAAATTAAGAAAAAGAGCTGGGCATGGGCCGGACACGTAGCACGGAGGCAGGATAACCGGTGGTCATTCAGGGTAACGGCCTGGATTTCCAGAGAGGGCAAACGCACGAAGGGGAAACGTAAAATTAGGTGGGTCGATGAGAGTAAACAGTTTGCAGGTATAACGTGGCAGTAGAAAGCACAAGACCGGGTGGATTGGCGGATCATGGGAGAGCTCTTTGCCCTGCAGTGGGCGTAGTCAGGCTGATGATGATGATGATGATGATCTTTATGGACCTAACCAAAACTTCAGATTTTGTAAACCATGACGTATTGCTGGTAAAACTTGACAATTATGGTATTCGTGAAGCACCATTAAGCCTCATTCGCACGTATCCCAGAAACTGTGATTGATTGATATGTAGGGTTTAACGTCCCAAAACCACTATATGATTATGAGAGACGCCGTAGTGGAGGGCTCCGGAAATTTAGACCACCTGGGGTTCTTTAACGTGCACCCAAATCTGAGCACACGGGCCTACAACATTTCCGCCTCCATCGGAAATGCAGCCGCCGCAGCCGGGATTCGAACCCGCGCCCTGCGGGTCAGCAGCCGAGTACCTTAGCCACTAGACCACCGCGGCGGGGCTCCCAGAAACTGTCAACAGTATGTAGTTGTGAACCGTATGACATCATTTCAAATGAAAACTAACAGAGGAATTCTCCAGCGTTGGATTTAGGTCATTGTCTTTTTCTGGCATACCGACTAAATCTCAGAAGACTGCATTTTACACGCGGACGATACCAATGTCTTTCTCACAGCTGAAACAGAGACCGATTTTTACAAAAAGGTAATGATGTCCTTCTCAAGCCATATAACTGGCTCCAAGCAAATAACCTCCTCGCAAACACAACAAAAAGTAACTGTATAATATGCACTGCAAAAGCACTCAACTATTGAACACTACGTTGTTGAACTTCAATAGCCTTTTTTTGCAACGAGTTATTTACACGAAGTTTCTCAGTGTTCATCTCGACAGTGAGTTGAACTTGCATAAACCCATACATGAAACAACACTATCTATGTATAAGAAGATACCTATATTGTATAAAGTGCGTTACATTTTTCAATTGCACACTATTCGCACACTCTATATCAGTTTCATACATTTACACATTACAAGCGCCACTACCATATACGGACTCACATACCCCACCACTTCATTGCCACTTATCGCAGCTCAGAACACAGTGCTCCGAGCTATTCTCTGCCTAAAACGAACAAATTCAATTATATTTCCATACCCATTACTTCACATTCGTCCTGTGAAACGCTGCATTGATTACCATGTTCTCGTATTGCTGTATAAAATCATGCGTAAAAGTATACTGTGTCCTTCTGTAAAAATTAGCCACCAAAACACCCAATATCTGATACGATCAGCTACCTCCAGTACTTTAACCATTCCGAAGTCTCGCATGAATTATGAATCATTTACACTCACATATACCGCCTCACATCTTTGAAACCAATTACCAACAGACCTAACTGAACGCCAGTCGATTACCTGTTATAAAATTAACCTACATCGGTTCATGTTTTCTTCACTTGTTTCAATTCTTCCCCATTCTATTCCCATCATACTAATTTCTTGCGCGCTCTAGTGTTTGTATAACTGGATACGACATAAAGGCCCCCTTCACAACTTCTCTGCTAGTTACGGTGCTCTGCTTTTATAACAATAGTCATGTACAAATCTCCTTGGGAATGATAAAAAAAGGAATAAATGAATTGCCCATTTTTGGTTTTAGTTTTCGTGTCCTACCGCACGTGTTATCTTTTTTTTTTCTTTAGAACTGGTGTGAGTTTTTCGAAAAACGTGGAGCCCAATGGCGCCACATGTGGCAGTTATTTTCTTTCTTCGCTCCTCCCAGCCCTTTCTTTAGGCTCTCAATTAACCACGTTGCTGCTGTGAGCTGCAAGTGCATACTTCGCGCCATTCCCAAGGAGAGACAATCGATTCGAAAGAAACACTCTGCACTGCGGCGCTCAGATGGGTAACTCAATTTTCTCTGAATCATGTGGTGATGTTAAAGCGAGGGAGAACACTCGAATTCTCACCGCACATCGACAGGTGCGGATTTGCATGCACGCTTATTCTTTGCGCTCGCGTTTCTCATTCTTCTATTGAGGGAAAAAGTAGGGGGAGGTTAAGCGCGTAAGACATATTTCTTCGACGTGTCTGCACACGTTTGCATGCATTAGAGGCAGAAACCACCGCCGCACCGCTGTCAGCGGCAGCGGCAGCTTTGAACGCTTGTGGGCTTCCGTCGGTCGCTTCACTAATGTTTCACACGGAAAACCACTTCGACGGGAAAATATTGCGCAAGGGCAGGCGTGAGTGCCGTACACTCCTGGTCTGTTCGTTGTTTGCTTGTTTTTCAGCTTAAGCTGAGACGCACGCTTCGACAACGCAGTTTAGCTTTGCAGTGTAACTAAAACAAAACAAGAACAAAAAAGCACGTATGCGACGAGCCCCAGGTACTCGTCGGTGTCCTTTTTTTATTTTTCCTCACCTCGACGATACGCAAGCTGTTTTAGCACAATCATATGATGCAGGCAATTCTCAGATCCCACTAGCAAACCTTTCATTTTCTGTGCCCCTCGCATGCCTCTGATTTGAAAACTATTTTCTTTCTTTCTGTCTTCGTGTGATGTTCGCTGTGTTTCGTGCATAAACGTGTCTGAGTGTTGGTTCGAAAGAAAATGGTCTTGACTGGAGCAATCTGCATAAAAAAAATAAAGATTCAAAGATTGAAAAGCCGCTCACGCAAAGCACATATTTTCGTCGACAAACCACTTTTGCGTAATTTTCGCTTTAACGACAGTAGTACGTTTCCCGTCATTATGTGGAAGTGCCTGTCAAATGCGCTCCAGCCCATTCTTATTCTTCGATGAAGTTCATTCGCGTGATTCCTAGTTATACACATTTTTATACACACTCTGCAGTGTATGGTCGCCAATCGTGAATTCATTTTTTCACTAGTTTATTCATATTACATTTCTTCACAATATTCTATGTAATCGATACCGCGATTGAAAAAGCTAGAACACTGAAACGTGTTGACCTTCTTATGAAGTGGCCACCAGAACACAACCTGCCACAGACACACCTGTGTTTATCTTACAGCACGAACTCCTCCAACGTTAGCTAAATATTTAAACGATATTACAACATACAGGAACAAAGTGAACGTCTGAAACGCACATTATCATCGGCTCCTGGCATCGTTTACCGACGAACACGCAACCTCAAAGACACTTCTGAAGGAAATAAACATTCTTAGTGCGAAGGCAACGTTTTAGAAAGAAGACAGACAGATCTATTTATTTGTATTCTTTCTGCTAAACGTACTCTGCGCACTAAGAAAGTGTATTTCTTTCAAAAGTGCATAACCATCCAGACCATGTAGCTACTTTTTTGTAGTATGCCTCAAAAGACACTTGTAAACTCTAAAACCAATACTTCTACTTCCAACAGTTCATGCTGACCTTGTATAAAGCCTGGATAGTTTGTATGCAAAGCGATGCGAGAGAAAAGCAAGGTAACCAGCGCACATTTCAAGTTTTCAATTAACATACGGGGAAATCTAACATGCGGTTCCGGTAATGTGGCATATCTAGTTTAATGCAACATGTGTGGTGCGTAATACATCGGAAAAACAAAAACATCCTTTAGGATTCGTTTCAATAATCACAGAGCCCACGCAATATCAGCCCCGAAAATGCCTATATCAAAACACCTTAACCTGCCCGGCCGGCCATTCATTCGACAAATGGTCAGTCGCACTTTTAGAAAACAAATTTAAATCAAACATGGAGCATGAAGAATGTTACTAATATCACATACACTGATATAACACCCCAGAAAAAGCATAAATTAAAGTTCGGGTACAATTGCAGCTATTAAAGCACTATATATATCAGAAAGAGACGACAAAACTTTCACGGAAGCGTCGTCTCTTTTTTACATACAATATGTCAGGTACATATATATATATATATATATATATATATATATATATATATATATATATATATATATATATATATATATATATATATATATATATATATATATATATATATGTATATATATATATACATATATATATATATGTGTGTGTGTGTGTGTGTGTGTGTGTAATACCGTAATGATGATATTTCCAGATTTTGTGGCACTGTAATTGCGACGAGAACTAGAGCACTACTGGATAATCGGAGATATCTTTCCGAGTTTCAGTGTAACTACCCTTTCTCAGGTACTACTGTCGTCCATTTCTATCTCTCTTACTAACTGATCAATAATTTTCATCTGACACGCAACTAGCTCAATTTTATCGCGATATCTGTTCTAGCCTCTAATATAACATACGTGTTGATGCCCTCTTCTTTGACTTTGAAAAAGCCTTTGACAAGATTCCACATATCCTGCTACTGCTAAGACGTTCTCGTTTAAACATTAACACAAATGTATTTCATTGAATTTGAAGCTTTCTTACCAATCGTCAACCGTTTGTCTATGCTAACTCTGGTGTGCCACAAGGTACAGTGCTCGAACCATTACTTTTTCTCATTTATATCAATGACCTTACATCAAGCATCTCTTCTAGCGTTCATCTCTTCACAGACGATTGCATCGTATACCTTCCAATAGCAAACACCGCAGATGTTATTTATTTATTCATTTATTTATGTATTTATTTATTTTTATTTATTTATTTATTTATTCATTCATTTATACATACTGCAGCCCTATTCAGGGCTATCGCAGGAATGGGACGTTATATAATACTAGGCAACATAGAAAAAAATACAAACAAATAACACAAATTGTGAAGCAAGTACACTCGCAACAAAGCAAAAGTAAAAATGACGTTAATTACGCGTCAGTAAGATATTCATCGACAGCAACTATGAAGTCGGTTAGTGGTAAGGAGCGAATGCTACCAGGCAGAGAATTTCACAGTTCTATTGCACGCGGAAAAAACTGTATTTAAAAGTATTAGTACGAGCAAAGAAAGATGTTACATTCAAAGCGTGGGAACTGCGGGTACAACTATCATCAGTAAATGTGATGAGGTTACCATGACCAAGGCCGGAGGAGGAGTTAATAATTCTGTATAAAAATTTTAAAGCTTCGTTTTGTTATTGCGAGAGTTGTGATGGGATGTTTAATGATTGAAGGGCTGTGGTCGACGAGAAGAGGCGGCTATAGTTATGAAAAATGAAATGAATAGATTTTCGCTGAATGTTACCTAGCAAGCTTATTTCACAGTGTTTGTAAGCGAACCAAACTACGGATGCATATTCGAGAACAGGGCAAATGAGTGATTTATATTAAAGCAGTTTAGTATCTCGAGGGGCGTTAGTAAAGTGCGGCGCAAATAACCTATTTTTTTAGCGCTTTACGACATATATGATCAATGTGGCTAGTCCATGAAAGGTGTTCGGTTAAAATTACTCCTAAATATTTGTACTGTTAAACTCTATTGAGTTGGGTGCCACCTAGAAAATAGTCAAAAGAGAAGGGGTTGCGCCTATTGGTAAAAGACATTATGACTGTTTTAGTGCAGTTAACGTTCATTTGCCACGTGTCACACCAGTTGCTAAAAGACGTGAGTGATTGCGCGAGAAGGTAATGATCATCAATGGAGTTGATAGTTTCATAGAGGACGCAATCATCTGCGTAGAGTCTTATTTTAGATGAGATGCTAAGAGGTAAATCATTAATGAAAAGTAAAAATAATAAAGGGCGTAGAACGAATCCCTGAGGAACACCGGATGCGACGTCAATGGGAGATGAATCTGTCGATCTGAAAGAAACGAATTGTGAGCGCGAGAGAAAAAAACTAGCTATCCAAGAAACAATGCAAGGGTTATCGAGAATGAGGTTTAGTTTTAACAATAGCTTAGAATGAATGACGGAATCAAAAGCTTTCGAGAAATCAATGAAAATGGCATCTTTTTGGTTACCTAGGTCTAAGTTATAAGCAACGTCATGCATGAAATCGACTAATTGTACTACAGTACTATATCCGCGACGAAAACCATGTTGAGCTGATGATAGGATATTATTATAGTCAAGGAATTCGATTATATGTTTGGGAATGACGTGTTCTAACATCTTGCAAGAATAAGGTGTAAAAGATATTGGTCTGTAATTAGAAAGAAGTTGCTTATCGCCTGATTTATGCAAGGGAAGTACTTTGGCAGATTTCCATGATCGTGGTACTACACCAGAGTCCAAGAATTTCATAAAAATTAAGGTAAGGTATTTTGCTGCCCATAAAGAGTATCGTGAGAGAAAAGAATTAGGAATGCTATTGGAACCGGTACATTTTTAGTACCAAGTTTCGGGATAAGGTTTAAGACACAATCACAACTAATTGCGATATTTTCTACTTCATTATTCTGAGCAACATAGCTAAACTCCGGAACTGCATGGTTATCGAGGGTGAAAACAGATTGGAAGTATGAGTTGAAAGCATTCGAAAAGACATCAGGATCGTTGGTTATAGCATGGTTAATCTTAAAACAGGTACTGCCAGTCGTACTAGGTGATACTGACGTCCAGAACTTTCGAGGATTTGATTTTAGTAGTTGAAGAAGTTGCACTGAAAAATAGAAATCTTCAGCAATTTTAGTAATAGTGCAAAGTTCATCTTTAGCTGTTTCAAAGGAGGCGCGAGCCTCGGGATTAGATTGTTTAATTTTACGCAGCCTGCTAACACGTCGTGATAGGTGCAAGATATTGCGGTTAATCCAAGGAAGTATATTGTTTATCTTTTTTGTTTTCAGTGGAACGTGGCAAGTAATGCATGACCTCACTAGCGACGCAAAGTAATCGACAAGCACGTCAACATGATACTCGGTACTCAGCGACTTAGAATGATCAAAATTATCTGCCAGGGCGTCAACAATAGCCGTATCATCAACCTTAGAAAAATCATGATATGTGGTATAGCTGAAACGTTCATGTGAAATGGGACAGTTAATGTGCACGAGGACAGCATTATGATCAAAGATACCTTCTAAGATCTCGTATGTGACACCTAAATGAGCAAGACTGTTACTAACAAACACTAAATCAAGAATGGAGTTCTGCCGAGTATTTTCATGAAGTAGTTGTATTAGGTTATAGGACAAGGAAAATGTAACTAGATCCCTACAGACAGGGGCACTAGAAGCGGAATACATAAGTGAAAGCCAGTGAATGCCGGTGATGTTGAAGTTCCCTAGAAGTATCAAATTCGAACTATCCAGGTGATGCTCATGTATTAAATGTGAGAGATCGTCGAACAGATCGTTAGGGCCATCAGGAGGGCGATAAATACCACATATGGTTAAATTCTGCTAATTTATTATTAGCTTGCACCAAAGTGATTCAACGTTAGGGGGAACAGATAGAGCCTTAAAACTAAAATCTGAGCGTAAAAGCAAGGCGACACCACCCCCTTTTCTATTCTGGCGATCACAACGGAGAGCAAGGTAACCAAGAGGCGTGAATTCAGAATCGTGAATTTCGTCGTGAAGCCATGTTTTCGTGATGCATATAACATGAGGACAACATGAGGAAACTAGCGAAAAAAATTGGGGCAATTTGTTAGTAATGCTTACGGCATTAACGTACAAAAACGCAAGATCGGAGGCGGGTTGATAGGACGGTCAAGGCAGTGATGCAGATGCGTTAGTCGTTCTAGAATTGCTGTCAGAACCACGAGCTATTATTAGTCTGTTTGAGGGGCCATGCCAATTATACCGAATGTTATCAATAAATAAATGATCAAACCTCATCTTGACAATTGATCCATTGTTACGATGCTGAGCTGAAGCGTCCCACAGCTTCCTACGTACGGCGCGTACTTTCGAGGAAAAGTCTTCGGACAGTTTTATATCAGAATTTTTCATCTTGTAAGCATTCTTTAGCAGTAATAGTTTGTTATTGAAATCTAGCAATTTTAGAATTACAAGCCGAGAACGTCTAGGACGTGTTCTACCTAACCTATGGGAACGTTCAACACGCGGACAATCAACGGCAAGCCTGTTGAACACACAGTACCTTGGAATGCAGTGTGCCACGATTCTCATCTTTATCTTCTGGTATACCATGAATAATGATGTTCCTTCACGAATGGTTTTCAAGATCATCAAATTTAGCTGTTATGTCAGCCACTGTGCGTTTTAAGCAAACGAGTCCGGAACGAAGCTTCTATAATTTACAAAACTTATATGCTTATATTTTACAAAACGACCAGAACCTTATATTATCGTGGAGTGATAAGTCGTTCATGTCTTTAAACGTAAAGAAAGCTCCATTGGTATCTTTTCATCGCAGGCTACGTTACCAGTGAGCAGAATATTTTTTTTATTTACAAATACTGCTGGCCAGAGGCCAAAGCAGGAGGGGCAAGATAATACAGTTGTCATACATATTTCAAAACAACATCAACAATAAAGAGAGTAAAAAGTGGAAAGCGTGACATACTTATACAAATTTATACAAAAGCAACAAAAGAAAAGAGTGGAGAAGGAAAAGAGGAAATAGTTAGAATAGTTAGAAAAACAACTTCAAATTTCAGCGTAAATAAGATCGGGAGAGTGTAAACTGCTTGCAGGCAAACCGTTCCACTCTTCAATGGTACGAGGAAAGAAGGAAAATTTGAACAAGTTAGTACGAGCAAAATATGGTGTTAAAGAAAGTGCGTGTGAATTTCGAGTCTGGCGTGTTCTTAGTGGTGTGAGGTAGGGGTCAGGGTTCAGAGCAAATTTGCGGTTATAAAGTTGGTACAAAAATTTCAGACGTAGGAATCTGCGTCTCGACTGCAAAGATGTGATACCATTTGAAAGCATTATTCTAGTTACAGAACTACCAGTCTTGTAAAGAGAGTAAATGAAACGAACTGCCCTCTGCTGAATTTTTTCTAATGCATCAATGTTAGTTTTAGTATAAGGATCCCAGGCAACGCATGCATATTCTAATTTAGGGAGAATCAAGAATTGGTAAGCTAAAATTTTCACTTTCGTAGGAGCATCCTTAAGTTTGTGCCTCAGCATGCATAATTTGCGGAAAGCTGCGGAAGAAACTTGTTTAATGTGGGAGTTCCAACTTAAATTATTCGTTAGAGTGACACCAAGATGCTTGTATTCCTTACCTTTTTTAAGAGGTTGGTTAGAGAGCGTGTAGTCAGTTAGTACTGGCTTTTTCTTGTTAGTGACACGGAGCAGAACTGATTTATCCAAGTTTAGTTTCATCCCCCATTGATTGCACCATAGACATATATTGTTTAGAGTGGACTGAGAGCTGCTTGGTCATTAGATCTAGTTATCGAGTTAAACAGAATACAATCATCTGCAAAAAGTCGAAAGTTAACAGGTGGGTTTACACAATTTACTACATCATTACAGTATATCAAAAATAGTAGGGGACCGAGTACACTGCCCTGTAGGACACCTGAAGTAACCGGCAGAAGAATTGAGTTCTGATTATTAATGCACACAAACTGGGAGCGATCAGACAGGTAGTTACAAATCCAGGCTAATAGAAAATTTGGAAGACCAATAAGCTCTAATTTAACCATTAGTTTATCATGGGGGATGCAGTCGGAAGCTTTGCAGATATCTAGGAATATGACGTCTACTTGGCCGCCCTTATCAATCACAGATGCAAGAGAATGAATGACTGTACATAACTGAGTTGTTGTCGACAAGCCCTTTTGAAAAACATGCTGATACGGGGATAAAAAGTTATGCTCATCTAGGTGTTTTGATATGAATGTTGTGACAATGTGTTCTAACATTTTGCTACAAGACGATATAATCGAAATTGGCCGATAATTGAAAACAAGAAGAGGGTCTCCCTTTTTGGGAATTGGTTTGACACGAGCCGTTTTCAATTCTTTAGGTAACGTTGCAGTACGGATTGAAGCTTCGAAAATTGTAACAAGGTATTTGGACAAGAGCTCGGCATACCGTCGTAAAAATTCGTTCGGTATTCCTTCTGGCCCACCGGAGGATTTTACTTTTATTCGAAGAACCATGTTTAAAACTCCTTCATATGAAATTAAATTTCGTGGGGGAGTATCTGCGGAATCATGTACCGAAGCCACAGGCTGAGAAGACTGACAGAAAACATTATGAAAAAAAAGAGTTAAAATGATCAGCAATCGCTTTCGCATCCGATACCAGAGAACCGTTCATAGAAATTGGTTCTACGTTCTTTTTGCGGTCACTAATGTAGGCCCAAAAGTTCCGCGGGTCATCTTTAATAAAATTAGCCAGTGTGGTATTGAAATAAAAGCTTTTCTCGCGTTGAATCGCTTCGTGTAAAGCAGACCGGACTTCACCTAGGCGCTGGGAAGCTGCCCTCTTTTTCCTGAGACGTTCAGCCTTTCGTTTTAGATGCAGTATAGATCTCGTGACCCATGGAGTTTCCATATATAATTTCCATATATATATTTCCATATATACATTTCCATATATATAGTGACCATATATAGTTTCCGATTTCGCAGTCTCATCCGCTGTATGCTACAAATATCTCGGCGTCACATTCTCAAGAATACCATTTTCTGGTCACCCCACCTTACTAATATAGTCCATTCTGCGAATACCACTCTAGGTTTTCTGCGTAGAAACTTAAAACTTGCACCCCAAACAGTGAAATTGATACCGCGTACTACTTTTGTTTATCCGAAATTAGAATTTGCATGCTCTGAGATAGCTATCAATCTAACTTATCGAACGTCCCAGAATCGTTCCAAAACTGCGCTGCACGCTTTATCTCTTCTGAGTATTTTTATAATTCCAGTGTTTCCAAACTTAAAGCCTGGGCTCACCTTTTGGCTCAAGAGACACGACGTCCCACATCTGGACTATGGCTGCTTCACATTTTTTATCGTGCTCCCATTGAAATCCCATCCATTCTGCCAGTTCATCGCACGTCCAGCCGCAGAAAGCATTCACAAGTGCTACACCCTCCGCCAGCACAAACCACTGTCCAATTTCGCTTCTTTTTTGTGTCAACCGCATGGGACTGAAACCGTCTGACTGCGTCTATCGTGGACCACTCCGACCCTCATTGTTTCAAGATTGCCCTCGAGTCACTTTTTTTGTAAATAATATTGCCCACCCCTCATGTATTACCCTGGGTCTTTGAAGTATTCAAAGTAATAAATAAATAAATAAATAAATAAATAAATAAATAAATAAATAAATAAATAAAAGCAAAACAGTTCTTTAAGAAACCATTTCTTCCGCACCGCCTCGCTGGAGCCTCGGGACGCTGTCTCACGTGGTAGAAAGAAGACAAGCGGCAGTCCCATCACAGCCACTCAGGTTATCGACGCCTGATTTGTGACGGTCGGTCAAAAAAGGAAGAGTTTCCGCGACACGCAAGCCCTTACCTTAGCCAGCCACCGTCTACAACAAAGGGACCACCATCCAAATACACTGAACGCAACGCTTCTAAGAAAACACACACTCATGACGCCACTCGCATAGCACAGTGAACCCTGGAACTTTTGCTTATTTTCTTTTCTTTTTTTTACCATTTTGTTCTTTTTTTCTTTCTTAGCCGTTCTTTGCCTCTAATATTTCGCTCAAATGAATATAATTGTGAGCGCGAACGGAATTCACCCTCATTCCTGACGAAAGCGAGACCCTGGCCGGAACTGTCGAAAAAAACGCTTCTGTTGTTACCGTTCTCACGGAGGGTCTACTTGACTATTTGCAACGCTACGGCCATTTTCACCACCATGCTTGCCTGTCTGACCTATATATATATATATATATATATATATATATATATATATATATATATATATATATATATATGTGAACATTAAGCATGTCCTGTGGGGCTGTGCCTTTGCCGGTCCCCCTTTCCAAGAAGAGGAAACCTCACCTCTCAAATCCTGGTCATCCAGAGGGCCCGCGCGAGGGTGGTCAGGTTTAACCTGAGCGTCCCCGAGTGGGCCAAGCCAGGCGACGCTGAGTTAACTCTAGTTTATTGTGGACTCAATTAAAATTATTATTGCGATAGCAACTATATGGACACGCTCGGCTGGATTTCACTACCGGCATTGGCATGGGCGTCGATGTCATGCACCCTATATGTATACATATCTTTATATGTGAAAACGCAAGAAATAAAAAAAAAACTAGAAAAAAGACTCCGGCACGCGGAGTCTAACGTAGGACCTCCGCGTCGGAAAGGCGAGGCGTTAACCACTGAGCCACCGAGGGTACCCGCTTCAACTTTTAAATGGCAAGCTAATCATATCTAACGCTTACTGCTGTTGGCGGGCATCTCGGGGCAAGGGATATTGTGTTTTCAGCATTATCAGCAGGATGGCGCAGTGAGCGTGCGATGGCTCTCATCTCGCACGTGTACTTTGGCCCGCGTAAAGAATAAATTGGTGTGGGGTGTATGGTCGATCGCGCGCCGTTATCTTGCAGTGGGGAGAATCATACGTCTTGGCTAGCCTTTGGGTTTCGTCGGAGCGTTTCTGTTGTAGTACCAGGCGCACGAAGGTGACTGCAATCGTTGCACAGCGTTCACTTTGCGAAAAAGGGCGCGCTTTTCAGACACAACGAAGTAACAACTGAGACGCTTATTCGCGTTCATCTGTATACCTGTGAGTACATTTCGTGCTTCATTTGTGCGTGAGAAACGCGGGGAACCTTTAGATCTGCTTGCCATTCTGTGCGAGACCTTCCAATTTGTTGCTATCGCGTTCACAGCTACGAGCAGCCAAGGCTCAACGGCCGTTAGCCTGTTGCAATGCAACAACGCTACATTGTTTGTATTGCGCAATGAATGATTAACAGTTTTGAAGTAGCTACAGTCCGCACCCTATATGCGTGGGCTTGGAGTGTTGGCACGGTCGGCAAGTTTTAAGAGGCATGTTTGAAATGAGAACACGTTATGATACCTGATGACACGCGTATACCGTTCGCGAAAATAGTTCGAATTGCTTGCCTTAATGCTACGTTTTTTCTAAAGTTATTCGACGCATGGTTTACTAAATCTTCACAGATTTTCGTTTTGTTTTCCTCACGGGTATTGCGTTTAGGTGTGACACGTAACCCAGCTGAGCCCTTCGAAATGAATCTGTGGTAGCGATGTGTAAGAAAAAAAATAACACGAAAGGGAGCGCCCATCAAAAAAAAAAAAACAAAGAACAGATAACTGCGACCAGTAGGCTTACATTACATTTACATTACGTTTACATTAGGCTTACTAAGAAAAGATTGTTAGGATCGATGAGGCTTGTTTAGCCGGGAAGGAAGTTAATTATTCTGAAAAATATTTTTGCTGGCGTCCCAGTTGTGCAACGAAGAACCAAATGTGCATGTACTGGCTTAGCGGTTTTGGCATATCGTTACTGAACACTATACGTGCATGGATGTCCAACTGCGAAAAACTCCTCTGGTATTTTTTATATGTAGGTAGAAAGCAAAGAAGCAAGAGTAGCTAAATTAGTTTGGTGTTAAATGCTTTCGCGGGAAACAAAATCAGGTGGTGTTTTAGCATGCCATAATTTATTTTTAACGAACAATCAAACTGGTGACAAACCTAAAACTCAGAAGAGACAAAATTAACAAGCCTGGTGGTTAGTTTCAAAGTGCACATTGATTGATTTGTGGGGTTTAACGTCCCAAAACCACCATATGATTATGAGAGACGCCGTAGAGGAGGGCTCCGGAAATTTTGACCACCTGGGGTTCTTTAACGTGCACCCAAATCTGAGCACACGGGCCTCGACATTTCCGCCTCCATCGGAAATGCAGCCGCCGCAGCCGGGATTTGAACCCGCGACCTGCGGGTCAGCAGCCGAGTACCTTAGCCACTAGACCACCGCGGCGGGGCAGTTTCAAAGTGCACAGACGGCTTGAACGTAATTCTGTGTTTTCTCCGACTTTAACACGTGCACTGTATTCTTAACATCGCTCCTAACATTGTAAGTCATACTGCTCCCAAGTTTCTCTTCCTTGTAAGTTTTGCCCTTGTGCTCATAATTTTGGCCCTATGAATTTACAATAGTGAAATGCATTAATTTTGTACCTCTCTGGCATTGCTAAGCTGCAATTGATAATTTCGAAGTGTGTTGGAATTATTTCCACTAAGTCATTGTTGCAAATCAAAGAATAAGCTCGTTTTTCATCGTAACCGCGGAGCAAAAACGGGTCTCTGGCTTTGTTGGCTCTATGTCACATCTGACTCCAACGCGTCTCACCGTCAGCAGCAAACAATTCACGCAGCAAGCGTGCCTCGGAGATCAGCCATTTCGACAGAGCGGCGAGTATCCTCAAATACATCCCAAACAAGGAGGGGGAGACCATTTCGAAACGAGGTTTTACGCAACGCGCATGTGCTGCGAGATTTCCCAAGGCGCAGCTGGCAAACATGGCAGTATCAAATCTCAGCGAGGAGCTGAATTCCGCTTTTGAGGCTCCGTCTGTCCGCGACAGAGAAACAATGTCTACAGGCAAAGGCAGAATATGCGCGCTTTCTGGTGAATTTTTTTTTGGAAGGGGGACGCTAGAGCTACTATTATATATTATTAAACTCAGCTTCGAATGAAAACATGGCTTATCCTTCGGTTTCTACTCACACGCGAGCACGCGGCGCTGTTTTGAGCTGGATTATGAAACGAGACAATAGTGTCGTCGTCCACATTGCTGTCCGCCGGTGCTTCCAATTCCGCGGTGAGCGCAAAGGACAAACCAGACGCCTTTGTGTAAGGAGGGCCTGCATCTATCTCGATGAGATTGCGTAAAGCTCTAGGGATTGAGATGTGGCTCATTTCCTTTGTTTACAGCGAACTTCGCTCTCGGTAGACGGTCATTCGAGTAGCCGAAAACACAAGCATATAGCCGTGTGTACGCTTGGACCTCAGTGGAGGCTAAACTTGTTCTATTGTCGGTGCAGCGATAATGGACTGGAAAGGGGGGGGGGGTATAGAGCTCGTGCGAAAGTAGTGTTTCTGGAAATCATCGCCAGCAGTTGTATTTTGTAATGTATTATTTCCATCTTCTAATTTTATATTCCTTTCCCATTGGTTGCTACAAGCTCCACCCTCACTATCATAGTGATCAGCCACTCAATGTGAAAGATGACCAGAAATGAACACAGCCAACACGGGTGACCTTTTTCAAAATTTCGGCCATGTTGTTTCTGCCCACAGGTAAAGATGCCACGAATGCGCCGCCAGCATTTTTTTCATGCCCCAAACATCGTTGCCTCCTTGAGGTTGTGTACACACGTCATGTTATTCAAGTGCTCAGCAGCATAGTTTAATTTATAAATACACTAGAGGAAACTATGGGGTTGATGTCTATGGAAGCTGGAACACGTTGCGCTTCAGCAGGCGTCGGAATTATAGGTAATACATAAATTTCCCTTGTCTTCATACTTTTGACTCCATCTGGCTTCGCGGGGCTCGGAGCTGCTTTGTTCCGAAATGAAAATCAGCAAATGAATAGTTATGCTTCACCATCTTAACTTTTTCGGATCACAAATTGAAATCTGGTCACGAAGTTGAAAACAGTTTGCCATTTTATTCAAAATAAAATGAAAACACAGTGATAAACAAAGCCACTAGGACGTCAAAAGCCCACAAGCACGACGAATAGGGGGAAAATCCGTGCACATATCCATCATTTCTATAGTGGCTGAAAGAAAGCAGCGCCAGAGTCCCCTCTAGGTAGTTTTAAGAAACTCTACGCGCAGAGAAGCCTCCTGTAAACAACATCTTCCACATTCAAGTGGCCAAGTCATTTACATGCCCGATTTATGTTTTTACAGCATTGCTGGTATAGGCTCAAGGTCTGTCGTGTGTGATGGATAGAAAATGATCCCTAATATGAACCGGCACGCGCTCATTCAAGCACTCGCTTCAGATGGTTAACAACAGAAGCTGCAGAGAGGGGCACCCTATACGATGTTCGCCGCTCTTGTGTGTATACTTCTTAATTATTAGGGGACCAGTGGGGTTATTAGTGAGGTTCGCCCAATTTATGTGGCACGAGAGAGTATAGGAATAGCCATGTATGGACCTATTCTATGTTTATAAACAGCGGTAGGTGCCACTGACTTGCGGAGTCACCTGTAGCGGTGACCCCGAAGCTTGCCAGTGCCCTCTATGATCACCTCACAACTGACATAGCATGCTCCTAAGCTGCCGCCGAGCACGGCTCGTCGTAGAAGAGCCTCCTGCTTTTAAGACGATACTGTCTTGGGGACGTTGGACGCGAAAATTTTGGTCTGTTTGTCTGTCTGTTTGTCCGTCCTTAACGGTACCCTAAATGGCACCAGACGATACCCCGAACGGCCGACCCTCTCCGCAGCGCCTACCAATGTTGCTCAAGGTTCAGCGTTAACACTTGTGCGATTGCGAATCAAAAAGCAGTTTTTGCGCATATATGAGGCATCATAACAACACGTCAATATTCTGTATGTGCGTCTTTTACAAGAAAAGGGATACATAAGTAATTCTAAGGATCGCAGCGTTTATCACGCTGCGCTGACCATGCAACGCTTGCACGAAAAGGCAAGTGTTTCCAATGCTTTGCTAAGACGACACGGTGGTGGCACCTACCGGTCGCCTTGCGTTCTACACCTTATCACCTCCGAGACAGGCACGCACGCCGCGCGCTTCGTTTTCCAATATAATTGCCAGATAGCACTCATGTCTTACGTGTGACGTGACTTGATGCACTCATTCGCCTCCGCTGGACGCTCGAGGCACTGTAACGCAGCGCCTCCAGAATACCATTCACCAAATTTCTTACACAGAAAATCAAATAAATATTTTGTTCCCTCTTTCCAGATGCAAGACTATCGTCTTTCGACGACATTTGCAGTGTAACATACAGATACGGGGCCATTTTTTTCTCTGCTTACCCCTGGTTGTTCTTTGGTTCACTATAACAATCTACCGTAATATTTTACATGAAGTGCGAGGTTTTGAACACTGTTTACGTGGCACCATTCAGGAGCTCGCTCCGCAAAAATTCTGGTGTCTTCGGCGTCGTTAGTGGCTTTGGCCGTCAGCGAAGAATTTTCCCGGAGCTTATCACGAGTTTTAGTAAAGCTTAGTAAGGAGACAAGGATACAGTACAGTGTCAAAAGCCTTACGAACATTTAAAGAGACACAGATACTGGACTTCCTTTGTCAACATCAAGTGTCAATTTGTGATTAAACTGAATCACGAGTTGTGCAAGAAAGACCTTTCAGAAACCCGTGCTGCTCTTTTGTTAGCACATTATTATTTGCTGTATGGCACATTTTAGTGGTATATATAATATTCTCAGCCATTTTGCATGAGATGCATGCTAGTGATACGCGCCTATAGCTGGATACACCTCTGTTCTAACCACCCATATCAATGGGAACAACAGTCATCAGGTGGGATTCCTGAGCACCGGGACTTCAAATAAGTTAGACGAAAGAACAAAGCGATCGGTGCTGTACTTCGCTTTCATATGCGTGGGAATGAGGGCATCTCTGATATTTGCGTTCTCTTTTTTTTCACATCTATGTCCTCAAATTGCCACGATGCTCCTTACATTTCAAACATTGCTGGAACTGAGCTTGAATGTGTGGTACGTCTAATGTTGCAATCAGGTAGAAAAAAAGATGGAAAGCAAGCATACAAGCACGTTGCTTTTTTTGGCATATTCTGCTAGATATTTGATTAAAAGTAGTTTAAATTAGTTCTACCCAAGCTGATCCGCACCGTTTACACACTTCAGAAATCGCTCAAGACGAGTTTTCAATCGGTCGTTGAGTATCTTGAAGTATTAATCTTTCGCGCGTTTTATAGCAAGCCTATACTCCTCAGTTGTCTTTAGGTGATTGTTACCTTTAGCTTGTTTTCATTTATTTGTTTGTTTGCTTATTTATTGTGCTTTCAGGGTCCGAAGGTAATACAGAGGGGAGTGGCGATACATAAGAATCCAGCAAAAACATCCGAACATAAGGAAAAAAAACAATAAAATGGATTGTAAGAACTCACATAAAGCCAAATAAAGAGAAGTGGCTGCAGTGGAAGTACAGGAAAACAATTTTGATTATGAAAAAATTATACAAGCAGTAACAAACACAAATATATTCACAAAATAGCAGTTCTTTTATGGAACAAATTAATATCACTTCTGTCAGCGATGTTGAGGGGAAGGTCATTCCAACTGACGCAAGTTCTGGGTATGAATGAGTGATGAAAACATTTAGTATTACATAATGAATTCCAACTTTATTGCGGTGGTCAATGCGAGCTAGTATGGGCGTCATGTGAGTAACTTGTTTTTCAAGTAGTTATTATAGTAAGTTTTATGAAAAAGACATAATGAAGCTACAGACCTGCGACGAGAGAGGAGGGGGGGATAAACTTGATTTTGTATTGATTACGCTACTTGATTGGTGATAGTTAAAGTGACAGGCATGGTTTTTTACAGCTTCCAAATCAGAAATGAACAAAAATATTTATTAAATGCTCACCTTTTTAAAATCAGCCGGAGAATAGACAGATTCACCCAAGCTTTTTTACGCTTTTTAAATCTGATGGAATGGGTGCTCAGTTCATACTTCTTCGTTAGTTCTAGCACTTCAGATTTAAATATCGATTTGATTCCGTCATTATACATGGTTGTCATGATTCTCAGCAAGGCGTTGGAAAACCGGCAAGTGATAAAGGAGCCCCTGAGAGACACTAGAATAATCGCCCCTAAAAAAAAGAAAAAAAAAAAACTTGCCACGTTGGCAATAACATCGGCCGAGTGATTTCTGATGTAATGTTTTCTACAACAGCGTGATATGATCGCTTATTTTGGTATAATGTGAAGCGAGCTAATATGGTTAGGTCAGTTTCTGAACCAAAGGTCTGAAATATCACTTCCTAATATTGCCGTAACATTAAGTGACATATTTCAAATTTTTTCACTCAGGTTAATTTTTGATTATCAAAAGCAACATCTTACTCTAGGAAGCGCACAACTTTTACACAAGTACACGAAAGAAGAGGCACAAGCACTTAACTTCAACTAAGCGCTCAATACAAAACGTCTGAATACATCGTGGTGCAAGAAAAGAAAGAGAAATAGAAGAACAAACAACCCAAAGCCCACGTCTTGTGCCATACGTTACTCTTCCATCCTAATCGACAACACCACCCGAAAAACAAAGTTCTCTCCGCGTGAGCGAGATAAACGGTGCGCTTACACACTCAGTCATGACGTGTCATTTGCGCTGCTTCAACAATCAAACGGGCTAACAAAACTCTGTCACTATACAAAACGCACGTGTTGTCAAAATACCGCGCACAACCCCACACATTACAGGGGACAGCATAGTGACCACCTGGAGCTTTGTGCACCTTATCGTGACGTTATTTTACCCTCTCATTAAGACATATTTCCCTCTGCCCTACGTAGTTGTCGGTGGATGTGAAAATGATGTGTGTCCGTGTGAAGAACCCCAGGTAGTTGAACATTCCTGAGCTCTCCACAACAGCGTCTCTCATAATCATATAAGGTAGTTTTGGGACGTTAAATCCCGCATATCAGTCAATCGTTTGCTCTACGTATGCGCGACCACAAGACAAGGGTACTCTATAAACAACGAACTGTACACACTCAAATCTTGCAACTTATTTTCCAGAACAGGACAGTTTTCGCTGTATACTTTCAACAGTTTCTCTGGAGCACACATGCACCCCTCGTACACCAAGCCTATTTCCTATCTTTTTAAGGTTGTGTGCCACGCCATAGATATATGGGCTAACACTAGTCTTACGCTGCTGTCCCTTTTGACAGTAGCGTATGGTTCTTGAAAGTTTTCAAGTGTAGTGTCATGCGTTTTTTTTTTGCTCTGACATGCGTCAACTTGTGTGTTTTGTGCACACTCTCGAGGAGCCATTGGAGTAGTATGAGTATTTTTCTTTCTCCATTTTGCGACATTTTAGTGGGCCAGCGGAGAGTATAGTGGGGTTGGCCCACGTGGCACGTCGCAATGTGAAGCTTCGCGGAAATGTTTTATCAATGCAAGGTCGTGCTAAAACAATGGTTGAGCTCTAGTGCAGGGCCTGTAACTGAAGCTGTGTTTGTGGGTTGCGTCTTTTTTTGCACTATTCAAATATTTCTTGTAAACTAATGAATTGTTCCTCGCTGTGCTGTTAGTGGTCGCTGCTTTATTTCTACTGGCCCTCTTAAGAAGCGTTTCAACGCCCATGCATTATCGATCAGATTTCTAAACGTGTCCGTCGCCTTCCTAACTTCTCGCCCCTTTCTTCTGCTTTGTGGCAACTAGAAATGACGCGAATCAGTTTCCCCGCGAGGATAGGCTTCCCTGAAGGGTCGCGGTTTGTAGACGACGCTGTGCAGTGGCGAACATGGCCGGGCTCGTGTTTCGGCGTCCAGCGCAGGCGTGGCCCTCTCCTGGAAAATTGATGTGGTCACTCCTCCCGAGATGCCGACCGCAGAGTTGGCGGGAGGAGGAGCCTACTTAGCCGAGAGCTCGGCGTCAGAGTTGCGCACTTAATTTAAGAAGCAAGCCCAGTGATAGTTGCCGATATCATACACTAAAGCGCGCGCAATGGAGTCGGTGACTCGTATAATTTTTCTGCGCTCATTTTTTTTTTGTGCGCTTGGGCAATTTCGTTGGTGTATTAGGGTCTGGCAAGGCAGATTGAGATAGGGGTCAAAACACGGCTCTCTGAGCTTGCCATGATATGTCTTTAAACTGCGTAATCTCAGTAGGCTGTTTCTTTGTGGTGAAGTGTTACCATTCATCCGCTTTGCGTGAATAAGGCGACCGGGATTCGGTGATGGAAGAAAGAGAAAAGAAATACAATAAATAACAGAAATAATCCACTTTTGGTTTTCAGAAATATACACGGCAGTATTTTCGCCCCGATTTTAAATGAACGTAAGTGCTTTTCACTCGTCTCTTCACGAGCTACGCACCCACAGAAGATAAAAGCCGTTGATCTGAATCTTGACTCATGTAAAATTGAGTTGTATATATTTTAATGCACGTAGTATAGAAGTGAATTTCACATAGCGCGTCATTTCTGAAATTCAAGTAAAAATAGCGCTTTTTCCAAAGTCTCAAAACGACGAAGGGCTTTTGACTGGAAGGGCTTCAATTCTTACACCTTACGTGACCGTCTGTCTACACAAATTTAGCAGCTTTTTGATATCTAAAAGCACTACCGTAAGAAACGTCTGCAGTCATCTTAATATGTCTGCCACTAGAGCAAAAATAAGTATGACGGCCGGAGCAAATATTGCAAATTACCTAATTATAATTGTACACCATGTACAGTGAAGTAAAAATTTTCCGTGAGAGCAGTTAAAGCTGAAGCATTTATCTACGTCCTTACGGTGTTTCTACTGGAGTCCGCTCTTTATAGAGAATAGGGATGCAGATTACATGTGGTCGTACTTTATGAAGTGTTTGGTGTTTGAACGAGACAGAAAAGGGAAAGAGGAGAAAACTGGGAGAGATAAGCTCACATTGCAGTGCGCAGAAGGCGTTATCAAGGTTTCTTCTTTGAAAACATTGTCTGCGTTGGGTGTATGGACCGTGACCCCTTTAACGATCTCCGAAAGAGAAGGACGTGGAGGACGGCTGATGTGCCGCGGGAAAGGACACACTCGCTCGCAGTGCACTCGTCTCTTCCACGCACGAGCAGCGTTCAGGTCACGGCTGCTTGGAACTGGAGCATTTTAGTGCAGCGATTGTCTTTTCGCATGCTTTTTTCTATTGTTGCGTGTATTTCCTGAATTAGAAGATTCTCAAGGTCTGCAGTGGAGCTGCACTAGTAACACAAATGTTCCTGAAAGGAGTTCAGGCATCAAAAACTCATCACTGCGGGGGCGCCTCGCTTCTAAGCGGGAACTGCGAATAGCCACGGGGAGAGAATGGCTGGTGAAAACGCAGTAGTGGGCGTCGAATACTAGTTGTAGTTTGTTCTACAATTCTAAGGTAGAAGGCTCTCGGTCTGCCGGCAAACGCGAAGTGTCTGTAGGACGCGTCAGATTGAACACCATGCAGTAATGGACTAGTAGTAGGAAGTCATGAGATACAGGTTGGCAACAAAAATATTCGGGAAGAGTATTGATACTGAAGAGCATTCTGAAGTGTCCAGACACGGTTGCAGTTAGAGTGCCGTGAAAGCCTTAGTCGTTATTATTATTATTATTATTATTATTATTATTAATATTATTATTATTATCATTATTATTATTATTATTAATATTATTATTATTATTATTATTATTATTATTATTATTATTATTATTATTATTATTATTATTATTATTATTATTATTATTATTATTATTATTATTATTATTATTATTATTATTATTACAGGATTCAGGAGCATATCTGGCAGAACATCCATCGTGTCATTTTCGTACTCCGTCCGACCATTTCCTTACACAAGGTATATGAATTCAGGGATCTTGCTGTTCGTTTAATAGCATTATAGTTTTTTCTGTTCACACTAAACGTGCTACAATGCGTGGCCTTCGTTCTCTCCGCTGGATTTGTAGAATTTCTCGAGAATGTAGGTCTCCTACAGTCTTGCACAAATTGTACACCGCCATATATCTTCCTCACCCTCCATTACGAATCTGGGATTTGGAATGATATTTCTAAATCTGGCAACGACACCATTTAGCAAGTCCAGAATAAGTTCTTAAGCAGTTGCAATCATCTTTTCGGTAGATAATAACTGTCAATCCCGTTTTAGCGTGGCTAGATTACTACCATTGCCATCATTTCACTGCCGACAAAATTGCGCTGACTTATTAAATGCGAAGCATTTCTTAGTGAGCTTCGGCAACTTTTATCTGTCTGCCCCGCCGCGGTGGTCTAGTGGCTAAGGTACTCGGCTCCTGACCCGCAGGTCGCGGGTTCAAATCCCGGCTGCGGCGGTTGCATTTCCGATGGAGGCGGAAATGTTGTAGGCCCGTGTGCTCAGATTTGGGTGCACGTTAAAGAACCCCAGGTGGTCTAAATTTCCGGAGCCCTCCACTACGGCGTCTCTCATAATCATATAGTGGTTTTGGGACGCTAAACCCCACATATCTATCTATCTATCTATCTATCTATCTATCTATCTATCTATCTATCTATCTATCTATCTATCTATCTATCTATCTATCTATCTATCTATCCTTAACTTTAGCTCTCCTGGCCGTTTCGATGATGGCATCTATACTCAAATTTTTATGTTAAAACATGACTGTATGCCAAGCAATAGTGACTAGTCTTAACGTGAAAATCATGAAATGTATGTCATGAATGTCCTGATTTACATGTCATGGTCTTGCAGCTCTCGCGGTGGTTTCATTCACATACAATATTGCACAACTGGTATGGCATGACATGACTGCATGGCGAACGTACGTGGCAGGCTTTAACGTGAAAATCATGATATGCATGTGATGTAAGCAAGCATGTAAGTCATGACTACACGCCATACGCTCATGGTGTGTTCGCGTTTGTTTCGTCAGCTGCACATATACCAAATTTAGTATTACGTGATGTGAATGGATGACAAAGGTATTTGACTGGTGCAAGCACGATAGTCATGGCCTGCGTGCCATGTTAGCTCATGACTGCATGCCACAGTCATGATGCGCTCGCGGTCGTTTCACTAGCTTCACATATACAAAACTTGGTATTACATGACGTGAATAGACGACGAATGTAAATGACACCTCCAAACATGATAATCATCATATGCGTGTCATGTAAACATTACCTATGCTACGCTCTTAGCACGCTCGCAGCCATTTCGTTAGCTTCAGATTAACAAAGTTTAGTATTACGTGACGTGAATATACGAGGAAGGTAAATGACACGTCCAAACATGCTAACCATGACCCGCGTGTTATGTAAAACATGACTACATGCTACGCTAATAGCACGCTCGCGGCCGTTTCGATAGCTTCACATATATCAAGTTTGCTATTATGTGACGTGAATGGATGACGAAGGTGCAGGACTGGTGCAAACATAATAGTCATGACATGGAAGTCATGTACGGCATAATTTACGTGCCTACCACTGCTGGGGTTGGTATTGCAAACGTTAGTAGTGCCATTGTTACGGGAATATAAACACCATACTTGCATCTTATCTAGATACGTGAGTGGACATAACATTTATACTCATGTTTATTGTGTTCTACACCCATGCGCCTCGTAACGTTGTTGGAATTTTAAATTGACATATAAACCTTCCTCATTCGATCTTCCCATAGCATTGATTCCCTGTGTACGTGGAATTTTCTCATTTTTTTTATTCTGAAGTTTTTAAAAAGAATTTCTAAACGGTGCGAGATGTGCTGCACAACGGCCTCTATAAAACGAGGCTTTCGGTATATTTCTCTAGAAGGCACCCGGTGATAGGAAACTGCGACATACGTCAGCGGCAAAATGAAATCTGAAAGGGTGGGTTTTTTCTTGTCTTCTGGGGCTTTGATGTTTGAAGACTAAAATGAGTCCTGATTCTATGCACTGATTATGATCATTCTTCTTTAGCTTGCCTAGGTGTCCAGTACTGAATGAATGCCAGCCCTGCAGAATGCCGACAAAAAATCACTGAAGGGGTCATTTAAGTTGATAAGACAGATGCACGGGCTAGTTGCTGATTGGGAATCAACATATTTGCACAGCGCAAGACTACGAGTAGTTACGACGTAATTACAGAAGAAGAGACAAGGACAGAAACAGTGCCCTTTCTGTCCTTGTCTCTCCTTCTGTAGTTACGTCGTAACTACTCGTATCTTGCGCTGTGCAAATATGTTGACCCTTCAAGCTTTCCCGCCTTGCTTTCTGGTTGTGGTATTTCAACATTGTATGTATCTGTACCGTGGTACTATACAGGTTCAAGAATTTGTCCTGGTGAGTATATTATCCGGCCATTCGTCAAGAAATGCTTGCGCTGATGAAGACTACAAGCCGACTGTAGTAAGCGTTTTCGTACGTTCGTCCCCCATATTCAATGATTTAACAATTACAAAGCATGGACCCCCCTGCACACACACACACATTCATATATATATATATATATATATATATATATATATATATATATATATATATATATATATATATATATATATATATATATATATATATATATATATATATATATATATTGTTACACCAAGCTGTGATAAAATGGTTTTATTTACAGAAGGTGAACGATGGTCGTTCGCGGCAGCACACCGCGATCGTTCCAAGACTCTGCGTCTTCCTTTCCTTCTCTTCTCTACCCCTTTTACTAGTCCGTTACAATATATATATAAGTGACGCTATGATGACTGGGAGACGTGGCCTGGCTCATACGCCATGTTTATTTTATCCTCTGACTTCTTTCTCATCTACTTCTACCAACTATCGCTACCTATTTACGTTACAGGATTCCCCCTCCCCCCGAAAGAAGTCGCGTCAGACGAACAGAAATCGAAACTGAACATGCATGGCTTAGAACTGAGCACTGTCAAAAAGAGAAAATCATTCCAAGTCCGAAGAAGTTTCCGATAACACACTATAGCTTCACAGGAGAGGACAGCAATCCGCGGTATCAAATACAGCTCTGGAGGGCGAGGCTGGCTGTTGCGCTCTGGACAACATAAGCATGCTTTGAGCGTGAAATCAGATGGAAACACAGCCGGTATTCTTGCGATGAATGAACGTGGTGTGATGGCCTTGGAGCATTGGTTGGATGATTTGCGCAGGTGTCGTGCTATTTGTCTTTATTGGAACCCATGCGTCGCCACCCGTTTGCGTGCTTGTTGACCGAGGCTGGTGCGGTGATTTCTGCGTCCTTGCGGAATACAGGGTATGGTTTAGCGCCTTTCTCGACGTTGTATGTCGTGTTGCCTGAGTCTTGATCTCGACTGGAGAAAGCTTACTCGACGTCCCTGGGGAAAATATCCTGGATTCGATGCTTTCTTTGTTTTGAGCGAGAAATCTTGAATATGTCGCCGGTTTGGTTGACACGTTTGTTAATGGCTTTCCACAAACCGCGTGTGTTCTTCCGAAGATGATTCCATTCGTCGTCGTCCTTGTTCGTATAGCCCTTGGAATCTCTGTTGTTCTTGGACTTGCTGGCATTGATGATGTTGCTGCGAAAAGACCTGAGGTGGCAGCCCTTTTTCACCGTGACACTGACTTTCTGAGCAATTGATTGTGGTGTCGAGTGGGCAAGTAGTAGTCTCTAGGCTGTTGTGCTGCATTTCGTGTAATGAAGGTAATGCTTCAGAGTTGACAGATACATCATCAGGGGCTCCTTCTTCGCTGTTCGCTGCGAGTGGTTCTTGCTCCTGAATCTGGATAGTAGGTTCAGGGCTTGGCTGAATATTCTCCGAGCTCCGCAGCTCTATCCCGACCATTGTGAGCGCGCTAGATGTGAGGTGGGCGTTGTGAGCGACGAAAGAGCCAAGTGGCGGAAAACCAGGAGGTAGCCCAATTGTGCTAGATGGAAAATAAGCTCATCCAATGTGTGAAGACTGATTTGCACTCTTTGAGTCGTCATGGCATTGTTCGGCATTTTCCTCATGTGTCAGCTGGTCAACCATGAACAAGGCGTCCTTATGACACGAATAGTGACCGTTAGGAGCCTTTGAAGAGCTGCGTCATAGAAAACCAGGTGGTGAACCATGTATGCGAGACGAAGCATGAAAGGCATCAGTAGGGTGAGCGACGTCTCGTGTCGTATGTTGGTGCCACGACTTTGGAAATTCCGGCTTTCGTGCACAAGGGAGCTGCGCTTGACAGTTGGGTTTTTCCTAATATACGTATGGCCTTCTGTAAGTAAACGCATGTGCCACTTCGTCTTGAGGCACTCGTCGATTCGCGCTGGACTTTCGAATGCTTGAGGACTGCTTAGGAAATTGACGATAGTGTGCAGTCGTCTCTAGATGGTTGGCAATGAGTAAGTCTTGGTCATAGTCATTAAAACGGGTAATCATCTCCTCTTTGATTTTTTGCCATGACTCGTTGTTTTCGAATATGTGAATTAGGTAAAATTTAAATGCCTCACCGGTGACGTAGTCACTGAAGTTCGTAACCATCTCCCGTTCCGACCAAGATGCAGCAGTAGCGTGGAGTTCGAACAGGTTGAACCAGTCCTGTACGGGTCCGTCGTCCGCTGATCCGGTGTACTTGGGGATGTCGAGGTCAGCCGATGGTTCTGTCATGGTGCTGGTCGTTGTCCTCCTAGGCGATGATTTGGTAGTCAATGTACGGTCAGGGCGTCTTCTGGGGAACTGCATCGATGATGAGTGACTGATGAAGGGGCAGGCAGGTCTTCATCCTGTCGACCTGTGTGACGCTATGATGACTGGGAGACGTGGCCTGGCTCATACGCCATGTTTATTTCATCCTCTGACTTCTTCCTCATCTACTTCTACCAACTATCGCTACCTTCTTACGTTATACGTATATATATATATATATATATATATATATATATATATATATATGGGAGTAATAATTCAATGGGCCAGTTATTCTTTGTGAAGGTATGGGATATGGAACAACGGGAGTGTTGTCAACAAGGATAAATATATTTATTTCCCAACAGTTTCGGGAGGGGTCCTCCCTTCATCAGGGGATGAGTTATACTGACATGAATTTCGAAACTTCGTGGCTGCCGCGTCCCTCTCACCTTGAAAAATGTTTGCGAGAGTGAGAGGGAACTAAAAAAAGGGAGAGAAAAAAAGGAAAAGAAAGAAAAGAAAGAAAGTAAAAAAGAGGAAGAACCACTGTCAACAATGAGAACGAAACCAACTGTCCGTGTACGTCCACATACGTTTCTTATCACGTGCTGTTCAGTTCTCGACGTGTGTCGGGCCACCCAAGATTGTCGCCGTGGTGCCGGGAGGGTCCGTGACGGCGTGCGTAAAGAAAGGGTTTCCCCGTAATGGGTCGGTTGGCATGCGGCGTGCGTAAAGGAAGGGTCTCCCGTTAATGGGTCGGCCGACTCTTTTTACCTTTAATCTTCGTATATGTATATATATATATAGTTATATATTGAAGGGAAGGCAGGACAGGTCCGGGTATTTTCTATATTGAATGAACTTCCAGATACCAATTTTCTTTTCATATGTGCTATCTCCAAGTTCATTATATATATATATATATATATATATATATATATATATATATATATATATATATATATATATATATATATATATATATATATATATATATATATATATATATATGAGATCTAACAGACAATAATGCCAAGGAATGTATAGGGTAAGTTATTACAACAAATGTAATGTAATCAAGAAGCAAAGTGCGTGAAAAATATCCAGCCGTGAGCAGGAATTGAACCTACGACCTTCGAATAACGCGTTCGATGCTCTAACCACTGAGCTATCACAGCAGCATACTCTTCACCTAATTTTCGGGTTTATATGTGAATTTAAACGTGGGAGTTTCAGTAGCCAAGCGGCGAGCGTGGAACACCATTTTATAGGCCTGTGTGGCGTCACATAGCACGTGAACTTATTACGAGCGGGCAGCTGACCAATAGTCCCTCGTATACAACCTAATAACACCATGTCTGCTAGTACGAGACCCTCGTTAATGAATAAGGGAAAGAGGTCTATACGTAAGGGCCCGTTTTTCCGTGTTTTGACACAATATTAATGAGATCTAACAAACAATAATGCCAAGGAATGTATAGGGGAAGTTATTAGAACAAATGTAATGTAAATAAGAAGAGCCCTTAAGTATACACCTCTTTCTATACACACACATACACACACACACACACACACACACACACACATATATATATATATATATATATATATATATATATATATATATATATATATATATATATATATATATATATATATATATATATTTGCATGCTTCAGCAACCCGTTTGCTACATGTCCCTAGTGGACATATTCTTTTAGATCTTCCAGCATTTTTACACCAATTGGAAAGCGTTGTTTTCGGCCAACACTGTTGCACATTAGTTATGTACTTATCACTTTTCAGGCCTGCGCTTCTGCTTTACGTGCTCAGTTCAGTAATCATGAGCTGTAAATCGTCCCTTGAAATATCCACAATTTAAACGTCATCAGCGAACCACAGGTTACTAAAATACTCTCCATTAACTCTTATGTGTAACTCTTCCCAATCTAGGGCCCTGAAAACCACCTGTAAACACGAGGTGAATAGCACTGGAGAGATCGTGTCTTCCTGCCTTACACACTTCTTTATAGGCATTCTTTCGCTTTCTTTATGGGGAATTATGGTGGCTCTAAGTCCGCTGTGGGTTTCCTCCAGTATGTTTATGTAGGGTATAATTATAGAAAGGGGGTGAATCACATTAGGAAAGCATTCTCAAGTGATGAATGATAATCTTCCACCAACCCTCGGGAGGATAACAGCTGCATCTTGCTGGTACTTACCTAAGGAGCAGAAACCTGGGGGATTAAAAAGAGGTTTCAGCTTAAATTGAGGACGGCGCAGCGAATGATGTAAAAGCACAAATGGTAGGTGTAACGTTAAAAGACAAAAAGGAAGCAGAGTGGGTGAGGAAACTAAACGGGGTTAAGGATATCATAGTTGAAATCAAGAAGGAATGGACATAGACCGGGCTTTTAGGACGTGCCCGGCCCATATATATATATATATATATATATATATATATATATATATATATATATATATATATATATATATATATATATATATATATGATGTGAGATATAACAGACAATAATGCCAAGGAATGTATAGAGGAAGTTATTAGGACCAATGTAGTGTAAATAGGAAGAAAGAAAATTGGATGAAAAAAATAACTCACGGCAAATTATTTTTTCACCCACTTCTCTGTCTTCTTACTTACATTACATTGGTTCTAATACCTTCCCCTATACAATCTTTTGCATTATTGTCTATTAAATCTCAATAATATTGTGTCAAAACACGTAAAAACGAGCACTTAGGTATATACCTCTTCACCATATATATATATATATATATATATATATATATATATATATATATATATATATATATATATATATATATATATATATATATATATATATTGCAAGCGGTGGACTAGCCTTCGTCACGTCAGGGGCTGCTGGTCTACTGGTCTACTGCTTGAGTAAATTAATAGAGTTGATTTCAAGAAACGGGTGTGTCTTCATTTGAAAATATATATATTTATTTTTCTGTGCGTGATTAGCACCTATAAATCCATAATAGCCCTACTCGGAATAAATTATTTAAGCGTAATTATACGTCGTTACCATGCCTTGCATGCTAACCATGGTCGAGCACGGATTTTACTTCATGATTCGGAAGAGTGTCAATACTGGGCCGTGAGGCGAGCCCGTATCTCTCTATGGACAGTCTGTGAAGCCACGCGAAAATGGAGCTTGCTTGTAATATCAAGTGGGCGCAGTAGTCGATCATAGGCATGGAATGAACAGACACACATGTTACACCTTGACATCACCTTCTTTCTTTTCCTTTTTGTCTCAAGTATGAGTGTTTGTTGCTCATTGTCGTAACCAAGCGGAACGAAGAGGAAGGAGGAGAAAGGAAAGGAAGGTCAAGCAGACGGGCTTCTGGTTTGCTATGCTACGACGGGGGATAAAAGATGAAAAGAAAGAAACATAGAAAAAAAAGATGCACGTCAACTTCAAACTTCTGCGTTCGATAGTAGCGGACACGGGATTTCAGCTGCATCACGTTTTACTGTGACAGTCCCATTATTGTACCTACTGAAGGCTTGAAAGCACTGGACATGGAACAGACAGTACCTATTGTATGGATTCGGCGTATGGTGATTTCAGTCTTCCGACGAAATCGTGAAATGTGCCCTGACAGTACTCTGAAGCACTAGAAGGAGTGACTTCTCTTCTTCTGGCAACTAGTCAGCCATAGATTGAGGGTTGACTCGGGCCGATGTGCACAGTGAATCTGCATGTCGCGGCCTCTTCTGCAACGGAAAGCAAGCTGCGTTAGTTGCGTCCATGCTTTCTATGATGTTCTAGTTTCTACCGACCATCGCTGATCATTGTGGCTGTGGCTTCGTCAAAGTAGGCCGAGTGGAATACACAACAACCATTATTTTCATTGCAATCTGGTTCATACCAACCATTTAGAGTCCGGGTGGCAAAGGATGCGGTGAAGCAGGTCGTCGAATGCGCGGTGCCAATGAAGAGACATTGAAAATGCATACAGAACTTCGGTGTTGACGGCGCTTATTTCTGATGGTTGCGGCGGACTAGTGATGCGATGTTTAGTATGTTGACATTTTTCCTAATACGGCTGTCACTTTTTATAATTAGGCAATCATTAAAGGAAGCTCGGTGGGGTCCACTATCATTGAAGCACGTAAGAACGTTGGCTTTACAACTGTCCACGGAATGGGTTTCAGCACAGCGAGAACTTATTCGCTGTTTTTGCCTATGCTTCTCACATGACCGCGCTTCATGTAGTTGGTGACACTGCAGTGGCTTCAGAACAGAAGCTCTTGCAGTGTAACGAAAGTGCCCTGCGTATACATACGAAGATAAAGAGAATTGCCTTTAAAATCAATTTGCAAGCCGATGAGGTACTCAAACGAGCAACCTGAGTGTCGTCTGTGTTGCTCGCATAGATGTGTGTTTGAGAGAATCAAGGTTGCGCAAAATACCTTACAATATGACACATAACCGACTAGCCCATCTACAAGTTTTCTTGGCGATGACACTGACTTCATTAGCTGACTTAACCAGGCTACTCAAGTCGGAACTGGGAATGGCAGTGTCAGCGTCATAAATGACACCATTGACGACGTCTGAGCCCACCGGGAAGTTGGAAGGGACGTTTATTCCACCAAGCTCTTTAACGTTGCATAAGTATGTTCAGCGCGGGAGCATGCGAAACATCAGTGGTCATTACGTTTATCCGCTTGTTTCCTCTGACGCCGATATTTTCATTTGACACCATTCTCTTGAGCAGCGCCGAAGCGGATTGCCTGTCGAGGCGCTTCATGTTACCTGTTGGGGTATAAAATAAAACAGAAAAAAAGGGTCTTTAATTGTATAGTAGACGTAGTCTAAATAGATATATTTATATTTGTTTTGCTGCCATATACTGCCAAATGAAAACACGCGTACGACTGCGCTCACATATTGCATTAGGCAGTATCGTAAGGATTGGCATTCCTCTCACTTTTTTTATGCCTTAATCTCTTTTTTTCAGAGTATAGTTAGTGAACAGGACGCGCTTTTAGTTCGCTCCCCTACTTTTCTTTCTTTTTATCCTCGTGTATTACCTACGCCGCAGGTAGGCCCGGTTTTTAAGCTCGAACCTCAGGATCATGATCGTGGTTCAGTCGGTGCAGTCCATCTGCGGCCCACACCTTTTGGCCACGGATAGACCGAGTGTTTGGAGGGGCTCTTCAAAAAAGGCCCCTACAACACTTTTTGAGCATGGTCAGAAAACGCTGCTGATCGAGGTTCCTGAGAACATGGGTTGTCACAATTTATGTCGGTGGAAAGACCAGGAAAGCATGGTTGCGGTTAATACGGTGGGGCTTTACGTTCGGAAGCCACAATATGATGATAAGAGAAGCCGTAGAGGAGGGCTCCGCGCATGTGGACCAGCAGGGCTTCCCTAAAGTACACCCTAAGTATACGTGGCCCCTAGCATTTCACCTTCATTGAAATGCAGCTGCTGCCGAGGTTCGATCCCGCAACTTTTGCGTCGGCAGTCAAGCACCAGAACTACTAGACCACCGTGGCGGGTTACGCTTATGGTTGGCCGGTCGTTTTGTCAGCCTGTCTTAAACTTCGAATATTTACGTGGGACTTCACTTCATGCTGACTACATTCAACGATTTCAAGTGTTGGTACTGGTATTGAATATTGGGCACAGCGTAATGACTGAACTAATATTTACTACCCGCGTTTAATTACCAAGCGGCTTAATGTGAGCACATTTAATTCACCCGAAATGGGGCCTCGACTGTCGGAGAATATGTATGGCCTCATGGATTGTCATGTTATTGCGCGAGAGTGGGATCGCAATCTCTAATATTTTGAAACAACGTCTTTAGGAATGACTTATTTATCCACTTGATAGTTTGTTCATTTTAAAATCAATAGTTAAAGCCTTACATTTATAATGAGTGTACTCGCCGTTAAGCATGAATAAGTTTTTTTTTGCCTTTTCCTTCACGTGCATTGGATGAGTATTGGGCTGCCCACCGTTTTTAATGGAGCAACGTCCTTAGTGCGCCCGGTCTCACTTATAACGGCGGGGCAGAGTGCATGCATTCTGCGCAATGCGAATAGCAAAAACAGAGTTCGCGTAATAAGTCACATAACACAAGTGTTTATAAAGGATGACCACGTCAAACACTCTCTGCCCGAGCCCACGCAAACAGCGGCGCAATGATAATAACACGGTGGCTGAACTTCACGCTAGATTATCAGTACTCTTTCGTGTTGTTGCTCGAAGCAACGCACATTTAGTATGACGCTCTCTATTGGATAACAATGCTCTCGGATGGCGCACCACCAACTATGCATCAATCGGCAGCATTATATCTGAGTTTTTCTGGCGGCACTTCGTGCGCCGAAGAAAACCGACCTCTTCGAAGGAAAGACGACGAACAAGAAGCACCGAAAGACTCTCTTTCATTTCATGCTACACATTCACGGGACCTTATTCAATGCGCTTGCACCACACGCTTGCATCATGCATACCATTTCAACACCATTGCCCACACACCGGTGAATTCATCACTGCTTTGTGAGTTATGCTTACTGATCGGGTGGAGCTGTACTGTGAATTATAAACAAGCAGACAAAGCAGAAGAGCAGAAATGAAGCGCCCTGTTGTCGTTTTCTTTTCTCCATCATCTCGCCCCATCGGTCCTGATGTCTTGTCACCACGTGAGATTTCCAGCAACGCACTTCTTGCGAGGCTGTCGCTCGTGCAGCGTCACCGTATGACATGACGGATGCCGCCCGGTCGTACAATAAATGGGACGCTGCCGTAGACTCTAAGCTCAAAACGGAGAAGACAAATAGCAGGGATGAAGAGTGAAACGTGGCATTCTTGATTAATTCGCTGAGGTTGTTGACAGAGAAGTACGACTAATCTTTGTGTATGCCAGAGCACCGGTGCTACGCAATCAGCTAGCGTGATACTGTTCGGGCGAAAGTGCAGAACGCCCACTTATCTTTTCTCATATATACACATTCTCCTCTCTCTCTCTCTTTCTATATATATATATATATATATATATATATATATATATATATATATATATATATATATATACTTTCACGTTTAAATTCACATATAAACACAATAAAGTGGCTGGGGGGATGGCCGCCGTGATACCTGCAGTGGCTAGAGCATCGAAAGCGTTATTCGAAGGTCGCCGGTTCGGTTCCTACCCACGGCCAGTTATCGTTTCCCCTACTTTTGTTTCTTCGCATTTACCTTACGATTCGGTCAAATGACTTCCCATATACTTTCCTTGGCATTATTGTCTGTTGGAGCTTATATATATATATATATATATATATACCATGAGTGTATACCTAAGGGCTCGTTTACGTGTTTTGACACAATAATAATTAGCTCTAACAGACAATAATGCCAAGGAATGTATAGGGGAAGTTATTAGAACCAATGTAATGTAAATAAGAAGAAAGAAAAGTGGGTGAGAAATAACTTGCCGTAAGCAGGAATCGAACCTACGACCTTCGAGTAACGCGTTCGATGCTCTAGCCTTTGAGTTATCACGGCGGCCATCCCCCCAGCCACTTTATTGTGTTTATATGTGAATTTAAACGTGGTACTATATATATATATATATATATATAGTACCACGTTTAAATTCACACACACACACACACACACACACATTATATATATATATATATATATATATATATATATATATATACATATATATAACTTCGCCTATGGCAGATGTTCTTGCATCAAACTCTGTACAGTATACATATCATAACGTTTGGATGGGAAGCACGTACCTTACTTTTCATAACACTTTCATTTAGAGAAAAATAAAACAAAAATATAGAAGAGGGTTGACAAGGGGAGCTGTAACAAAAAAGGTAAAAAGGTAACAACAAATGGGAGAGCTAAAACGTCAGGCAATTGTGAAACATTCATGAAAAATAAACAAAAGAGCGGTAGACAGCGTTTTCGCGATTAGCTTTTCGTGGCGTAGATCGAATATGTGTGCATATAGCAATGTCGCACTACGTAAGTTGTGCATAGAATGTAATAGCGCTCATCCGTAAGTAAAAATTAAGAGATTTGCATGCACCCAAACCTGAAAAACGTGTTTGCGCTAAAGAGGGTCGTTCAATTTCTTCTTTTTTTTTTTACTAGCGCAGCGAAGTAGTATATAACTGCCCTTTAATGTGAAATAGGGCAGTACAACGCCTGCTGCTGACGTGCGATTCCACAGGAATTGCACGTAAGGTATACGTAATACATGTTTGCCGATCTTTTTCTTAGCGCAGTCAGGAAACCATAAAAGGTTCGTGCTGTGGGAGCGTTTGCTCACGTATCCCAACGGACTAGACGTTTACTGCACGAATAGGGGATCGTAACACAAATAGCCAGCAGATGTAAGTGTCAGCACGGCACATTGTGTGCGAAAGGCATATTAACTTAATACACATGCTTCGCAACGATTGCTTTATTGCAGAAAGAACAGCGTGGTCATTAAAACATATGGCTGATGCCTCTGTCATAGGAATCGGTATATCACGCAAGTGAAATTCTTCTTCACAGTAGTAGCTGAGCGTTGCATTATCGCACTATAAAGATGAAAGAATGAATGTTATAGCGACAAATTGTATTGTTACGCGAAGAACGGCTACCAACTTGAAACGTGCAACGCTCTGCTCAGTAAGAAAGAAAGCACTGAAAGAACACACAAGAGATGAGCGTCACCTGACATCTGTTACAGCTGGGCAATTAAAGCGCGCTGCTCAACATCAAGGGGGACGCACGAAACGAACGCACAAGCATAGACAGGACGAGCGCGAAATAAAAACTGGCACAGCTGTAACTTTTTTACGTGTGAGCGCCACGCTCATTTCGCAAACGTGGCCGCTGCAGTGAGCGAAGTGACCATCAAACTCTCTCGTACTTGCGGCGAGAGCAGAAGACGTACATATCACTCCCGTCACGAGATAAGCGCGCGCGCATCGCAATAAGCGGGGCGACGATGTTTAATGTGCCCCCCTCTAGCCGGTCGTGCCACCTCGCTGGTGATGGCGAAAATGTGCTGAAACCAACGATTTCCAAGCACCATGAACGCAAAATGGCGTGTAAATATAGCTCACTGTTAGCTATCCAAAGGACGTGTCCTACGTGGCCGAGTCGTGTTCAGGAGCGAGCTCGTTTCGTAAACTCAATTCCCCGCGGTGCAATTTTTTGAAGACGGTAGTCTTTCTTAGGGACCTTCGACGCAAGGATTTTGGTCTGTCTGTCTGTCAGTACATTTGCCTAATTTTCCGCCCATAACGATACCTCAAACGGTACCATACGTCACCAGAAACGGCTGACCGCACCCACAGCGCCCACCAATATTGCTCAAGATTTAGCATTCATACTTGTGCGATTGTCAATTGAACAGCAATTATTGCGCATATCTGAAGCACCATAACAACACGTCCATATTCTGTATGTGTGTCTTTTTACTAGAAAAGGCATACATAAGTAAATCTAAAGACCACAGCGCTTATCACGCTGTGCTGACGATGCAACGCTTGCACGAAAAGGAAAGTGTTTCTAACGCTTTGCTAAGACGACACGGTAGTGGCACCTACCCGACGCCTTGCATTCTACACCTTATCGCCTCCGAGACAGGCGCGCACGCCGCGCGCTTCGTTTTACAAGATAACTAACTGCCAGATAGTGCTCATATATCATGTGTGACGTGACCTGATGCGCTCGTTCACCTCCGCTGCACGCTCGAGGCACTCTAACGCAGCGCCTCCAGAATACCATTCACCGATTTTCTTGGGCAGAACATCAAATAAAGCTTTGGCTCATTCGCTCCATACGCAAAGATATCGTATTTCGACGACATTTCCAGTGTAACATGCAGATACGGGGCCATTTCTTTTTCTTCTAGGTTTTTTTTTTGCCATCTGTCAGTATATATTTCACGACGTCATATCCGGGGCAGAAATACGTCAGTGAAACCGTGGTGAACCTCGGCATAAAATACTTTCGTGCTAAATAGAACGGGGAATGCAAGGGTACTGCGGAAGAGAGGATATGCTGGATTTTCATGACCTAGAGGGAACAGCGCTGCCAAGAAAATATAGCGATTGAATCCAGTCACTGCAAATTCTCGAAATTTTATCTCATGCTCCGCCATGGTCGTCTAGCGGTTAAGGTACTCGGCAGCCAACCCGCAGGACGCGAAATCGAATCGCGGCTGCAGCGGCTGGAATTTCGATGGAGGCGGAAATGCCGCAGGCCCGTGTGCTCAGATTTTGGTGCACGTTAAGGAACCCCAGGTGGTCAAAATTTTTTGAGCCCTCCACTACGGCGTCTCTCATAGCCATATTGTGGTTTTGGGACGTTAAACCCTACAAGTCAATCAATCAGCATTCTTCTCGGTATCGATCTCACATCGGTGTGTTTGGTACAAGGTGAACCTTGTCTGTTGGCCGATACCCTATTGCTGTCGTAAAATGAAGAGAAACGACATAATAGAAATGTTTGTTTAAAATTAGACGATTGATACATCGGAGAAGTGTCCGCCGTCGGAGAAGCAGTGACTAGGGTGCTCGGCTGCTGTACTGAAGGTCGCGGGTTCGATGCAGGCTGTGGCGGTCGCACCTCGGTGGAGGCGAAATGGTTGTGGCCCGTGTATATACTGTGTGATGCCAGTGCACGTTAAAGAACACCAGATGGTCGAAATTTGCGGAGCCTTCCACAACAGCGTCTCACAGAATCATATAATGGTTTTAAGACGTAAAACGTTGAATAATAATAATAATAATAATAATAATAATAATAATAATAATAATAATAATAATAATAATAATAATTTATTGTTCACACTCATAAGAAATACACAGAAACGGGCCGGTCTAAGCTCCGAGGACTTGTGCGACGTGGCCCTGCCGAGCCTGTTATAGCGATGTGATTGCGAGATCACTGAATTTATTTTTGTTTTTTTTTGCCAACGAACACACTACATGTTAATAGTATTGCTTTTTTACAGGCAGTAAAATAAAGGAAGAGAACCAAGGAGGGACCAAGATCACAGACAACATACAATTAGACCATAGGCACGTAATTTTACGGCTAAGAGATTAATATTTATTTGTTTTTTGAACTAGCTGAAAAAAAAAAACTCTTCAGGTAGTTCATTGAAAGTTTTGCAAATATAAACACTTCCACACGCCTCTCCATATTTGGTAGAAAATCGCGGTACAGTAAAACATTTTTTTTCTCTCTCAGTGGTCTACGCGCAACATACGGCACTTTAAAGTAAACACATCAATCGTACCTTAGAACAACTGTTTTTGTAAACAAATCCAGGAAGCCACAAATACCTAAATCATAAAAAATAGAAATGGCATCTATGTTACTAACGTAAGCATCGCTTTTTAAAATATTTCTAAGCAAATTGTCTATGCGTGTTTTTCAGCGGTCTCGGCGAAATTCGAACACTGTTATACCGTATCTCACAGTACTATATGCGAGCGAATTAATTATCATTTTTTTACCGGCAGTGGCACCAAACTGTTTATGTTGAAAAGCAGACATGCCACACTCCTCAGTTTAGAACATATAATTGCCATTTGATGCTGCCAAAACATACAACTGTTAAGAAGTACGCCCAAGTGTCTGAATGTCTCAAAATTTTGAGCTGCATTATGTTTGCATGGATTGCAATGCTCGGTGTGAAGAAAAATAGGCGAATTAATTTTTTTGTATTTTATAGGGCTTCGGAAACAGATCAGTTTGGTGTTCTTTTTGTTGACAATTAGGCAATTTTCTTCAAATCATAGCATTGCATTAGGAATTGCACTCTGAAGAGCATTAATCGCACCTTCATAACGTATGTGCCGTGTTAATGGGACCGTATCAATCGCACACTGATACATAATGGCTTTACAAATTCCTGAAGAAAATTCATTTATCAATAAATTGAATATTAACGGCGACAACACCAATCCTTGCGGCACACCAGCTGTAATATATTTTCTATTGCTTATTACTTGCCTACCTCTCTAGACCACCTGTGACCTCTCTTGTAGGTAAATATAGAGCATCCATAAAAAGGCCCCCTGAGGCCCGAACAGAAGAGCTTTCCTAATAAAATGGTATGGTTCACAGTTTTGAACGCTTTCGCCAAGTCTAAGAACAGAGCACAACAGAACATATTCTTGTCTAAAGCCAAATATATTTCATCACTAAACTTTTCTAATAATGTTATAGAACTGTGATTATCCATGAATCTGATTTTCCGGGTGTTAGTACCAAACACTTTTCCGAGAACGGCGTCATACGTTGAAAGAAATATTTCCCCAGTATCTGGGAGAGTATGGGCTAAATAGAATTCAGCCTGTAATTTTCTATGTCATCTTCTTTTTCTTCTTTGAACAACGCTTTAACTATTGCCGTTTTTAATTTCTCCAAAATTGATGCACTGGTCCAAAAACCATTCAACATGAAGGGAAGTCTTTTTGATAAGGCTTCAAATTTCATTCGAAGAGTAGCCACAGGTACCCCATCGATTCCTGGTGGCATATTCGAGCGAAAACTGCGAATTCTCCTAAAGAAACTTCCTTCGACCACATGGGGAAATAAACAGATGCTGGAACAGATTGTTTAAGCGTGCACGTGCGTTTACGTCATGCGTTTTCTAAGAAAAACGCGTGAGCAAGTGATTAAACTTATCAAACACTTTCTCTGGTTTCTCGGAAAACGAGTTAAATCATCATGATCATCATCAATATCATCAGCCTGACTACGTGCACTGCAGGACAAAGGCCTCTCCCACGGACCGCCGGTTAACCCGGTCCTGTGCTTGCTGCTGCCAATTTATACCAGCAGACTCCTTATTCTCACCTGCCCACCTGACCTTCTGTCTCCCCCTAACTCGCTTGCCTTCTCTGGGAATCCAGTTAGTTACCCTTAACGATCAGCGGTTATCCTGCCTACGCGCTACATGCCCAGCCCATGTCCATTTCCTCTTCTTGATTTCAGCTATGATATCCTTAACCCCCGTTTATACCCTAATCAACTCTGCCCTCTTCTTGTCTCATAAAGTTACACCTACCATTTTTATTTCAATTGCTCGCTGCGTCGTCCTTAATTTAAGCTAAACCCTCTTTGTAAGTCTCCAGGTTTCTGCTCCGTAGCTAAGTACCGGCAAGATACAGCTGTTATATGCCTTCCTCTTGAGGGATAGTGGCAATCTACCTGTCATAGTTTGAGAGTGCTTGCCAAATGTGCTCCACCCCATTCTTATTCTTCTAGTTACTTCAATCCCGTGGTTCGGCTCCGCGGTTATTACCTGCCCTAAGTAGACATAGTCTTTTACAACTTGAAGTGCACTATTAACTATCTCGAAGCACTGCTCTCTTCCGGCGTTGTTGTACATTACTTTCGTTTTCTGCAGAATAATTTTAAGACCCACCTTTCTGCTCTCCTTGTCTAACTCCGTAATCATGAGTTGCGATTCGTCCCCTGAGTTACCCAGCAATGCAATGTCATCGGTGAAGTGCAGGTTACTAAGGTACTCTCCATTAACTCTTATCCCTAACTGTTTCCATTCTGGGCTTCTGAAAACCTCCTGTAAGCACGCGGTAAATAGCATTGGGGAGATTGTGTCCCCATGCCTTACACCCTTCTTGATTGGTATTCTGTTCATTTCTTTATGAAGCACAATGGTAGCAGTTGATCCCCTGTAGATTTCACCCAGGATGTTTATATATACTTCATTGACGCCCTGATTCCGCAGTGTCTGCATGACGGCTGATATTTCTACTTAATCAAACGCCTTCTCGTAATCTATGAAGGCTATGTATTGTGGTTGGTTATATTCTGAGCATTTCTCTATTACCTAATTGATAGTAAGAATGTGGTCGATTGTTGAGTAGCCTGTTTGAAATCCTGCTTGTTCCTTTGGTTGATTGAAGTCTAATGCTTTCTTTATTCTGTTAGCAATTACCTTTGTGAATAGCTTGCATACTACAGGGAGCAAGCTGATCGGCCTGTATTTCTTCAAGTCCTTGTCATCTCCTTTCTTATGTATTAAGATGATAGCATTCTTTCAAGACTCTGGTACTCTTGCCGTCAGGAGACACCTCGTAAACAGGGTGGCTAGTTTTTCTAACACAAACTCTCCTTCATCTTTCAGCAGATCTGATGCTACCTGATCCTCACCGGCAGCTTTGCCTATTTGCATGCTCTCCAAAGCTTTTCTGACTTCTATCGTTACTGGTGGGCGTCATCTGGGTTACTGCTAGTTCTTAAAGTGTTAAGGTCGTGGTTTTCCCGGCTACTGTACAGATCTCTGTAAAACTCCTCCGCTATTTTAACTATTCTATCCATATTGGTAGTCATTTTGCGTTCTTTGTCCCTTAGTGCATACATCCGATTTTTGCCTATCCCAAGTTTCCTCTTCACCGCTTTCACGCTTCCTCCGTTTTTCAGAGCGTGTTAAATTCTTTCCATGTTATACTTTCTTACATCGCATACCTTACGCCTATTATTCAATTTCGAAAGCTTTGCCAGTTCTAGTTTGTCTGTTGTACTTGAGACTTGCATGATTTGACGCTTCTTAATGAGATTCTTTGTTTCCTTGGAAAGCTTGCCAGTGTCCTGTCTAACTACCATGCCTCCAACTTCCACTGCACACTCCGTAATGATACTCGTCAGATTATTATTCATTGTGTCTACGCTAAGGTTGGTTTCCTCAATAAGAGCCGAGTACCTGTTCTAAAGCGAGACTCTCAATTCTGGTACTTTCCCTCTCAGCGCTAGCTCATTGATTGGCTTCTTGCGTATCAGTTTCTGTCGTTCCTTCTTGAAGTTTAGGCGAATTCGGGACCGCACCATTCTATGGTCACTGCATCGTACCTTTTGAACCGTTTTCGCATCCTGCATGATGCCTGGGTGTGTACTCATAAAATCTATTTCGTTCTTATTTTCGCCATTAGGGCTCCTTCATGTCCACTTACGGTTTCTTTGTTTTCAGTAGAAGGTATTCAAAATCCGTAAAGTATTGTGTTCTGCGAATTCTACTAGTAGCTCTTCTCTGGCGTTCCTAGTACCGATACCATAATCGCCTACTGCCTTCTCTCTAGCCTCCTTCTTCCCTACCTTTGCATTAAAGGCTCCCATCAGTATAGTATACTGTGCTTTTACCTTACTCATTGCCGATTCCACGTCTTTGTAGGCGCTTTCGACTGAAGCGTCATCATTGCTGAATGGAGGCGCGCAAGCCTGTACCACCTTCATCTTGTATCTCTTATTAAGTTTAATTAAGATACCTACCACCGTTTCATTATTGCTATAGTTTTCTTCTATGTTGCCAGCTATGTTTCTGTGAATTAGGAGCCCCACTCCCTGTTCTCTTCTGTCAGCCAAGCCCCGATAGCAAAGTACGTGCCCGTTCTGTAGCACCGTATATGCCTCATCTGTCCTTCTAACCTCCCTGAGCCCTTATATATTCCATTTAACACGCTCTGAACCTGAACTTGGCAACGTTAAACGCTAGAACCTTATCTAGTGAGGGAAGTCTGGCTGTACTAATCGAGGAGCTAGAGGGTGTTAAATGGGATTTAAATAAAGCAGTTTAATAATAATAATAATAATAATAATAATAATAATAATAATAATAATAATAATAATAATAATAATAATAATAATAATAATAATAATAATAATAATAATAATAATAATAATAATAATAATAATAATAATAATATTATAATTATTATTATTATTATTATTATTATTATTATTATTATTATTATTATTATTATTATTATTTCTGGGAAGTGCTTGGCGTCGCGATGAAAACACGCGATACGTGGGGTTCAACATATTCTTGTTACGCGGCGTCATTCGCACTACATATGTCTATTGAACGGGAACTTTAGAGAACTGTTAGCACTCATCATATACTGTGGCATGTTACAACATCGCAATGACAATATATTCGCCATTTCGAATTAAATAGACGACTTCTTTGTTTCACTCAACGAGGTGAACAATGCTCTTCGATAGACAAGCCTAAGGCACAACTGGATTACACGCTCTAACATTTCAAAGAAAGTAAGCTTTTAATGAAAACGCATTTTCATCGATATCTCGTACGACGCGCAGGCGCATGTGGCAGCTAGTGAAAAGAAGCGGTCACCCGCCAACATGGCGACTCCTTTTTACCGAGAACCGCAATTTTGCGCAACCTGTGATTATTTCTGTCAGAACTGACAATGGGACCGAGAACGTCAGAAGTACACTCAAGAACACTTTAAGGAAACGTGTTATACAAGGTTTCTTGCGATAGAAACATCGCACCGCCTGCAGGAGTGCTTGTCGCGGAGCCAGCCTTGAGCTGAATATATACATGAGGCCGATTTCATTAGTCGCTAATCGTCTTGGCGCGCATGTTATCTACGTCTCTTTTGTCACCGTTTTTTGGCGCTAAGATTTTGAGGTTATGCGTCTTAGTGTATATCAAATTGAAACCTCACGTCTGGTATAACCACCTGCCATTGTTGCTTTCCACTGTTTCTCTTATCTAGCAGGAAAGCACGCCGAACTACAGCTGCGAGCTTGTCTGCATGCTCCTGATTGGCATTGAAAGGCAAAATTGAGGGGCAGGAGGAAGAGTCGATTTCACAAGGTCAAAATGGCCCTTTACTTGGAAGATTGCAGCAGTGAACCTTCGTAAACTGTTTTGAAACCGTACAACTAATAGCTGACGCAATTTGGGCCACCGTTTCGAGTAAAATATTCAAGAACCTTAGGTGCGCATTACATTTGTCATAAATTGCTTCTCCCTTGTTGCGAAACACACAAAAAAGTGATTTGTTTACATAAAAGAAAGTAGTTATCTGGCTGAAACTTTTGTGGTGCGACAGTTATCTCGAATTGCATATACGCACTGTCTGGGTGCCAGTAATATGGTCAGTACTCACTCTGCTATGCTGACTGGTATTAGAAAAAAAGCAGAGTTTAGCGTTAAAATGATCTCTAGGCTGGACATCGCAGCTCTGACGACTTAAAAAACAGTTTTGACAAGTGACCAATGAAGGCAGCTCACGCTTTTTTCCCCCGAATCCCTTGCACTCATCTCGACTGGGCTGATATGCCACATGTCTCGCTGGTGTGGCGAATGTTTTGTGAATATGGCGAATTTATACATCAGAGAGCCTAATGTTCGTGAGGCTCCATACTCTCTCTAAATTGTGAGGACCTGGCGAGGTGCAAATCACGCACTGATAGACCGTTGTTTCCCACTGGAATATGCCAATCTTTGCTAATTGGCAATGAGATACAAAGAGTCCGATTGGACACAAAAACCGACAGACCGCTTATAGTTAACGCGCATGCTTCGAATTTTTATTGCTAAACAACGCAAATGAGAAATCTCTCACAGGCACTACCTTGGAGGTCAAGATCCAATGCTCATATATACGTGGCGGCCAGTGAACAGGTGCGCAGCCCAGGCAGTCTTTTTTTCCAACAAAGGAACTCGCTAGCAGACGCTGCTGCGTCAGCTTCGCGAGGTGAGGGAGGGGGAGGTGATGCACATGCGCAATGGGGGCGTAAACATCGCTGGGAGGGATGCCTAGAGAAGAGAGAGGAGGGAGTGAGCAGACTCTGCCTGCGTCGGCGTTGCGAGGCGAGAGAGGGGTAAAAGAGAAGAGAAGGTGAAGGGTGCATAGGCTGTAAGGGTGGTCACGCCACACATCGAACTGAGCTTGACCATAAGACGCTTCGCATCTAAAAAAAACAAGTGTCCCGACCTGCTACTTAGGCGGGAATGACAAATACAGACAGATAGACAGGTGAATGGATAGCAGCTAGGACAGCTTGAAAGTATAGAAAGGTATACACAAAAGCACAGTTTTAAATACACTATACCTTACCCAAGGCAGTTGGTTTTTTTTTGTAAGGAGTGGTTATGCATGCACTGCATATGAAGAAAAATGAATTGCAATTTTGGTATAAAAATGAATTGCAATTTTGGTATACAACCCTTTTCTCCCATTTCTTGCTACATGTCTTCCAGCCGTATCCTGTTAGAGCTGAGGCAGCTAATAACTTGAAACATACCGGAGCACGCTGTGTCGTGCTCACGCACTCCGAAAATTGTCAGCGTGCCGGCGTTAGACTGCACTTATTCTTCACTTTGTGGTGAAGCTTGCTGGGCAAGTTGTGTACCTTGGTCGTAGGAACAGCGCGAACGTCGTAAAGAAGGGACACATGACGACATGGACGCTGACAAACAAGTGCTTATTACCTTCGCTTGCCATGTATGAATATTAATGAGCATCAGCAGGAAACAGGAAGAAAGAGGAGAATAGGCGATATTCATTTGATTATCCCGCCCTTGTGCTGATTGCCAGCGGTTTAAAAGCTCGAGCTATTTGCTTTATAATACCCCACTCCCGCACTTGTTTCCCGCAATAATTTTACTGACCTACTTGTCCTTGTAACGACTGATAACTTCGCTCCATTCAGGGCTTCCATGACCCGGATCAACCTTGTGACACAGTTGCAGTTCTATGATAGTCAGTGATAACTTCACCACCTTCAATTGCTTGCCAATAGGCACAACAATGAAATGCTTTATGGACTGTGCTTATTATTTTCTCCTTTCCAGTTTCTTGCTGATACATTTGTATGTGGCAATCGCGGAAAAAAAAGCAGAACAGTTGTTAGCGATTGCATCGGCTTATGTGTTTTTTCCATATCCGGTGCTTTATGTTCGTGCGGTTCCTACGACCTTCAATGGTGCTCGGGAGCAGTAGAAGCCCGAAAAGTGCCATCGACTCGCAGGAATATAGTGTACTAATATCATCTAAGCGTGTCGCTTGCTTGATCGTGAGCATTTTGACGTCGTCGTAGCACGTGTATGGCTGCAGTATACCCACTCGTCGGACGTAACACTCCCAGCCTGTAGGATTGATTTTACGTTATCCCTTTAGATTCACAGGTCCTGTGATATATGGGACATTTACAGCATTTATTTTTGAGCTCCTATAGACATTGTGACCATTATTTGTTTATTCATCGTCACGCTGGTCTGGAGAATTGATTTGTCCTTGGAGGCACAATCTTCGAACCTTCGCCTGACGTGGATGTACTTATGGTAGACGTAGTTTCATTCCCGCCAGCGTCGTATCCAGAAAGAATACAGTCAGTCTCCGACTGATGCTCCATCAAGCATTCGCTTTCAAAAGTAAATTGTGAAAATAACTCGCGAGAATGCAAGGGAAATTGGTGGCGCTTTTCTGCTACTCGTATAACCACACTGTACTTTGTTTTCGCGTGACATTAATAGTAACCGTCTAATGGTTTCATCGGCGGATGCGCGACCTCTGGCGATGTCCCTGCAGACTTCTTTCTCTCTCGCATTTCGTCTGAAAACACCTAGGCTTAACGACCCGCGACGACTTAGATGAAAGGTCGGATCATCTGCCGCACGCGCCCTCAGCCAGTCTGCGGACCGCGACAGTAGACACAATCGACAGAGACACGAAGGAGGCGTGCGTGTGTGACGCCTTGTGTGGACTGATTGGCTCATCGCAGAGAGACGAGTCAAGCAGCCGTCCCGCCTGCAACGCGCGGGCGAGAACCTCCAATCTGGCATTGTCAGCTTCGCTGGCAGGCCATTATAGAACACCCAAGAGAACACTGGTTTGATACTCAAATCTTAGGGCAAATCCTTTCTCGAAACAGCTGTTCCACTTTTGTTCTTCTGAGATAAGGTATTCGATGGATCGTTACTCTGCAGCACGACAAATTTGAGTCCTGCAACATGTTTTGAGTCCTTCTTGTTTGAGTCGACAAATTTGAGTCCTTCTATGTGTCTTGGCCTCGATAGTAGAAGCTGAACAGTTGTAGTTAGGCGATATAACACATTCAGATCGCATTACGACATTGTTTCCCCGCCTTAAAACGCACTGCTTTTGAGATGTCTTCGAAGATGAACCTTAGAGCTGGGCTTCACTTTTATTTCTCTTTCAGAAAAAGCTGAGCTAGCTCATTATGTACAGTTTATGCAATGGTACGTGCACTAAGGTCTAAGCCTATGTAATGATGGGAAGGATAGTAAGTACAAGCGAGGATTTGAAACGACCTTGGTCTTCTGAAATAGTAATAAAAAAGGTAATCTGTGAAAACATTGAATGAGCCCTTTAATAAAGCTGTAGTAAGGAAAATGTCAACGTTACAATTCAACATCATAAAAAATTGTAGAATAATTCAAATGAACATACAGCCCAAGTCACGTATTAGCTGTCAGCATAAAAGTGTGCGAAGGTCTTTACACGAAATTAGAGCATGCAAGGACTGCTTGAAAATAAGACCATTTAAAGTTTGAATTAAAACATTATCACACGTGATATAATAAACGCGAAAATTTTCTTCCAAGCACGCCGGCGCAACCAAATGATGCGTCGACGCGCCTGAAAAAATAATTCTCGACTGCGTCGCTAAAGTACTTCGCACGTGCGTATGCATGTGCAAGTCGCATTCAAAAGCTTCGAGCAGCGCATGCTCGATAATGGGGTGATAAAGGTCCTGCTTCAGAAACTTTCTAGCTTGGTGACATAACACCGAGTTTACAATTGAATGCATTATTTAGCCACGATTTAAAACACATAAAAAGAAGAAACACGGTTACAGGACGAGTGGTACTTCCAAGTGAGTTGTTGTAGGCGTTAACCACGTCCCCCCCCCCTCATAAACAAAAAAGGCGTTATGTATATGCACAGTCTCATCACCTAATAAACTATTCAGTGATCAAACAATCCCTTTTCCGATACGTACAATACAACATAGGTACATCAGATAGAACTTGTTCGTTTCAACTTTATAAGGCATGCTTCCATAAACTCACGCGTAGTCTCAAATTAGCTTCTGCCTAAAAGATTTCTCTTTAAGACATGGCTGACACTAGCAGATTTAACAATAGATTATCAAATCTGCCAAGTCATCTCTAGTTAAAGTTAATGATCTCTGGCTCATTCATTACCCCAGCGTCCCGTCTGCCCTATGTACAATTTGCTACGAGAAAGGAGAATTTCATAAACCACGCCTTCGGCACATCTCCCAAACCTCGTGGCATGATTTTAGCGCGATAGCGTTAAAGAGGTCATTTAGAAGAAATTCCTGCGTCAGCCTCATTAGTTATGAGCGAAAAATTATCTTTTGCGTGACCAAAAAATTGAGAAAGATGCAAATATAAAGTAATAAAAATAAAATAAAGAAAGCCCATAGCAGCACTATGGCAGTGTGCTCGCGGTCCGTCACACGACTTCTTTTCACGTTTCGGGGGCTTTCTTTCCAACATAGAAAAAATAACAACGAGAGACGTATAACACAGGAAACAATTTAGTCCGTGGTTTCTGAAAGTGCTCTACATCTCAGTGTTCATATTTTGTGTTTACAGCCCATAATATTAAAAAAAAACAGGTAATCGAAAAGTGTTATTATTAGTAATAATTAATATTGGTAATACAAATAGCCTGAGTACTTACAGGCTAGTGCGAGTAGTATGCGTTTGGTTCAATTTGCCTCATAATTGCTTTTCACCGTTGATATTCTTGGCTCAAGTTATGGGTGACACCCTATATACATTGTGTACAAAGTACTTGAGGCCTCTTCGACAAATGCTTATTGTACAGCCACACGTCTGCTTGGAAGTACAGTGCAAATAAGTGCCTATGCTTGGAAATGCAATTAAGTAAATTTCGTGTTTTACAAACACATGCATCTTGTATTCATGCTTCACAATACAACATGAAGTCTAGCAGTAATATTCTGTGATACAAGGTAGATTGCCATCGGGTTCAGATTATGTGATTATTATAATGACTTCATGGTTTGAAGCCGACCACACACTACAAAAGGCGCACACGTTACTGTGCCTGTTCCCTTAAGGCCACGTAGTGGATGCAGAGCAAGTTCAAAAAAAATTTATGCTCTAAGCATTTGAAGCATACGTACTAAAAACCGGATGTCACTATAAAGGCGAAGCTTAAGAGTCCCCCAATTTTCTAACCACATCCTTGCCGACCAGCCTGCTTCCGAGTAGTTCGCGGGCGCAGTTGAGTGAGCTTAACAGGTGCGGATAACGCAAGGGATACGTCTTGCCAGCCTGCAACCTTTTTTCAAGTTATAGGAGACTGATGAAGGTATCGAATCACGGCAGGTCTACAACCTAGTCAGCAGCCGAACAGCTTAACCAATTATCCACCGCGGCGCACGTAGCACCTAGCTAGAATTCAACCTCGTGGTGGGAGGAAGGGAATGACACCTATTTATGTACGTGTATCTGTATAACACAGAGAAACTGAGAAGTCGCCTAACCAATGAAGGGAGAAAAAAAGGCGGGGGGGGGGGGGGGGGCGCGTCCGCCTCACGTTCCATGCCTCTGGTTAAACCTATGAATCAAATGCCAGCCACTATCAAGCACGTTAATTTAGCGTATTTATTTATTCATTTTTCTATTTGTTGTGTATATTCGTGAAAGGTAGTGGAGCTCGAGAGCTGGCGGAGCTTTTGAAGTTAATGGGTGCAAGATAGCCGACATGAAAAGGTGTGACATGGAGACAATTCAGTATGCTGTAAAGAGCGGAAGAAGCCCAAAAGCTGTGAAAGCAAATCTGTGCATAGGTGAGAATTATATGTACGCATTAAAGGACAAGGAGGGTAAGGTCACAAGCAGTATGGATAGGATAGTTGAGGTAGCGAAGGAGTAATACGGGGATCTGTACAGCAGCCGAGCCAACCAGGATGATATCGTGCCAAGCAATAGCCAGCAGAAAACGGACATGCCACCAGAAAACCTCTCATGGAATGCAAATAGACAAATCCACTGGTGAGGATAAGGTAACACCAGACCTGTTGATAGATGGTGAAGAGATTTTGTTAGGCAAACTGGCCACCCTTCATACGAAATGTCTCTTGAGGGTACCAGAATCTTGGAAGAATGCCAGCATGATCCTAATCTATGAGAAATGGGTTGTCAAGGGCTTGAACAATTACAGGCCGATCAGCTTACTGTCCGTTGTCTACAAGCTGTTCACAAAAAATAATAGCTAATAAAACTAAGAGGTGATTAGAGTTCAATCAAACAAAGGATCAAGCAGGATTTCGTACAGGCCGCTCAAAAACACGTCATTTTCGTGTTGTCAATCTGGTGACACTGAAAGGCGCTGGATACACCAACCCTCATACAAAGCCTACATAAATTACGAGAAAACGGTTGCTTTTGTGGAGCTATCAGCAGTCATGAAGGTTCTGCGGAATCGGGCATCGATGTAGCCTATATAAAAATACTAGGAGAAGTCTATAGTGGATCCACAGTTGCTATAGTACTCCATGAAACAGCACTAGAATCCTGATAAAAAAGGTTGTAAGGCAGGGAGATACCATCTCTCCAATGCTATTCACCGCGTGCTTACAGGAGGTTTGTCTTGCCCTAGATTGGGAAGAGTTAGGGATAAGATGAACAGTATCTTGGCAACCTGTGATTCGCTCATGACATTGCATTGATGAGTAACTGAGATCACAAATTACAGAACACCATTACTGAACTAGACACGAAAGGAGAATAGTAGGTCTGAAAATTATTATTCATAAAGGTAAAATAATGTGCAGCAGTCTCGTCAGAGAACAAGGCCTAGCGATAGGTGTTGAGACACTGGAAGCTGTAATGGAATACGTCTGCTTAGAACAGGTAGTAAATGTGAAGCGGAACCACGAGAGGGAAATTACTGGAAAAATAAAGATGGGGTGGAGAACATTAGGCAAGTATTTTCAAATCATGAATGATAAATGTCACTGCCCTTCAAGAGGAGGGTATACAAGAGCTGCATCTTTCCGGTACTTACTTACGGAGCAGAAACTCGGAGGCTTACAAAAAGGGCTCAGCCCTATAGTAGCCCAATACATTTTACTGGTCACTAAACATCTCCGTCATTCTGGGGAGAAATCTTTCTTTGCTGACAACTTCGACCGTGGCACGGCATCACCGGTGATATGGGAGGCGCTCGATGAGGCCATAGAGGTGAAGGCATCGTGCGTGCGCTCTTTTGAGATTGTGTTTAATTGTGAATATCTAGTGCGGTCTGTGCGTGTCGGCATTTAATAAAGGTGACGAATAGTTAGCGGCAGCCAGACAAACTACGTCGAAGACAGACTGTGTGCCGCCCTGCGCTCTGGATACAGAGAAGCCGTCAAAAAAGGGTCGTCCACGTTTCCTAATGATCCCGAAGGACGAGAGAAGTGAAAACGGGCGATATCGCGTCACGAAATGAGTACACATTGCCATTTAGCTCACCGAACGTTCTCGTGTGCAAAAACTGCTCGATGAGGGGGGTATCATTCATAAAAATTACTGTGTTAAACAAGACACCATTGTTACATTGACACGTGAAAGAGCAAAGCTGAGGGCATACGCGATTCCTTGATTGTTTGAGGGCTTGTCTGAATGCTTGTCAATGAGTCGGCACCTCCGCGCTTTCCACGCAGGCAGCCGGTCAAGCTTCTTCAAGAGTCTTCAAATGATTACACCGGATGAAATTATGCGCATGGACGGCACCGACAAATTTTGTGCAGTAAATGACGGTTAATCATGCAGTTTTACACGACGGCTTGCTCTTGGCATATCCTCAAAAAGCAATCCGCGTTTAGCTTGAAGGTTGATATATTTTTTAGTACTGTCAAATTTGTTTTAGTTCTAATTAATGAGTGTTTCTGATTTATTCGTGAGCTTGTAAATATTCATAATCATTTATACCTCTGCGCCTCTATGTCGGCCTCCTTCAGTTTTGTTTTGAAAACAAAATGCATACAACCTGAAAGAGCTGTTAGAAAGTTATAAAATATTTGAAGCCTACTGAATTTTACTAATTTGCTAAACGATTGCAATAGTTCCTAGATCAATAGTCTACCTAAGACTTCTGTTTGTCTTAGATTGAAATGAAAAGAGCTGTTGTAGGGCATAGCTAGGAAAATACTTTAAACAATCGCTTGACATTTCGCAGCGCGCGAGAGCCCTTAAGCATTTTGAAAAAAAAAAAAACACTACCACATGTAGATCTTCTACGTGCCCGTAAACCTTAGTACACATGTGTTTGCGATTCATCTCTTTCTAAATGCAAGCGCTGGGACGAGGCATGTTTAGCCACTCAGCTTAGCTGTTATGTCACTGAGACAGATATAGGAGCAATATCAGTATTTTTGCTTGTGTGCAGGTATTAGTATTAGAATATTCTTCTGACGTTCTCTTCATAGTTTTGTACGTGCAGAGAACCTGCAGTGACGTGTGGGCAATTAAAATTTCGCCCCTAACGCCTCCTTTCCTAAACTGAGCATTTGTGCCACGTTTTAACGTACCAAAAAAAGAAGTTTTAACTCAGTCATATGTATTCTGAAGAGTTCAGGCTATGTATCTTTGCAAAGCATGGATACATTACCAAGAACAAGGATCATCGTGTAATTTGCGCGCGTGAGTGCATTTCGCGGCGAAGAGCCATGATGTATTCCCGGCTGTTCCCGACAGTAGGTACGGCTGATTACTGGCAGCGTTGGCCCCACTTTTTCAGCTGACATCGGCTACAGCGGCGAAGAAATTCAAATCGTCAAAAAGCATGGCCTGACAATGCTTTCTGGATTGCTGTGCAGGACCGCACTGCACGCGATTTCACGGAAGTGCAGCCACCGAAAGGATTTGTACGGCCACTGCATGCAGGTATTCTGCCTGTAAAAGATGGGAGGCCATATTATAAAATTCTATTGAAAAATTATGCTCGTGAAGTGACCAGAGTGAGTCTCTGACACAAAAACCTCGAAACGCAAAAAAACACTTTGTTTGAGCGGCTGCGATAAAAGCCCCCTCGTCTGCAGTGGCGCCCCTGGCGCGAGGTTCTATCCCTATACAAATGTTTGCCCGAAGTTTCGGTATCAGTAGAAAGTAGTATTGCATGACTATGGTTCAATCTGAATTGAGGACGATGCAATGAGCGATGGAAAGGAAAATAAGAACTGTGTCTTTGAGAGACAGAAAGAGTGCATTAGTGAACAAACTAAGGTACTAAGGTACTTGGCTGCTTACCCGCAGGTCGCGGGATCGAATCTCGGTTGCGGAGGCTGCTTTTTCAATGGAGGCGAGAATGCTCTATGCCCGTGTGCTCAGATTTCAGTGCACGTTAAGAAACTCCAGGTGGTCGAAGTATCCGGAGCCCTTCACGACGGTGTCCAGCTCTCATAATCATATGACGGTTTTGTGTCGTTACACGCCACATACCATTTAAACGACACGCATTTCATGATTATCGTGTTTGCACCAGTCATATACCTCCGTAATTCAGTGGCGTCACGTAACACCAATTTCGGTATATGTGAAGCTAGGGAAACGACCGTGAGCAATTTATTAGCGTAACATGTAGTCATGATTCACATGACAAGCATGTCATGATTTTCACGTTAGGGTCTGTCACTTTTTTGTTCGCCATTCAGTCATGTCATATGATGATACCAGTTTTGCATTATGTCATGTGAACGAAACCACCGGAAGAGCAGCAACACCATGAAATGTAAATCATCCCATTCATCACATACTTATCATGATTTTTATGTTCACCAGTCACTCATGCTCTTCACACACTCGTTTTACGTCATGCCAATTTTGCTATAATTACCATTAGTGAAACGGCCAGGAGAGCTAAATGTCGTAGGTGGCTGGATAGATAGATACGCCCAATGTCGCCGAAGTTCTACAAGAAATGCTTCGCATTTAGAACCTTAGAAGGCATTCGTTCACAATTTCAACAGCGTCATACCTTCACTGCACTGTTATTATATCAACGCGGTACACAGCTTGAAGCTGTTGGCGAATTTGGGGTTAAGATTGCTGGTGACATCACAATGCACAACGCTGTTTCCAGGACTTTTTTTTTAATAATTGGACCTATTCAATTTTTTTCATGACGACATGGACCCTGACGAATGAAACTGAAGCCGCCTGATGCCTCTACGAAACAAGCTTTTTGACCGGGATAATTGGTGAAGATCCATAACAGCTCACAGAGCATTCAGAGACACGGAGGAAGAGTATTTGTTTTCGAGTGTGATCTTCGTTCGTGTCTCTCAGTGCGCTTTGCGCTGCTATGCCTCTACGGAAGCCTGGAAAGTTTCTACTGAACCTGACACAATAACAGACCATTTCTCTGTACCGTAATGCGTGGCATCGCGGCGGAAAGAAGAGAAAGTGTCATTTTAATACTTCCCGAAGGATGCAGAGGACGTGTGGCAGAGAGCGGCGTTGATCAGAAACTTACGCTATGAAAAAAAAGGTGACAGGTGGTTTGTTCAAATCGATTTGCTCGCGATGACTTCCTTCTCTTTGGTGAGTGCACCATCATTTAGTGTGTGTACATTCTTATCAATCTTCGGGCTTCTCTACAGCACACATGTATACACGGTGTCCCACATAACTTGAGCAAAGAGTTGGAAAATTAAACACACGTCAGTGACGAATTAAACCAAACGCGTACTACTTGCACTAGCCTGTAGGTACTCAGACTATTTTTTATTTCTCCCCATACTAGTTATGAATAATTTTTAATTACACATATTTTCAATTATGGGCTGGAAACAAAAAATACGAACACTGAAATGTAGAGCTCTTTCAAAAGCCACCGACTAAATTGTTTCCTGTACGATACGTCTAGCGCTGTTATTTCTTCCGCGTTGTAAAGAAAACCTATAGCAGCACTATAGCAGTGTGCTCGCGGTCCGTCACACGGCTTCTTTTGACGTTTCGCGGGCTTTCGTTACAACGTGGAAAAAATAACAGCGCGAGACATATCGTACCGGAAACAGTTTAGTCGGTGGCATTTTGAAAGTGATCTACATCTCAATGTTCATATTTTGGGCCCATAATTAAAAAATTAGGTAATTAGGAATACTCAATTAATTAGTATGGGGAGAAATAAAAAAATTGCCTGAGTTCCTACAGGCTAGTGCAAGTATATGCGTTTGGTTCAATTCGCCTCCAAAGTGCTTTTCACTTTCAAATTCTTGGCTCAAGTTATGTGGGACACCCTGTATAGTTTCGTTATGTAAGCAAGTGCTTTAGGAAATTCGGTGTGTTATGTCTGTGAGTGTATTTTTTCGTTTATGCTTGTTTAATGCTGAAGGCATAGTGCTACAAATTCTCAAATGAGACTGCTGTAATTCTTCTCCCCCCCTCTCCCCCGAAAAGTTTTGATTTCGCATGTGTGTGTATGCGCGTGCACAAATGCATGCGTGAATATACAGAAACAATGGATGTGCCTCACCGATGAAATTTCTCGCTACGCCGCTGGCACTGGCATACGTTTCTTCCGCGTGAACCAGTACTGAATCCTGAAGTATATTTATTACAGACACGCGTACGAAGTGGGCCTGCGAAGTGTCTACAGACGGTGCTGTGTGCTCATCAAACCCGGCGAGCGGACAGCTTAGGTTCATCAGCTCTAAAGATATTTAAGAAAAAAACTGCTGAAAGGCAATTGTTTTTGCGTTTCAAGCGTTCAGTCACGGACGCATCGGTTTGTTCCTTTTCGACATAGTGTAGCGCAACGTGTGTTGCAACAGGCCCGTTTCTGACTTATGCACTTATCACCATTACACTGAATAATACACAGCTATTGGCTGGAAACCTAGCAACGTTAATTCAAAATAGTTTACTTTGAGTAGTTATGATGTTATATTTATCAGTACTTTCACTGGCGTTGAACGGCTGACGCTTTGTGTGTGGGAAGGGTGAAGCCTTACGTACACGCGTGCACATCGGGCGTGCATATATCTGCTTTGAATATCAACTACTACCAACACGAAAACACGAGTGTGCAGAACCGCACGACCTCATTTATTAGAAACATAATAACATGGATCACCAAACGAAAAGAAAGGAGCTCTTGAAATACAATAGTAAATACGATTTGCCTTATCCTACAGTGACTAAGTTCTACAGTGACTAAATTCTGTAATCGAGTGAACAGCATGAGTGTTCAGCTTTCCAAGGGACAACGAAACTCATTCAGATACGCGCAATGGACAGCACGAGTCGCAGTGCAGAATTACTTCGAAAACTTTTAAGGCCTTGTCTGTAGCAGCGTATAGCAATTCGCAGCGAAAAAGTGCTAGTACCTTTCGGAGAGGCCCGCTATACATAAGCAGTTGCCTTCATCAACTTCAGGCTCGCGGGACAATTTCTTCAACTTGAAGTAAATGTGATGCAGTTCGTCAAAGAGGTTCAACGTTTGCACGCGCAGCACGAGAATTTCTGCCATTTTGCCAGTGAAATACCTTATACTGATGAGAAGGGGGTGGGCCGTGGCCAGCACCTCTTCGCCTTCGGTGAAAAAAACGTGATCCCAGGAACAATTGTTCAACACAGCACCAACCAAAAGTGCCGCGTTGTCCCTGCTAAGCTCAACCATCTTTGTTGTTTTGACCAGTGTTGCAAGCAAATGGAGCGTTTAATCGAGTGCCGAAACGGCCTCTAGATTTCGGAAGGGCGCCCTCTCATGTGTGACGCCACAGCGGCGCCTCCGCTCCATACTCCGCTCTAAGCCACGCTGTAACAGCCGCAGCTCCTGTACCGAGATTGCCTGCTTAAAGCGGCAACATTGTCGAACGAACAACCTCACGATGGTAAACTAACACCAGCAACAAAGTTTTCGAGTGCACGTATGAATTTACTCTACTTGCCACCCAATCGAAAGGTCCAATAAATCACCCGGATGACCAACGAGCATGCCGATGCGACCAGCATTAGCGATAAGAAAGTGAAACTATGTGCTAGTGTTTTCACTTGTAATCTGCAGTCTCCGCCGTACGATACTAATCAGTTCGGGTAAGTCTGTCGATGTTTCACTAAGCGTGCTTCTACAAGCTTCTACAAGCATTCAGATACAGCTTGCGAAACGTCGAGGTATCTCATCGACGGTGGGGTGGTGTACGATGCAAGTCACGTTGTTGAATGCACATTCGAGGCTATCAACGGAGATCGTGTCGCCCTTGCGGCTATGGTCCTGTAAACAAGTGGACTTGCGAGCCCGCCACACAATGTCTGCATGGCGATCTAGTTCTTGAGGGATAATCCTCATTCAGTTTCTGTGGACACAATGTATTGCGAACGAATACATTTTTTTTTCTCAACGGTGATCGAGTGCTGCGCAATGGTGAAGTGCTGCTCTGTGCCGCAGTGTGCTTTGTTTTCCCGTGAAAGGACGTTAGCTTTCACATCTATCCTAAAAGACACGTCTGCCCTTCTAGTTACGGTAATTTTTTCGGCAGGATAACGCTATAGTGACAGAGATCATGAGGAGCCGGGTGATAATCTTTCATTTTTGTTCCGTTGGCATTCGCAAACACATGAAATATTTACTACCGGGCAGCAGTTCAAATTGCTGTTTCGAAAGTCAATCGATCATTCATAGCATCAACCGGAAATGCAAAGTAGCGTCAAATTACAAAATTTGAGATAATGGGGCTTGGGTCGCAGTATGGGCGTCAGCAAGTTTTTTTTCATAGAGTGCGCTAGCCCCGTGTTGTATCGCAGTAAGGGGGGCCTTGAGGGGCACGTGCTGGTATGGCTGCGAGAGAGGGAGGGAGAAAGTGCCGCCTTGTTACACCCCATGACCGATGCAAATGACTGCAGTTTGTCTCAGCGATTTCGATTCAGCGAGAGTGGTATCACTACCACAAAGTAGCTTATAATAATACCATGGGCAGGGCCGTCGCTAGGGTATCAGAACATAACAAATTGTTATCGCTGATTATATATACCACGCACAGTGCCACAGCGATTAAAGCGGCGAAGGCAAGCCAACTTGACATTCCGTTGACCCACGTGTCATAACGAAAAGCTTAACACGCTCAGCACAGCCACAGTTGAAATCCTTCAGAGAATGTGCACTGAACAGCGACAGCAGGTTTCGCCTATGAACTTACGATAAGCAGTGCGCTAAGTGCATGCTTGTTTTGATCAATAAACAACTCATACACACTCACCAAATACTAAAGACGTCATCTCAGATATTTTGCCCCGCTCAGCCGCGCTGATTATCCGAAACGATTCGGAGGCCGCATTGTCGGCTCCCTGTCCAGGGGCCTTCGAGGTTGGTTTTGGCACGGCATCCACATCTGGTGTAAGCAGGCTATGCTTGTAGCCTGCGTTCAATAAATGGCTGATGTACTCGCGAGACGCTCAAATACGATTAAGAGCTTACGGAAGGGTGGCACTTAGGGCATGATGATATGTGGGGTTTAACGTCCCAAAACCACCGTATGGTTATGAGAGACGCTGTAGTGGAGGGCTCCGGAATTTTCGACCACATGGGGTTCTTTAACGTGCACAAAAATCTGCGTACATGGGCCTACAACATTTCCGCCTCCAACGGAAATGCAGCCGCCACAGCCGGGATTTGAAACCGTGACCTGCGGGTCACCAGCCGAGTACCTTAGGCACTAGACCACCGCGGCGGGGCAGGCACTTAGGGCAGGTATAGGAGAAGTCACTATCAGCGCAGTGCTTGCTGCACGCGGTCGATTAAGGCATGGGGTGCTTTCCCATTCTGAGCTTGACCATGCACTTTTTCCTTAGCATTTGGGGCCTTAGAATAGTTGTGAAAACTAACGCCCTTTTCACGGGCGGACAAAGTACACTGAGTCGAAGTACAGTACTTTACCATCGCGCAGTACTTGACACCGGGACAAGCAGTTCTAGGAAACGAAGTGCTGTGCTTCTGATATGAACGTTAAAAGCAGAGACCCACGGTTCGAACAGCGTCAGAAACCAGCGTATACGAGATGACCAACTGAACTGCTTTGTCAACTTTTACCACGACGGTGTTTTCTACACGGCACCGGGCCCCGAAAGCACGCGAATTCCGACTCTGCTGTCATACAGGCGCGATTCGCAGCGCCGCAATAAGCGGCACACCAGACCAATGGGATGGACGTAGCACGACAACCGCAATCGCTTGCTCGTCGCATCACACTTCTCAACAGGGGAATACGCAGAGTTTCTCCGAGTCAAGCATATATTATACTGGCCATAATTTTCGTCTTCGTTTGCCATCTGGACTCTCCCGTTGAGATTGAACTTTGTTGTGTCACATCTTGTTGGCTTTTGCATTCGCCAATGCACACTCAAATCTCGCAGGAATGGCCAAAAGCGTGGCATGCAACTCACGTAGCTGCTGAGAAGGCATTGAACGCATTCCGTGTAACTGCTTTTCTTACCAGACTCAAAGACGTGTTCTAGGCTCGATCGGCTTGTTGTAAGACTGCTGCCCGAAAACATATTGGGACCTTGGCCCTTGCTTTCAGACATGAAAAAGGCTATGAAAGCTCTAATGAGCTACCTTAAGGGGACCGGACTTCACGAGCGTCTTTGAACGACCAGCGTGTGTTTGTGTTGTGCATGTTCTCAATAACTGTTCTGTTCTTTTCCTTTTTCTTATTTTTTTCTCATCAATTATTTCCTAGCTTAACCAACCCACATGTAGGGTAGTCGACCATGTGAAGCATAGTTAACCTCTCTGCCTTTCTTCTTCGTTTTTTCTCTCTCTTTCTCTCTCCTATGCGTGGCTTGAGAAGCGCAAGCAGTTTCATTGCGTCTGTTTTTCTAAGTAAGAAGTGTTGTTTTCAGCAACTGCTTCACGTGGTCAGCGATTTTCTCACAACTTTACTTAAAATCAAATTCAACTCGAAGGTTACAAGTAGCCCTTGTTCTCGATACAACTCATGGTTGCATGATAATACATCCCACGATGTCAGGATGGAGGCAGCATTGAATGACTGCTGTTGTTGGCAGACCATTGTTTTGCTGGTAAAAATTTCAATATTCGTGACACTTCACAACCGAAGTTCTGACGTTTCCTAGGCCGTAAGAGGTATTGCCCTTTTAAAGATGATAGTCTTTCTTGGGGATCTTGAATGCCAAAATTTTGGTCTGTCTTTCTGTCGATCGGTGTGTACATTTGTCTGTTGGTCCACCTTAACAATACCCCAAACGGCACCAAACGATACCCCCAAAGGGCCAACCCCATCCGCAGCGCCCACCAATATTACTCAACTTTCAGCGTTCATACTTGTGCGATTGTAAACTAAAAAGTAATTATTGCGCATATCTGAGGTACCATAAGAACACGTCATTATTTTGTATGTGTGGCTTTATACTGGATAAGGCACACATAAGTAATTCTAAGGACCATAGCACTTATCATGCTGCACTGACAGTTAAACGCGATGCTAAAAAAAATGACCGCAGTTCCCCGAGTGGGAACACTGGTTAGCATGCGGAGCGTATATGTTGAACTGCGATAAATGTGGTTTGTCATTTGCGACATGCGTGTGTATGAGTGAACACTCTTCTCAGCGCGGCCTTGTCCACGGACGAAGTGTCTTCGTAATTGCTCGCGGTTCCGCTAACACATTGGCTGACGCTATTGGAAGGGATGTCAGTAAGTGTGTTTGCCGATTCGTTAGCATACATTTTCACCAGCGACATCGGACGTGGAGCGACCCCACAAACCAACCGACGAAGGGCGGCGCGCCCCGACACTCGGTTATTTATAGCGAGCGCCGGCCCGGCCTGCGCATGCGTGCGTTAGCATACAGCTGGCACACGTAAAACTAAAGGTCGCGTGGCGCGTGGAGGGGAGAAGCAAGCGCAGCGCGCGCTGTGTTAAGAAGAGGAAGAGATGCACAAATGTCTGGCGGAGGAGAAGAGGAGGCTGTGGACGGCGACGGTGCATGACTAGCCCCTACTATAACATGCTCCGCATGTAAAAAGCAAGTGTTTCGAACGCTTCGCTAAAACGACACGGTGATGGCACCTGCATGCCCATCGCTTTGCGTTCTACACCTTACCGCCTTATCGATACATGCACGCATCTTTCTCCGTGGGCGCACACACCTTCCTTCGTTTTCGAAGATAACTGCCAGATAGTGCTCATGTCTAACATGCCGCGATGCGCTCGTTCACCTTCACTGCACGGATCGAGACTCTCTAACGCAGCGCGTCCAGTATACAATTCATCGATTTTCTCAAGCAGAACACCAAATAAATGTTTTGTTCACTCTCTCCACACGCAATATTATCATCCTTCGACAACATTTGCAGTGAAACATGCAGATACGGGACAAACTTTTGAGATGCTATCCTTAGCTTGCGTCGGCCAGAATGCTGCCACCGCAACAAAAGAACACCGCGTATTTCTGCTTGGCCGAACACCCTGGCAGTGACACGTGATAGCTTCTTCGTGCTCGCCTCAATGTTTGCGCCGGAAAATCGACTTCTCCTTTAACCCTGTTGTAGTCGCTGTCTGACAAGTTCGGTATACTTAGCTGCTGATGCTGTCTTCACACACATTTAGGTTTGTAGTTTTTTTCATTTGATATGTTCACTGGGCGTAGAACTTTCTTCAAAAAAAGAAGAGCTCTGGCGAGTGCAACTCGAACTTAGAATGCGTCTTTCTCAAGAGCCAGATGTCGTAAAGGCAGGCTGAGGACAAAATAAGCAATGCAAGATGGCTTTTTTTGTTATAGTGTCGTGATGCCCGCAAGAATATTGGAATACAATGACGAAGAAAAAAATTCCTACCGACAGCATGTCTGCTTTTTTCTTTTTTTTTCATGGGCCCTTACATAAAAGGAAGTTGTTACGGCTGCTCGCATGCTTCCTTTTTTTTTTCCACTGAATAACATTGGACATTCCGTGATGTCTGAAAAACTGGCGCTCATATGCCCCCCCCCCCCCCCCCCATCCACACACGCACACGTGCGATTGCTTGCTCGAGCAATGGTATTCACTAAAGCTCCTCCTTTCTAGCGCATAGAAGCAAAGCTGAGCAGTTAAATTAGGTTATTGTACAAAGTGAAAAGCAGTACTTTACTACATGGAGGAAAGAAGTATACACACAAGTGCATTGTGTGTCTGTAGTTTACTCGTCCGTGCCGTAAAGCGCTGGTTTTATTGCTTTTACAAAATCCAACACCACCTGGCCAAAGCTGTTCCCTTCTACTAGATTAGGTTAAACTACGCATTACTCTATGAAGCAGCCACGCATTTGAGAACGTAACCCTGGACTACCCAGTTTATGCGACACGGCTTATATAAGAGCTGAGTTGATAAACACTATGATGTAGATTAGCTTTTATGTGTGCATTCGCTGAAGCCAATGCACTTACGTGAGAGTTATGTAAAACGTTTTGGCCCAGACGTCACTGTTTTGTTTCGGCGCACGTTCATCAATTTCAAGGTCATGGCGCGCTTTCGCCGCGCCAGTTACGAATGAGTTAGCCAAAAAACAGTGACAAGAGCTGTCGGAAAGCAGTGAAGGGATATTGTGAAAAAGAAGCTAGTTTAGCTAAGATCAATCTTGCCCCGCCGTGGTGGTCTAGTGGCTAAGGTACTCGGCTGCTGACCTTCAGGTCGCGGGATCGAATCCCGGCTGCAGTGGCTGCATTTCCGATGGAGGCGGAACTGTTGTAGGCCCATGTGCTCAAATTTGGGTGCACGTTAAAGAACCCCAGGTGGTCTAAATTTTCCGAGCCCTCCACTACGGCGTCTCTCATAATCATATGGTGATTTTGAAACGTTAAACCCCACATATCAATTATTCAATCAAGAATAAACTTTAAATAAAACGTTTCAACAACATCAAAAAGAACCGCTGGTGTACTAGTTCCAGGATCAATTTCGTTATTGTGTCATATTATTCTAGTTTAGAAGAAGCGGTAAAGAAAGAGGCATACTATGCAGGTATGCGGTTAATATTTGGAATGCAAGGCACGAGAAAACAATAAGTAACAGGAAGTTACAGCTGGGAAATCTTAAGATAGTTTGTAAGTATTACTTACAATTCCATTTATTAACTAAATAGGACTAGGACGTACGAAGCCTAATCTATTAATGAGTGGCGAACACTATTGCCACCACTAGTAGTCACTAGCCACGTCTAATCCAACTTAGCCATTCTTAGCTAGTACTAGTCCACGTTAAATAATACTATTATGCTGCTTTTATTAAACAGCACTTGCTTGTATTAACCATCACTTAAGCATCCTTCAATAACTTTAGGTAACATTTATTATACTTTAGACAACATCAACCCGCACCACATCATTATAAGTCAGCTCTAGCCTTTACTAACCATAGTTTAGTCAACACTATAGAGAATATTAACCAGTGCTAGCAGTACGCGAGTAACCAGAGTAGGCCAGGACATCCTTCTAGCGGAAATTGTAGTGGCATAATTTCTTTCTCAACCTGCGCTGCCTCAATTATTATTATTATTATTATTATTGTTATTATTATTATTATTATTATTATTATTATTATTATTATTATTATTATTATTATTATTATTATTATTATTATTATTATTATTATTATTATTATTATTATTATTATTATTATTATTATGTGTACGCTGTCATAATCTGGAAATTGTGAGGCCACGTTCACGCACTCATACGCACAGCATCATGGGAAACCCTGGGAACTAGCCAAAGAATTTCATCAAAAATTGCGTGAACATGCGCATACGGACACTATAGACGGCTGCGTAGGCTCGAATTTCGCTTTTTAGGTATAACGAACTTTGTCGATGTTTGATTGGTTTCTGTATTCATTCTGTGTGCGTTTCGAAGCTAAGGGTCGACTCTAATCACCGGATGAGCGAATGAAATATACTCTCGGCGCAACCTTTCAGCCTAGCTTCCCAGAATAAAGTTAACGCTCTTGTTACATGCACGAATAAGTTGAGGAGTGCTGTAATTACAATCTATCTCTGGCCAATGAGAGTGGTAGAGGGTTTTTCTAAAATGCTTCTGTAGATGGCGAAAAACAGGGGCAACGTTAACGACCGTGCCTGCACAACAGCGAAATGCCCAGTGACCTATTCTGCATTATTTTCCGGGAGGAATGGAAAGGCCACGAACAGGAGGGCCATTTCGGGCTCGTATCCTCGAATGAGGAATAGCCGACGGATGCTCGCTTTAGCTGCCGTTTCTTGAAAATGTTTAGACGTCTTTTCACTTGACCTTTGCCACCCAGTCGAGAGAGCGGCAGGATTATCTCGTACAGATAAAACCAGCCCTTTGACTTCCCTAACCCTGTGTTGACTAGTCAGCACTACTTTATATACTATCGAAAAGCTACAAAAGATTGAGCGATTGATATGTGAAGTTTACCGTCCGAAAATCACCTTATGATTTTGAGAGACGCTGTAGTAGAGGGCTCCATACATTTCGACCACCTGGGTTCTTTAACGTGCACCCAAACTGAGCACAGGGGCCTACAGAAAAGCTAGCAAAGAAAAAAGCGATGAAATGTAAGCGCACTATAACAACTAAGTGCAAATATATATTTATCCTGGATAACAGTGCTTTATACGAAGTCAAAGTTGAAAATGGCAGTTAGCAGCATCTACAGATTGCTGAAGCAAGTGTGCAGCACCAAGTCACAGCTTCTCAATGTTAGAAGAATGTCGTTGCAAATAGTGACGGTATAATATATCGCAACAAACATTTGCCACAACAATCTCCAAGTTCGCAGTTGTGCTAGGGAAGCGCAAACTTATTATAATGGTAACCAGTACCATAGTCTTAATTGGTTGACGTTGATCTCAGCTAGCATTGTTGAAACTATACTAAACATTATCAAAACAACTAGAAGAAGGAAAAATATAATATTCTCGTTATTTTAGAGGTCGCAATGCTTACTTAAGGGACATTATGAACGATAAATCTCATGAATTAGCTCCTTTCGCTGAGATTCCAGCATTGACATCGCTGGTTCGAGGCGAAAAATGATCATTTTTTTTTCGTAACCAAAACTCCAAAAAGATGCTAATAAAGTAAAAAAAATTGTGGGTCCGAGCGTGAATCAAACAAGGGGCGTTTGCGTTGAAAGCAGCTGTTCTACCACGCAGACTTGGAAATTCAGTGAAAATAACCTCTTTTGCTTGGAAATGCACTGAAAATGGCTTTCATGCTTTACAAAAGCACGCGTCTTGTATACTGGCTTCCCAATACAACACGTAATATCGCAGTAAGATTACGTGGTACAAGCGTATATTGCCAACGGTTGTCATGACATGTTTAACTATCACAATGATTTCGTGATTTAAAACAGGCCACCCATTACAAATGCATGCACGTTACTATGGGCGTTCCCTTAAGACTAAGTAGTATAGTGCATTGTAAGTGTGAAGGCATCATTCGCGCTCATAGTTGCTCCAGGTTTAAAGCACGCTACACATTACACAGAAATAAGCCACATGCGATGGCTACGCTGACACAGACCGCTTTCAACTTCTTCGATTACAGTGTAGCAATCCGCAATTTAAATTTTTAGAGTAACGTCATAAAATAAAAAAGTATGCACTAAGTGGTCGCAGTAATTATAGGGACTGCATGTCGCTATCATGTTCAACTCCCAAAGGTGAAGCTTAAGGATCCCCCTAATTTTTGAATGGCATGTCTGGTACGATACATTCATCGCAAACATGCCTCGGCAGCTGCTGCTACAAAACTTATAGCTTATAAAAACACTAGTCAGGCCAAAACTTGAGTATGCTAATGGTATTTTTGATCTGCCTCATTAAGCTTATCTTTATGCAATGCTTGAATCAATCCAGAACGGTGCTTCCAGATTTATTATCTCTAATAACTTCACTAACATAAGTGTGTCAGCAGTCAAATCCCAAATTTTCTTATCTTGCGTCACGCCGTAAAGTTTCACGTTTGAGCTTGTATCGTAAGTTCCTTCATTCCTCGCTACCAGGCAATACATTCATCAGACCTACACGACAAACATCGGGACATTTGACCCCAATGCCATTCAACAAAGACCTTCAAGAAGTCATTTTTCCTTCACACTGCTCATGACTGCAACGATATTCCTGCCTACGTCGCCATGTCATCTCAGTTTTCCGAATTAAAAACCACCGTAAAAATGCCACAATTTATCAATGTAAATATGGTCTGCTGGTGTTTATATTTTGTTCTTATTGTTAGTGCTGTTTTTTTGCTTTACTTTTCTTTTAACCATGATGTTCTTACTCACCCTTTATGTAAAGCCCCCCGAGAACCTGGATATACAAATAAACGAAAGTACATGCCGTTGTGTGAGGCACGAAAGCGTTCTCCAGTTACAATGGAGATCACCCCAACACTTTCCATTCATATGTCCTGGTGACAAAAGTGATACGAGGGTGACTGTGAATCTGCGAAACTTGGGTAGTGGTAACTCGACCACTTAACTAAACTTTTCACTTGTCCGACGTACGCACAGCTTGGTTATGTGATTGAAAGAAAGAAGTGTAACTTTAAGGGCCTGTTTCGTCTTTCAGATACAATAATAATGAGAACAGACAACATGCAGCGCTGACTGACACTCGCTCGTTTAAATGCACATATAAACCCCATAAAGTGGACGGGGGGTATAACCACCACCGATGCTCAAGGATAGAGCATTGGACGCCTTATTCGAAGGTCACAGGTTCGGTCTCTGTCAGTGACAAGTTATCCTTGCTTCGTCCACTTTTTTCTTCACATTTACATAACAATTACTTTTAATAACAAGCCATATATATTTTCTCTGGCAATAATTTCCGTTAGTTCTCATTATTATTGATTATGTGATTTAGTTCGGCGCACACGCCGTGTTTTCGTATCATCTCTCCTGTCTATCGCTGTTTTTATGTCTTTTTTTGTCAATATATGTGCAGTGCCAACTCTCTCCGCAACCTCTATTATGCGTCCAAAAACCCTGCTTCTTGAATAACTCAACGTAGTGGGTATGTGCCGTTGCCTAGCAACGAGAACAACGGCGCACGTGGCCTGGTGCGGCCTACACGTTCTCCGGACGACATTAACGAAACAAGAACACCGCTTCTACATGCCCGTTATTATGGCCGGGGCCAATCGATGCGCCTCAACTACAAGCCGGGAAGCTAGCGCTTTCGTAAACATGTGCACGTGAATATGCAAGCACAGCGTGATAGAATCTCATTTTATTTCAGAGTGTGATAGTCCTGGGTTTATTTTTTGTGCCTCTGAATATTCTAACTTTCTGATCCGTGTTCGGCCACTGACGTCTATAATGTTGTGATGCATGATGCATCAGTGTGTCGTCCAGTGAATGTCTGCATCATGGAGATGCAGTTTTTTTAGCATCTATATTTTTGCGGTGAAGGAAATAAGGAGGGCGTTGCGATCTAATGAAAATGGCTTGCGCGCCATTTATAGTTTTTGTATAGTCAATATTGTACTTGGGCAACTTCCTCGCACGGTGTTTCTCGTGATAGTCTCTTTGCAAACTTTTTTGCGTGGTTGAGACAAAAGCACCTGCTGTATCAAGTACATATCAGTCAAACTGTCGCTGGCGTTCATAATGATACACTAAATTGGTGAGGAAGGCCTTTTGGAGATTTAGAAGATGATATCGCGATAGCAGAAAACGAGAATTCAAGGTAAATATGTTTACGTGCTGCTTACAGGGCACCCGCCTTTCGATAGACTCTTGAATAGTGGTAACAATAATATGCCTAATTATGATATAATTAGGAGGCATGCCGTGTTCGTGGGCTGTGATAACTTTGACCATCGAGTGTTTTCTAATGTCCACAGGTATCGCACAATGCCTCTTGCTTTTCGCCTTCATCTAAATATGACTACCAGGGCTGGAATCGAACCCGCGACCTCCGAGTAAGCGGCCGACTACAGAACTTTCGTAACATCATGGAAGGCTACTAGCGGTCGGCTCTATCTTTCTATCTACTACCACACCTTGTCACGAAAGATGAGTCAGTGGAAAGCTTTGAGATGTGCCTTAATCTTGTATATGAGTAGAGTAGCTGAGCACATTCTCCTAGCGTGCTGAATGTTTGAGTTAGTAGAATTCTACCCTCGTTTTATTTGCCTTGCGGGTCAGCCTTACAAATAACGTGCCAAAAACGTGCCTGGATAGCTGAAAAATGTCACAGACGGCCTTAAATTGACGTTGAGCCATCGATACAACCATCACTGTTTTCTGGAAAGGTAACCATGAGATTTAAAGAGGATGAATTATGAATGGGAGGTGGGTGCATCGTACAGCCTCACAGAGGTACGCATAGTAAGCCACTTGGACCTCTAATACAATGAAATATTTCGAAATACAACCTGGAAATACAACAGCTTTCTAATAAACTAAACAGGTTAGATGACCAGCCGCTGTCAGAAGAAAGTATACTGCGCCATCGTCATGACTCATCGTCACAGAAGAAAACCGTGCAAGCGCTTCTGGGCTTCTTGCAAACTACTGGCCTGTCGGAACGCCTCTGAGTGGACTGATTTTGTGTGTGCGTGTGTGTCGGTGTTTTTCTCTTATTTATTTTTTAACTCTCCCTTTCTCATTCAACCCCCCATTCCCCAACCCAAGTGTAGGGTAGCATACCGGATACTAGCATCTGGTTAACCTCCCTGCCTTCCTTTTTTCTCGTTTCTCTCTCTCTCTCTCTCTCTCTCTCTCGAGCTTCGAGATAGAAGCTACCTTACTGGCCAAGAAGCTTACCCGTTAGATGCACGGACGTATAAATCCTGCCTCTATAGTAATCCTCACACCCGGAATAGAGAATAGAACCCGATTTCAGAATCAGTCCGGTGTAGAGTTTATATATTAAGAGTAATGCACTTGCCTCTCCAGGCTTAAGAGTATTTTCATTGCTGAGCTCGAGCAACATAACCAGTGCGTGTTTTCTTTACTGCGTGCTCTCTCCTCTCCATTTTTTCCATCTTTAAAAATCCCCCATCTTTAATTCTCCTTCATAACTGACTTTGGTGCAGAGTAGCAGACCAGTCCTCTTAGACGTCCTCGCCTTTACTTTCTTTCCTGCTCCTTCCATCCTTACATTACCAGTATTTTCGTCAATCTGTTGCGGCCGGGTACACAGACTGTTGTAATTCTCTATGTAATTTAATTATGGTATTTGTAATATCAATTCATTTAAATAGTAGATATAACTAGAAAATTGGCTGGACAAGGCATTGGAATGTATTAACGCTCAAAAAAAACACCGTCCATCAAGCTCACTTCGATCTGAGACAACTGTAATAGCATAATTCTACAAGTTACTGATGTAGCGCGATAAAGAGAACAAGGCAACGTCGCCAACATAACGATGTAGATAAAAGGTCTAAACTAGGACGGAAGATAGCCAGATATTGAATAGAAGGCGATAGTGAAGTGATGCCTGAGGCACGCCTCTTATTTATGTGCTAGAGTCTCCTGACGATAGAGTTCCCCTAAAACTAACTAGAGGAGACTGTGGCACTACGATCACTCGGCGACCATGGGAATGATGAGTGGTGCACAATTTGCCCAGTATTTGTGCTTGTGGGCTTCGAACGCAATTGTGGCTTTGATTATTGTTGTGTTTTGATTTTCTTTCAAATAAAAAAAGGCCAGTTTTGAACTTTATGACTCTATTTGAGTTGCTGAGCCTAAATGGCTAAGGTGGGGAAGTGCAACTGCCGCACAATTCGTGAGTGTCGTTGCATGACAGAGCAGCTCTACGCCAAGTGAAGACAAACGGAGCCGAAAGTGCGAAAAATTGCCAAATTTGTGCACTACCCATCATTCCCATGCTCGCCGAAGCACAATGCATTGCAGCTGCCATTGACACTAGCGAAGGTGTTTTCTGTAGTGTATTTGCAGGAAACTCTATGCTCCTGATAGCTACAAACTGGAACGGTTAAGCTCATCAATACAGAAATGACAGTGCGATGCTCAGAAGTGTCGTAGGACTTTAGCTGTAGATTAAGTTACTACTGCGGAAAACCCTCCTGCCAGCCATGCAAGTCATGTTTCCGTCTAGTATGCCTTAAAAGATGTTACTTCTTTTTCTGAGGATGACCGGGTAAAGATAAAGAAGGAAAGGTTGAAGAAAGAGCGCAAGACCGGCAGCATGGTGCACCAGCGAAGAAAGCAAAAGCTCAGCGAATCATCTCTTCTTTCTTTAGAGAACGAGATGTAAGCTTATACTGAGCGTGGTCGTTGTGAAGGGGATGCTAAGTCACCGACGAAAGAAAAGGGTTTCCATGCGTAGCAGTTCTTCATGCGTAACAGTTGTGTCTTCGAGCAACGAAATATTCGAAAACAAGCGATTTTCGGTAGAGCCGACGTTTTGACAAGGACACTTGCCTTCAAGAAGACAACTCCGATTGTTGAAACGTCGCCTCCATCAAACATCTTTCGTATCCAATTTTTTCATTTCTTCAAGCTTCAACTTTTCCCCTAAGTTATGCCCTTTCTATTTCTCTCTCCAGTGGGTTAACTCTGCCGATTGTTTTTTTTTTTTGAGCGCCATGGGAAGTGAAAGCTTGTCATAGCGCACCAAGAGGCAGACTACTTCTCTGTTCTATTTGACAGATATTTTTCGGGGATAATCATGACCTGCCTGAAAAATAAACATGAGAGCAGCTCTCTTCTGAGCACGAAGGCATTTACTATAGCCTACTTTCTGTACACTGTGTACTAAGGCGCTTAGGGTAGTGCTATTGGTACTGAATGATATAGGTGATGGAGTTCAAAGCATTACTCGCCATTTTCAGCAAATATTATTCTATTGCACAAACTACTCAGTGACAAAGTTTCTCGTGACTTTAAAATTTTGTAAACTACCCTTAAGTATTTCGTGGAATAAGGAAGGCAGATAATAAATAAAAGGTCGAAGAAACTGATGCGTCGGGGCCTGTTGGATAAATTTGTGGAGATTCTTGCAAATCAGGATACCTAAAACGTATGAAAGATGTTCCAATTATTTCCTGCTAATTATTGAAAGAGCAGTATATTTCAATGTCAGCTATTTTAGTACAGTAGTTGAGAAGTCGACACCATAAGGTTGACGAAAATTTGCAACAAAATTATATCAAAATCGACTACCATGAATTCAAAGTGCCGTTTTACAGAGATAGTGCGGAAGCTTTTTGAGGTTATGTGTAGTGGGCAAGAACATCCAGACTGCACTTTCCGTACAGATAGCTTGACTTTCTCAGAATGGCAGTTTCAACTGTGTTGCGAATTAGACTTTGCTAACCATTTAAACCCGTCTTGCTTATTGACAACTTTTTTAGATAACAAATCACGAAAACATGCGCGATGTAAGATGAAATGATCTGAATTTTCTCTTTAGAGAGAAGCAAGAAAAAATCAGTCTCGGCCGAAAGCAGCACGTTCTGATAGATGGAGAGACGCTGAAAATTGTAAAGAAATATGTATACTTAGGGCAGGTAGTAACCGCAAAGCCGAACCATTAGAGTTAAATAACTGGAAGAATCAGAATGGGGTGGAGCACAATTGGCATGAACTCCCAAATTGTGACTTGGAGATCGCCGCTATCTCTCAAGAGGAAGGTATATGACAGCTGCATCTTGCCGGTATACTTACCTACGCAGCAGAAACCTGGAGGCTTACAAAGAGGGTTCACCTTAAATGGAAGGATGGAAAGGAAAATGATAGCTGTAACTTTAAGATAAAAGAAGAAGAGAGCAGAGTGGGTCAGAGAACAAACCGGGGTTAAGGGAGTCATGGTTGAAATCAAGAAGAAGAAATGCACATGGTCCGGGTACGTAGCACGTAGGCAGGATAACCACTGGTCATTAAGGGTAACTGACTAGATTTCCAGAGAAAGCGAATGCATGTAGGGGAGACAGAAAGTCAGGTGGGCTGACGAGATTAAAAAGTTCACAGGTATGATTCGGCAACAAAAACCACAAGACCGGGTTGATTGGCGGGTCATGGGAGAGGCCACTGCCCTGCAGTAGGAATAGTTAGGCTCATAACGATGATGAAGGAAAAAAATTAAAGATATAAGCATTTGTTACAGGCTCATAAACCTTTAGAATATGCAGTTTGTTCTTTATGTATAAAAAATCTGAAACAACCTTCTTGTGTATTGTTTGTCTGGGCCGTCAAAAAAGTATGAAGAAAAGTCTTTTATAAGGCATAGTTTTTCGTCTATTAGCGTCATGGCGAAACGCGACTGCCTCGCGGTGGCAAGGAACAGGGAAAAGTTAAAAAAAATAGGGCGTACCTAATAAATACTAGCACGTCAAGGAGAAACAATCCTTAGAATAGCTTAAGAACGCAGCCAAGAAAAAATGGTAGTTTTCTTATTATAGTCCTTTTTTTTGCGCTGGTAAATTTATCTTCATCAGGAACGATCTCGCCCAAGCAGCAATTTCAGCGAAGTTTTCTCATTGTGTTGGTGTTGGCTCGTGTGGTTGTAGAACGCGCAACAAACACAAAACGTCAGTGATTTCTATATTTGCTGCCTCCCTCACGCGTGCCAGCGAAGTCATCGCCACAAAAAAAAGTATGCCTGTCTTTTTTTTTTTCTACACACAAGTTTTGTGTCTGCCAGGTAACAGAAGAGAAGCTTTCGTGGTAAGCGTTTTGATTGGGTGCACGTGCTGGCATATCGATGCCCACCCAAAAACTGTTCCTCCAATGAACACGGATAATAGTCTAGACTCATTTCATTAAAACTTTAGGCCATTCTATGTCTTTGCATTTGTGCACTTCACCCGCCAGAGTTTCCGGCCTGTTTGCTGAGAACTACCGCAGTGCAGTAAACAAGTTACACTATCGCGTAGGAACTTCTCGGGCTATGAATACATGTTGGATGAGTGCGGCGTTTTTGGCTACGTGATAATGCCATGCGTGTTCTGACGTGAGCACAGAAAGTGTTGCTCTGTCTGACAAACAATTTGAGTGTACACGCAGCTTCGTATTTGATCCACAGCAGCTGTGCCACGTGGATGTTCCTTAGAAAGCTGAAAAGAATTGATCTGAAGATATTGTAAAAGCTATCCTCTAGGACAGTAATAACGTCACGGTGTTCTTTTTTCTTTTTTGAACGTTAGGGAGGATAAGAGAGACTTGGCAACTTACAATGTTTTAATTATCAGAATACAAACAAGAACTTCTAGCAGTTCATAGCTCTAGGTCTTGTTTAGGGATGAAAGGATGGTAGCGTGAAATATGACGTCCGTGTTTTTGATCCCATTAGCAATAAACGTAGCGGGCAATATTTATTTGAATCACAGCAGCAACGGGCCAGCAACAGAAAAATCCTGTGGCAAATAATGCTATAGATGATAAACTGAAGGAAAATTACCATCTATAACTAAGTCTTCACCTCACCCTCTCAAGATGACCACCTGGAGAAAAAACGACATCACAATGCTTGTAACTGTGAAGGATGCTGAGGATGCCATGAATAAAGCCAACCTAGTACTATAAAAACTATCATCTTAGCGCACAGCAAAATCATTGAATATCAACGTTAATAAACAGACGCCGTACTTTTTAGACCAAAAAAACCGAAACATTCACACTTTGACAAGTTCGGAACTCAATAACTATGTTCTGCCAATTTTAACCTTTTTTATATGCTTTGGTCTCATGTTTGAGCAACATCTATCATTGAATGATCACGTGCGAATGGTCGTGGGTTCTCCCAGGCGACTGGAATACTGTGAAAGTTGCCTTTCTTCCAGAAAATGTTAAACTTATATTGTATCAATCCCTGTTTTTATCATGCATACTCTATACTGTCATCTCGTCTGGGGCACTACAACACTAACTACCATTATTACCCTCCACAGAATGCAGAAAAAAGCTGTGCGTTGTATTCTAAACGTTCCTTACATAACGCCAACGAGTCCCCTTTTCGAAAAATTGAATCTGCTACGAATGCCTAACATTTAAGAAAATATATTATTCGGAAGTTATAAGAACAGTATTAGAAAAAACGACACCCTAAAATTCGTTTCCAATTTGACGCCAAAACATAAAACAATCAACACAAGGAGCTCCGAAAAGTGGGAACTACCGAGGTACAGAACAAATTATACCTACCAAGATGTTACGGTATAAACTTCCATAGCACTTAACCATAAATAACGTCATACAACATTCCATGTGATTGTGTCAAAGACTGAACATATGCTGTCTCTGCAAATACCTGTGTGGTTGTGCCCAGAATGTGGTATATATTTTTGTATAAATTTTTTTACTCTGTATTTATGTATTCTGTTCACCAACTTTTGCATTGTCACTTGTATGAATTTTACTTTGCTTACTTCTAAGTTTTTCAGTATGTATAACGACGAGTACTTTTAAATGCTTGTATATAGTGTATTATGAGTTCTGTCGCTAGCTTACAACTTATAAGTTCTGTTTCAGTGTTGAATTGTTGCTTTCATTTGTTGTTTGTTTCTGCCTGGAAAATTGGGGCCATGAACCTCACCAAGCCTTGCTGGATTTTCGTTTATGGTCCTCAGCATTATACAATTGTTGAGATATAATTTGATTTGATTCGATTTGAAACAGAAACGGACGACAGCTGTACTTAGGAAGAGTGATTACATTTACAAGTATTTTCAGTTGTCCAGTGACCGTAGCAACTGCAGTGCCGTGAACTCAGTTGTTATTGTGATTATTGCCATTATTGTTTTCTAATGCTTTATTTGCTTCAAGTGCACCCGGATTCTCATTTATTCATCTACAGAGGGAGTTAAATCGGTGAATGAGGTTTGACTCTCATGATTCACGTTCGGGGTTTGATTTAAATCTGTATCTGAGAATGTTACTGATAGTTTGTTGAATGCATTGTTGGGAAGGTTGAAATGTTTTGATAGAGGTAGACTTGAAGCTGATTTCGCATGGGCTCTTTGATTATTAAAACGAGTCCTAAATGGTGCTTCTCTTTGTCCGATGTACTGCATACTGCCCACGTTGCATTCGAATAGGCATACAACATTATGGGAATACCATGTTAGGTTTCCTCGTATGCTAATCGAAAACTTGGATTGTGTTCTGGTTGCTATATCTGTTTCCCGCATTGCTTTACATACAAGACATCGTGACATTAAACAAGGTCGCGATTTTAAACAAGGCTAAATCATGAATTTAGGTTAGATCGTGACAAGGTTAGATCGTGACTTTAAACAAGGTTAAACAACTTTTGAGGAAGAAAAAAGAATGTCACAATGTCTTGTAAGTAAAGCGATGCGAGAAACAGACAAAGAAACGAGCACACAATCGAAGTTTTCGAATAACACACGAGGAAGCCCAACATGCGATTCCTCTAATGTGGTATACCTACTAGAATGCAACGTGTACAGTGTGCAGTACATTGGACAAAGAGAAACACCATTTAGGATTCGTTTCAATAAACACAGAGCCCATGCGAAATCAGCCCCAAGTCTACCTATATCAAAATATCTCAACCTTTCCGACCATGAATTCAACAAACTATCTGTAACCCTCTTAAAAATGGCATTTAAATCAATCCGAGAACGTGAACAATGAGAGTCATGCCTCAGTAACTGATTTAACACCATTGATAGAGAAATAAATGAGAATCCGGGTACACTTGCAGCAATTAAATCATGATAAAACAATAATGGCAATAATGACAATAATAATTGAATTCGCGGCACTGCAGCTGCGAAGGTCACTGGACAACTGAAAATACTTCTACGTATAACTACTCTTCCTAAGTTCAACTGTCGCCGGTTTCTGTTTCTGCCTTATTATCCAATCAATTGTGCCAAGCATGACATGTCCAACAGCAACTCTGTGCACAATGAGGAGCCCCCTACTACGTAATCCAGGAGCGGGCCAGAATTGACATTGCATTCACTTGCCAGCCTCTGCGGCAATGCGCGTCGCCCCTCTTTCAATGACAAGACGTCCACGAGGCACTGAGTGGTTGAAGGCTCAAACTTCTTAAAAAAGCTCTTTTTCCCCAAACCGAACTGGTGGAGCCATGTGGCATCGTATGGTCAGGAACAATACGTTAGTGGAAGGAAAGGATATGAAGACCGCGAACATCGTAAAGGTGGTCGTTGGGAGAAGAAAAAAAAAGTGGAAGGGAGTTGGCGGGGGGGGGGGGGGGGTCTAGCTCATGTTCTCATTGTTTCTTTTATTATTTTTGTGTACCCTCTCTCCTTTAAGATTATATAAAACTGATCACTATCAAACTGTACCCTCATTCCTGATGAAGGCCTGACTCTGGCTGAAACGTCGAAATAAACCACGTTGTGACTGCTTACGGAAGATCTACTTGACTACTGGCAACGCGACGGCCACTCCACGACCATGCCATGGTGACGATGCTCGGCTGGTGAACTGAAATACACAAGTTTGATATCGTGTGAGCTGGGGTGAAATGCTAGAGGAACTTGTATTGTGCGATGTCAGTGCTGCTGAAGAATTCCCGGGGAAAATGAGACGTAGCCGTGGCACGGCTCTCTCTGACACACACACACACACACACACACACACACACACACACACACACACACACACACACACACACACACACACACACACACACACATATATATATATATATATATATATATATATGTGTGTGTGTGTGTGTGTGTGTGTGTTTGTGTGTGTGTGTGTGTGTGTGTGTGTGTGTGTGTGTGTGTGGGTCGTCGTGAGTTTGGCGGGGTGGCGGGTGGGTTGCACTAGCCGGGTGTGATCGTGCGAGCGCTCTGGCGTTAATAGAGTTGGGAATCAGCGTGAATGCGCCTGAATTCTAGAAAAAAAGAAAAAAAATACACTACGAAGTTTTTGATGGAATCAAACAATTGCTGGTTTTTGCTAATTAATCCTTTCGGCTATGGAGGTTGCTGGTGGCCTATGAAACTTCACCTATCTATTGGCGTTGTTCGACGCCAGCTTTCACTTGTATATTTCTTCTTTGGACTTTTGCGAGAAGTTTCGGAAACAACGGCATCCCAGCTGCCATGTAAAATTGCATTCAACTCTCGTTATGGAAGGACGCCAGTGTTGTTGGCACCCGTTGTTGCATGGGCCGCGTCTTTCGAAAGCTTTGGCTTTTTCCACAGAATGTTGCGAAATAATGCGCGTTGAATGTCCACCGGCGATGCTAAAAGGAATTTTCGAGGAAGAAAACAAAAGAATACAACTTGACAGTGCTAGGATGGCCGACTTTGATTTATGAGAGCAGCGGAAATAGCAGCCAGCTTCGAAGTTGCTTCCTAGACTTGTTGACCGGTTCTTTTGTTCAAAACAGTGCCTTGGCAGCTCTTATTTTCTCTCGCAATCTTCAAACAAACATGTGGCAGTGTTGTTTTTTTTTTAGTACAAAAACACCTCAATGCCTCCTCGGACGGTCTGCCAAGAACGCACGAAGTAACACCTTTTTCAACAAGTTACCCCCCCCCCCCCACTTTGGGGTATCGGGTATGCTTCTGGACTCTTTCGAAGGCCACATGAGCACAAATTAGCGGATAGCGGGCCACTGCCCAAGGAAGCGCGGCTTCTGTGTAACCCGTGCCCCGCCGCGGCGGTTTAGTGGATAAGGTACTCGGCTGCTGACCAGCAGGTCGCGGGTTCGAATACCAGCTGCGGCGGCTGCATTTCCGATGGAGGCGGAAATAATGTAGGCCCATGTGCTCAGATTTGGGTGCACGTAAAGAACCCCAGGTGGTCGAAATTTCCGGAGCCCTCCACTACGGCGTCTCTCATAATCATATATGGTGGTTTTGGGACGTTAAACCCCACATATCAATCATCAATCTGTGTAACCTGTTTCTGTGATACGCAAAGTGATGACGTAGCAAAACGTGGCATCAAAAGTTGGATTACAAATTCTTTGTGTAATTGCTTGGAGGTGACTACGTCTTGTTTCTAAGAATTTCGGCGCTATATATGAGGGTGATCCTGACAGATAATGCCTATGAATGTCGACGTCTCATTTCTATATGTGTTTATAGTTGTTACCCGTGTAACAATAAGTTAGAATAAAAGTATGGGGATGTTTGGGACAAGTTTTTTTTCATCCACGTTAAGTCGATGTTTTTTTCACAAATTACTATACTTTAAATAAAGATTACCAACAACGTTCATTTGTATCCATAGCTTGGTTTCGTCATCTGTTTGCAGCATGTGTTTGTGTGTTGCAAAAAAAAAACGGGCCTCTTGATTCATTACCTTTGTGCTGTTCGAGGGTATGTTGCTCCATGTGAACTATCGGTTCAGCCAAGCTGGTCGGCACTTCTGTTGTTGCAGAATTACGCCGTAGAACTAGGTGCAGTATCTTAATATCATTGCATCATAAAGACCACAACTCTTCACAAATCTTTCTTTGTAAATATTTCTTACGAGTCATGGTTCGGTTGTGTAGTTTTGCGGACGAACGTGGACAATTTCTGCATAGTTGTCAACATAGCTCTCTCTGCTACACTAGTTTCCGGAGACAGAGCACTCTGCAGCCGAATGGATGACTCAAACTGTGTTGTTGGTGCTTTCTCGTCGAACACCACGTGTGCCGTGAAGCCTTGCGTTTTTCGGTTTCCAAGCCACTGCCCAGCTGAATATCACAGCTTTGAGCACTGAAAATTATCCCAAACGTATTTACAAAATAAAGATTTCTAATTTTTACTTTCGCTGATTCACCGGGCAGCTACGTTACAGGCGCAATACAGAACGCTTTGCAGATGACGCCGAACTTCCAACTTCCGAAATGCTGGCATTCACATGGAGATACAGATGAAAGAGAGATGAAGGCACTGATGTTAGATTCCAAAATGCGCATTAGGTCTGCCATAATCTTTTCCCCAGTGGGGAAACAGGTTGCTCCGCTCTCTTCTGATCAGTTATCAGCCATCTTTCATCAGTTTGTATCTGCTCTGTTAAATTATTTGTGACTATAGTGAACAATACTATTAAACTCCTTGAATTGCACCGTACCGATTGGGAGCAGTGCTTTATCTCCATTTACTCACAATCACACAATGGGAGAGGTATTGATCGACACGTGCCAGCTTCATTCCGTAATATTCGCTGCATCGCCTAGCCTGGTCGTATTCGTCATAGTAAGTCTAAGTGTAACGGAACTAAAGGAGCATTCGAATAAACTACATTGTCTTGGCCAATACAATAAAAGACGAACAGCCGGAAGAAGCTAGCATGTGCTTGTTATTACTTCAAGGTAATACAAAAACTAAACCACGAGATAATGTGTGGTAAGCTAGAGCTGCTACATGTACGTTGTTTAGTACGCTAAAAAAAACGGAGGATAAGAGATACAAAACAGCCATACTTGCTTAAGAAAAACATGTTGCAGAGAGAGAGAGAGAGAGAGGACAGAACGTAATTAAGGTGAAAAAGAAATCAGGCTTAGTCAATAGCTCTTAACTACATCCAGTGAACACTGGACGCAGTGCGCTGTGTCCGCCTGTCTTCCCTTTTGTACTTCAATTGTTTCTTCGCGCGATTCAGTTAGGATGAATTACCAACTCGTGCTGCAGTCCGTGCTTCTTAGTCGTTACACGGTATACGTCGACGTGGCTACTATCTGGAAAAAAAGAATAATTGGACAATGAAACTAAGATTGGAACAAGAAAGGCCAAACAGAACTATACCGTTGTACTTCCGAACAAAGTGTAATAATGATGCGCTTCAAATGAGCATGCTTTACTCATTTGTTATTCTCCATTCCACGTGGTGACTGTCATGAAGATGTTTTGAAAGTTATCGATAAGGGAGCGGTTTCAAGGAAGTAATTCACATTATAAGCCCAAGAGATTACCATCCCTCGAGGTTCTGTGCAACGAAGAGATAGAGAGAAAAAAATGACATACACTTCTAGAAAGAGCTAGTCATTGCGAAGACGACCTCCCTTGAGAGAACAAGATCTTACGCCCTGACAAAAACGACGACTTATTGTGCTTTTATTCTCGTGCACAAAAGAAGAGAGAAGAATACTTGCTGTAAGCACGAGAAGAGTTTCAAACGCTTAGTGTCACATAGCATGCCCGGCATCAAACGCCCAGGTCGGCGTATTTTAACCGGACTACGTGATAGACTGAATATGTTGTTCGCTGCACCGGGCTCTGTTTCGCTCATCCGTGCAGCGTTTGCTCTCGGGGGAACAAAACAGTGACTTCCGATCGTGGTTCGTGCATCAGTGCGGAAACGCACCACAGTATTTCCTGCTGATTCCTCAGTTTCTGCCTCAGGGCAGAAAAAAATGTGATCAGCTAAGCGATGGCCGGGGCCAGTTTGTTGCTGCTGTTTTCTTAGAGTGCGGCCACGCACTATTTCCCGTTCTTGCATTTTTTTGCGTCTCTGTGATCATACTTGATTCTCTGAGCATTGTCCAGCCTGGAAGCATGCAGAGGAAAATAATGATAAAATCAGTTATTTCCCTTTTCTAAGGTAGAACCTGCACTCCTGCAATCATATTTGTCTGTGCATTTGCTGTTACTAGCGTGAAAAAGCAAGAATTTCAGCAAAATGCTTCTGCAACAACTTATCTTGTCCGGAAGGCTGTCTATGTTTCCGCGGTCGTCTGGGCTATCTTTGGTATCAGCGAGTCGAGCGCAACAGTTTTCTCAAGGTTCTGAGAAACTGAGGAGCTCTGGCAAACAAATCGTGTGGGAATGGTTCTGTATGTCAAATATTCACTCTCACTAGCTTTCTTAATTTCATGTACATGAAGTTGGGCTTAATTTGTTTTTGTCCACTATGAACGCATGTAGCTGGAGGAATGAAGAAAGCTTACTTAAGTTAGAAAAAGAAAAGCATTTCGGCGTGTGAAATGGCCTGCGCCGCCATGAAAGGCAATCACATATAGGTCCTGAGATATCGCCATGGTCGAGCCCACGATTTCTATAGTGCATTACGTCCTAACAAAAAATAATGTGAACATGGGATCTCCGCCCACAGAAACGCGGTGCGCCTGATGTTCATCGCATACTGCGCAAGAATGTATAAAGGAAGAAGGACGACATACAGGAAAGAGCAGAGAATTGTGTTTGTTTTATCAGAACAAGAATCCCCTTTAGCGCGGGAGGCTACGTTTGTGTACGCAGCTTGGTGAACTGCGACTGGTCTTTCAGAGATTTCAAGACGATACTTCAGAAGCCTACAACCCCTTCCTGTTGATCATTCGTCCCCTATACAAGATTTCGTTTCCACGCAAAACAGTAAAATTGAGAAAGAAAAGAAAACCATTGGTCCCTGCTGAACATGTAAAAGTGATGAAATAAAAAAAACAAGTTATTCAGAAAATTTCCACGTTCACGCGAATTTCTGAATATAAAGATGTTAAAAATATACAGAAAAAAATTAAACAAAGATCCTGAACAAGCTAAGGATTCTTATTATCACCACAAGTTTTTTATGCCCAAAAGAAAGAAGACAAAGCTTGAAGAATGATGTACTCAGCCAAAGAAGCCCCATTCTTCTGAGCTGGAAATAACTTTGTTGTTAATAATAACAAAATCGCTGGCATTCTCTTTGCCGATTATTTCGACCCCGCCACGGTGGTCTAGTGGCTAAGGTACTCGGCTGCTGACCCGCAGGTTGCGGGATCAAGTCCCGGCTGTGGCGGCTGCATTTCCAATGGAGGCGGAAATGTTGTAGGCCCGTGTACTCAGATTTGGGTGCACGTTAAAGAACCCCAGGTGGTCTAAATTTCCGGAGCCCTCCACTACGGCGTCTCTCATAATCATATAGTGGTTTTGTGACGTTAAAACTTAGAAATCAATCAATCAATTATTTCAACGAGTACCTCACAAACGTGGCGGCAAGTACACTGGGCCCTACAGATGCGAGGATTCAACCAAAGTTATTTACCTGCCTGCTGAAATGCGGTGATCACAGGTAAGCGCCCGCAAACTACTTTTTTGGAGCCAACAGATAGTACAGAAGCTTCTCGAACATTCATCAGAGTAAAAAATAATAAAGCAACCGACATTGATGGGCTAGAAGTTAGTCTTGTGATATGCGTGATTGATATTATTGCGCCCTGCTTAATCTACATATTTACTTAGCTTAATAATCTGGTTATTTCCCTAGTGCAATAAAAACAACCAAAGTGTCAGTCATATTTGAGGGTGGTGACAAAAAAAACTTCCTTCACAGACCTTTCTTGATTGATTTGTGAAGTTTAACGTCCCAAAACCACTATATGATTATGAGAGACGCCGTAGTGGAGGGCTCCGGAAATTTCGACCACCTGGGGTTCTTTAATGTGCGCCCAAATCTGAGCACACGGGCCTACAACATTTCCGCCACAGACCTTTCTCAAATTTATCAATATTTTCTGAGCGTCAGAAAAATTGAGGAGGAGGAAGGGAAAGAATTAAAGGCCGGCAAGTCAACCAGACTCACGTCCGGCTTGCTGCCCTGCACCGGGGGAAGGGGGTGAGGGGATTAAAGTAGTTTCACCTCTAGGGTGGAGCAATGAATGTGATAGCAAGAAATTCGAATTTAACACGAAGAACGACAAGCAGCTTCATACTTTCAGCACGCCGTTGCAGCACAAAAAAGGACGTTTAGAAAGAATGCATAGCTATACACACGATAAGTGTGAACTAACAACCGTCGTGAGCTGTTACGTGCTTGTATTTGAGGAATGCGCTAAAAATGTTCATGATGTAGAAGCCTACGCTGCTTCATTTTTCTTGTCTTTTAAAACTGCGGCACGTGGAGGGACCCCTCTGCATCTCTTGTTACGTGGTGGCGTCGGACACCTATTTTGTTTTGTGTTCTTTTTTTGTCTACATCGTGAGTGGTATAGAAAGGGGCGACTTTTTTTTGCGCGTCTCAAAGGCAGTTTTGAATTTGAAAGATAATGTAAAGGCATTGATGATAAATATACGCCTAATCTCTCCCGAGATTTGCTACCCAGAGCGTTAAATGGTGCATATGAATAGTTTGCTGTTAGGTCACCGACACGAGCATGGCACGTGGCTGTGTTAGCTAGCGCAGTGGAATGCGGAGTGAGGGGTTGCTGGTTCGATTTCGTGATACGGTGCCTTAGGTTTCTGCTACTCTCATTTACTTTTATTTATGCTTTTTGACATATATAAGTACATCAAAATATCTGGGACATGATGGTCACAGAAAAATCAGGTAAAAGTGTTCATATACTTGATATTGCAATGAAACAATTTTCTCGAGTGTTATGCCTTCCTTATGAAAGATAATGCTCCTACGCACTATCATTACAATTTCCGCAATGGACACTCTGCCAGAACCACACAACTTAATCAAATGGAATTATTTATCAGTAGCCTCGAAATAGAAAACTTAGCTCTCGGAGTATTTTATACCTATATTAAGGCGTTTGACCGTCTGCAACTCAAGCTCCGCTGCTGTTGGAGCTTGCCGCCTTACGTGCTGCTATACTTTACATCGCGAAAGCCCGGCCTTCAAAATGGTCTGTGTTTTGCGACTCTAAGGCATCCCTTCAGAGCTTGCAATCAGCTTTACGCCAAAGGGTGCATCTACAACTAGTAAATGAAATGAGAGAAGTGCTTCACGAAGTTGTATCGAAAGAACAAGGCGTCGTGTTCCAGTGGTCACCAGGCCATTGTGGAATTGTCAGTAACGATCGTGCTGATAACGCTGTCCGATTCACCCACGAGTACGCCCAGACAACCCTAATACCCTTGTCGGGGACCAACGCTTTAAGAGGCCTTCGCTCGTTCGCTAAAACAATGTCAGAAACTTGGACGAGTGACCCCAGTGTCGGGAACTACCACCTACATAAACTGGACCCGTCGAGAAAGCTTGAAGTTCCATCGGACCTCTCCCGTCGGGATGCAACTTTACTGTGCCACCTGTGGTTAAGAGTATCCTTCACGAAGGCGTACTCCTTTCGCATAGGAATGGCGGATAGCTCCAGATGCGGATCGTGCGATACTGATGAGACAATAGAACATCTACTGTGTTCATGTGATCGTTTTGCGAGTGAACGCAACGTCCTACTGAAACGTTACAGAAACTAGATAGTAGACCTTTTTCTGAAGAGAAGACGGTTGCTCCATGGCTCTACGCGTCGAGGGCTAGCAAAGCGACGTGGGCATTGCTAGGTTTTCTAAAAACGACCGGACTACGTGACCGCTTATAAGCGTGCAAAGAACAGAGTCGCATGTACTAACACGATGCCTTTCGTCTCTCCTCTCTTTCTTTTCGTTTAATCTCCTTACCCCTGACCCAAGTGCAAGCTAACAAACTGGACGTGCGTCTTCTGGAGCTCTCTGCCTTTCATTTCTTCCTTCCCTGCTCCTCCTCCTGCAACTACTCAACATTCTTTTACAACCTTCATGGCCTATAGGGTGTATGTTGAGTCACTCATTTTCTGATGGTTTCAAATCGGCTTGATCGTAGGCAGCGCACGGTCACAGGAAATGGCCTTTTCTATGGCAGGGCCATTGGGTCAGGTGTCCCACAAGGCAGCTTTTAGTCCCCCATCTGTTCGACACCTGCATTAATGACATAATAGAAAAGTAGAACAAGACAACAATCATTCTGTACACGTTCTGTACCAGCCTGTTTGTCTCTGGTCAGGTGGCCGGCGAGGTCACTTGTAAGGCAAACGCACTCCTTTCCAATTTATCAGAGTAGTCCAGCACCAAGGGCCTCAAGATCGACCATCCCATCCCATCCCATCCCCCTGCCTTACACCCTTCTTGATTGGTATTCTGTTGCTTTCTTTATAAAGCACTATGATAGCAGTTGATCCCCTGTAGATTTCTTCCAGGATGTTTATAAATGTTTCATCGACACCCTGATTCCACAGTGTCTGCATGACTGTTGGTATTCCTACTAAATCAAACGCCTTCTCGTAATCAATGAAGGCTATGTATAGTGGTTGGCAGTCTTCTGAGCATTTCTCTATTACCTGATTGATAGTATGAATGTGGTCGATTGTTGAGTAGTCTGTTCGAAATCCTGCTTGTTCCTTTGGTTGATTGAATTCTAATGTTTTCTTAACTGTTTTAGCAATTACCTTTGTAAATAGCTAGTATACTACGGAGAGCAAGCTGATCGGCGTGTATTTCTTCAAGTCCTTATCATCTCCTTTCTTAAGTATTAAAATGATGTTAGCATTCTTCCAGGACTCTAATACTCTTCCTGTCAGGAGAAGCCTCGTAAACAGGGTGGCTTGTTTTTCTAACACAATCTGTCCTTCATCTTTCAGCAGATCTGAAGTTACCTGATCCTCATCAGCAGCTTTGCCTCCTTGCATGCTCTCCAAGGCTTTTCTGACTTGTTCTATCATTACCGGTGGGGTGTCATTCTGGTTACTGCGATTTCTTATAGTATTAAAGTCGTGGTTGTCTCGGCTACTGTACAGATCTCTTTAAAACGCCTCCGCTATTTTAACTATCCTAGCCATATTGGCTGTTATTTTGACTTCTTTGTCTCTTAGTGAATACATTTGATTTTTGCCTATCCCAAGTTTCCTCTCCACCACTTTAACACTACCTCCATTTTTCAGAGCATGTTCAATTCTCTCCATGTCATACCTTCTTACATCGGATACCTTACGCTTATTAATCAACTTTGAAAACTCTGCCAGTTCTATTTTGTCTGTTGTTCTTGCGACTTTCAAGCTTTGGCGCTTCTTAAAGATATTCTTAGTTTCCTGGGAAAACTTGCCAGTGTCCTGTCTAACTACCGTGCCTCCAACTTCCACTGCACACTCCGTAATAATAATCGTCAGATTATCATTCATTGTATCTACGCTAAGGTTGGTTTCCTCAATAAGAGCCGAGTACCTGTTCTGAAGCGAGACTCCGAATTCTCGTACTTTCCCTCTCAGTGCTAGCATATTGATTGGCTTTTTGCGTATTAGTTTCTGTCGTTTATTTGTCAAGTTTTTGTCGTTATTTCGTCGTTCCTTCGTCAAGGCGTATTCGGGACCGTACCATTCTATGGTCACTGCATCGTACCTTGCCAACCACTTCCGCATCCTGCTCGATGCCTCGGTGTGCACTCATTATAAAGTCAATTTCGTTCTTATTTTCACCATTAGGGCTCCTCCATGTCCACTTACGGTTTACTTGTTTTCGGTAGAAGGTATTCATTATCCGTAAATTATTGCGTTCTGTGAATTCTACTACTGGCTCTCCCCTGGCATTTCTAGTACCAATGCCATAATCTCCTACTGCCTGGTCTCCAGCCTGCTTCTTCCCTACCTTTGTATTAACGTCTCCCATCAGTATAGCATATTGTGCTTTGACCTTACTCATTGCCGATTCCACGTCTTCATAGAAGCTTTCAACTGAAGCATCGTGCATGGCTGGATGCAGGCGCGTAAGCCTGTAACACCTTCATCTTGTATCTCTTATTGAGTTTAATTACGATACCTACCACGCGTTCATTATTGCTATAGTTTTCCTCTATCATGCCAGCTATGTTTCTGTGAATTAGGAACCCCACTCCCAGTTTTCTTCTGTCAGCCAAGTTCGATAGCAAAGGAAGTGCCCACTCTGTAGCACCGTATAGGCGTCATCTGTCCTCCTAACCTCACTGAGCCCTATTATTCCACATTTAACACCCTCTAGCTCCTCGAACAGTGCAGCTAGACTTGCCTCACTAGATAAGGTTCTAGCGTTAAACGTTGCAGTGTTCAGGTTCCAATGGCGGCCTGTCCGGATGCAGAGATTCTTAGCACCCTTTGCTCGCTATCTTCACATATACTGAATTTGGTATTACGGGACGTATTAGTTCGTCATGAGACATTCGTAGTGTAAACTTCAAGTGTATAACATAGCATTCTTCTTTGAGAGAGCGGGCGCGTTCGAGGTAGAAGAGTACAGGTATCACCTCACTTGGTCGTTGTTTAGGCTGAATAGCGAGAAATTTTCGTTTTACACCTTTTATATAAACCTAAACTGAAGGTTTTTTCTCCTTAACGATGTTGTTTTTCAATAATACGCACGCGCTCTCGACACTAAGGAAACAGAACAAGCGCACATGAACCATTACACACTGCCTTGAGCATGTTAGTTGGCGAAGACGTTTCCAACCAAAAGCGCGAATGAAGCTTTTATGTTTACACGACAGGGAGCGCTTTCTCTTCCACTAAGACTTAATTATTCGAAGCTCTGCACTACGGCGTCTCTCATAGCCTGAGTTGCTTTGAAAAGTACGACGCGAGATGCAATGAACCAACCAGCTTCCAGCGCTTGGCTTCATAATGTAGAAAGCTCGCTCAAGCATCAAAATTATAAACTGTTGAGCACTTGCTGCTTAACGTATCACACGAATTCTAGGAAGGATTTTCTACGACGCAGTTAGTCTTGCTATGTAAAAGCTTGCTCATCTCAATGCACAAAGGCCGAACTTGTGACGATTCTAGAGTAAAGTGCACGCAAGCTTCTGTGCTAATCTGAGAGGTTTACTCAATCAAAGCATTTGAGGAAGCGTGCGTATATACGCGTTTTGAAAAATAAATGGCATTAAAAATCTCAAATTAGCATAGAAGTTTGGGACAGGCGCTGCACCACCCGCTAGAAATTTTACGTTGAACAATGAGAATTATCGAACTTTTAGAGCCCGTTGTTCTCGAGCGTGTTAGACCCGCATTATCATTGTAATGCGACTGCCGCGCTCATGAATCGCACGCACGTGTATAGCTAAGCCCAGAGTGCCATAGTTGTGAAGTCACTGTGGCGGGTTCCCTGAATTCTAGAAATGAAAGCTTGACTTACAACTTCTGCGCAGTTGCGGGTGAGCTCAGCTACTCAGTCCGGCTTGCTTGGTACTAAAGCTTTAGTGAATAAATAATATCGTAAGAGTACTAAGGTTACGAAACACTTCAGATCCTAAATTTTCACGATGGTTCATTTTTGTCTGGAAAAATGAAGATACAGAATAAAATCATTACCGAAAACGTTTACAGCTACATAGAACAAAATACATTATACGATAGGAAAGCGATGTGCACACTGCAGAAACGACCTATGACGAAATGCTCGCACCAATAGAAGGTCTGCCGAAGCAGATTACGATACCACGATTTATAAGCGGACGATGTTTCAGCCAAAGATTGAATTAATGGCAGTGGGTTAATGAGCCACATCTTTGAACTCTCTTTCTATCTCTCTCTCACTCGCTTTTTATGTGCATTCGCCAGTTTTTCTAGCTACGACAAAATAGAACAGCGTCCCATCCGAATTTCGTCATTTAAAGCCTTTCACTATCAGCAGGACGCGAAGCGTAAAATGGTGTCGCTTCCTACCTCTTCGTCTTTTTTTCCCACCCTGTCACTGGGGCTGCCCTGTAAATTTTCCCTCAGAAAGCGTGTTCCAGCTTCCGACCAGAGGCTGCAATTAAGATATTCTTACCTGACCACCGGAGCAATCGTTGCGTTAGCGCATTTTGTTAATTCTTGGCACTCCTAAAGAAATATGTGTGAGGTACTGTGCTAACAAAAGCCACCGCGGTAATTAAGAAAACGGCTAGAAGTTGAAATCACTGCGCTGTTAGGTCGCCTTCCGTTAGAGTGCAAGCTGCGCCAAGGATTTGGTTAGTTGCGTTGACGAAACTTTAATACCATCTGAAAGTCTTCATCTCATTTACCTCTGAGAATGATTGCTCGTTGGTTAAGCAAACGTAATGCAGATCTGAAAAAGGGAGCGATTTTGTTAAAGGCAAGCATATTTGGCAGGTGCCATGTACATGCGTTCTTCTATTCAAAGGAGGGGCTAATAAAGAAAGAAAGAAACCAAGCAAATGCAATGATAAACTATAGCATCACTTGATTTCATTTCGCCTTTGAGACTACATGCCTCAATATATGAGTCGTTCTGACTTCACTTCTTCTTGTTTTAGATTATATATACAATCAGGACAACAACCCGATGTTAGAGGGAAAGTTAATTGATGGAATGTAATCAAAGATCAAAGGGAGTGGCTTTGATGGAGCGTGCTAGTCACCTAATGACAGCTTTAGTGTTCAAGTCACTTGGCAAATAGTCATCATATTCGAACACGTATGTCTACTTTCGTCAATGTACCGTCTACAGTCTATGAGACCGCTTGTTATTCCTGAATATATGCGCCTTATTTCAGAAAACCACAGTTGTCGCCGCAGGGTCTAGTAGAAGGGGCCGACAGTATAAGTTGTAGCCGGTCGTAGAACGGCATGCTCCTTGGTTAGTAGATATTTATTTGTTGAATTTCCCTTCACGCGGTATAGCGTTATTTAAGTATAACATTATTCTGCTCAGTCTGCACGCTGCTGTAAGGTTTCTTTCTAATGACACACACGGAGACAAAGACGAAACAGGAAAGCTGTGGTCAACCTGAGTAACGTGCCTATAGCTCACGACAATCTGCATGCTGGAAAAAAAAGATCGGCTGAACTAAAATAAACACGGTAAGGAAGAGGAGAGGGTAGGATGAAATAAAAAAGAAAAGAGTAAAGTGATCAAGGGACATTATTGACTGATTCGCGAAATCCCCATATGCTCGCTGATTTGCGCGAGGGTGCCCAGTTATTAGTGGTCACTTCAGGGGGCCGGACTGTCGTGTGCAGTGGCATGCTGTCGTATCCTGTCGTCGTCGCTTGACGTAACGCTCCTTGTGTAGCATATTGAGCGTGTGTTCACCCCAGGAAGAAATCGTTCTTTGAGCACCTTGATGATGATAGCCCATCCTAAAAAAAAAAAAGAAATAGTGCGCTTTGCGTAACGCAAGCAAAACGACGTATAAATATATAAAAAAGACGAAGCAAGCGCGAACTAGAAAGCTAAAGAAACAGAAAAATTTGCAAGAAAAATGAAAAGGTTTTGGGACGTTAAACCCCACATCAAGAAAAATGAAAAGAGAAAGGGCCCCGCCGCAGTGGTCTAGTGGCTAAGGTACTCGGATGCTGACCCGCTGGTCGCGGGATTGAATCCCGGCGGCGTCGGCTGCATTTCCGATGGAGGCGGAAATGTTGTAGGCCCGTGTGCTCAGATTTGGGTGCACGTTAAAAAACCCCAGGTGGTCAAAATTTCTGGAGCCTTTCACTACGGCGTCTTTCATAATCACATCGTGGTTTTGGGACGTTAGACCCCACGTATCATAAAAAGAGAAAGGAAGAGATAAAGAGAGAGGAAGTAATGTTGATATATCAAGAGAAAAGTTGTGAAAAAAGCGCTATCATAGACCGAGAGAAACAGATGGGGAAAGAGAGTGAAAACCGAAACGAAACAAAAGAAGGCTGACCAGCTGCTCACTTCCTTCAAGCTTGGCACCGACAGTGTGAGGCTGCCCTAGTTTTAAAGCGAACTTGCTCACAAACGACGGTCGTCAGAAAGAAAAGTAGCCACGCGGATCACTGAGTATTTGACTAATTTGACTGAGTATGAGCTTATACTTTCTGAATACGAAACTAACGACGCATGGCTCCAATGACTTTTTTTGAGCTAGTATGAGCTCCAGTTTTAGTTTCAGTTTATTGTAATAGAGCGTACAATTATCGCTACAAGAAGAAATGCGGACGAGGGTCCCAAAGCGAGTGACTGCAAACGGAACCATCATTAAAAAACAAACAAAAAGTGAAAGTGTACAGTAAAGTCAGAAAAAAATTATAGAATACAATTCAAAATCAAAAAGTGACACAAGACAACTGTAGCATAAGGAAACATCAAACAAAAACACTATGCGCCAATAAATAATACAAAATTAAAGCAAATAAGGCCAACGATGAAACAAATTACAAAGAATATAGTTTTAATTCGCACCTAAATGTGTTTGAAGTTGTTAGCTGTTAAAGTAATAATGAAAAGTACTTCAAAATTTTAAGCGAGCCAAGGGTGATGACATTTTACCGCAGTTGGTATTACATCGAAAAAGCAGAAAATTTATATTGTGTGCAAACCTAGTACAGTTATAAATGGGAGGCATTTTTTAGCGAACTTCGGTGACTTAGAGCGTATCTGTCTATCTATATATCTAGCCACCTACGACTTTTAGCTCTTCTGGCCATTTCGGTATGGGTATGAATACCAAAATTAGTATGGAATAACATGGCTGCATTAAGAGCATGAGTGAGTAGTCATAACATAGAAAGTATGGCATGTACGTCATGAATGTCATGATTTACATTTCATAGTTTTGATGCTCTTGCGGTGGTTCTGTTCACATGACATATTGCAAAACTGGTATAGTGTGACACGATTGCTTCGCGAACATAAGTGACAGACCCTAACATGGAAATCACAACATGCATGTCATGGAAGTCATGACTACACACCACACTTATGGTGCAGTCATGGTCGTTTCGCTAGCTTGATATACACAAAACTTGGTATTGGAGGATTTAAATGAATGACGAAGATATATGCCTGGTGCAAACATGAGAGTCATAAGATGCATGTCATGTAAAACATGACTACATGCTACGCTCATAGTGCGCTCGTGGTCACTTCGCTATCTCCACATACATCAAATTTAGTATCACTTGACGTGAATAGACGGTGAAGGTAAATGACATGTACAAACATTATCATGATATGCGTATCATGTAAAACATGACTACATGCTATTCTCATAGTGTTCTTGCGGCCGTTTCGCTAGCCTCACATATAGGAAATTTGGTATTATGTAACGTGAATGGACGACGAAGGTAAATGACACGTCTAAACATGACAATCATGACATGCGTGCCATGTAAAACATGCATACGTGCTACGCTCATAGCGCGCTCGCGGCCGTGTCGCTAGCTGCACATATACCAAATTTGGTATCACGTGACGTGAATAGACGACGAAGGTAAATGATACGTCTAGCTATGATAATCATGATATGGAAGTGATGTATGGCATAATTTACGTGCGCCTCGTATTGATGTGCTGAAATTAAGTGACATATCAACCTTCCTCTATCGTGCTTCGCATATCATAGATTCTTACTGTACGTGAGATCTGCCAATCTTTTATTGGTAGGCAACCTACCATCAATAAGTATGTAAGGTAGACGAGTATGCAATAATTTAAAAAAGAGAATACATGTATGATATTTAGAAAATCTAGAAATTAGTAAAATAGAGTCCTTCAGAAGAAACGTGCAAGCATGCGATAGAATTGAACTATTAGTGATGATACGAATTGCCATATTCTGTAAACGTTGAATAGATGAGAGGTGAACATTTTATATATACTTTCCAGACTTTCTGCCATCTTAAGAAAGCATACTAAACAAAAATGTATAGGCCATACTTTTACTTACATCGCTATACTGCGAAAATGAAGCCACTATAAGTCGAAATGCTGTCTTTCTCTAATGCTCTAATTTGTTGCACTATTTGTGCACTAATTGTGCTTAACTCGCTCTTGCAGTAGTGTCGTAGTTTATCATATAAGCTTATCCAGGCCCCAATGTACATATACTGCTTGCCAAAAGGTTTCTTGCTTTCTCTGCAAAACGCTAAGCATGCAGCATCTTTACATTTTTCGCCAATGTCAAAAACGCTGGAACATAAAAAAAACTATATATTCTATCATAATTATGAAAGGTCAGTGCCTTGGAACCTTTAAATACGGTAAAAACTGCTTCGAAGTAATTACTCAAACCACTAACTATAATTCACTGCTGGGCCCAAAGTTCGAAGCACCCTCTAGGCAACACAAAATTTCCCCCAAATATAAGACCTGGATATCTACTTCTAACGTTCACCTATATTAGCACTATTTTTTTCAGCGTTTTGGAGATGGCTGAAAATTTACTTGTTGCATGTCATATGGAATGACACAATATAACTATGAAGTCATGCATATTGAATTAAATTCGAGAAACAAAATGTGTTCGGAAGGCATATTGCTTTGTTTTTTCTACCTGTTATGTCCCTTTAAAAGATTATCTAGAGTACTTCATAACTACTGCCTGATGGAGTGGCATAACTCTTGCCGACGAAGATAGTGCTATAGAAACTTTGCTCCTTCTTGACTCCTGGTCATCTAGTCGAGACATCATCACAGCTGCATTTATACCGACAACATATATCGTGTCTAATCGACGAATGTTCGACAAGCTACAGAGTAGCAGCAGCAGAGATGAAGAAAAATAAGATGTTTGTGAAGACAAAGAAAGCCAAGAAGACGCCTGTCCCTCGGGCTTCCTGTGACAGTCTGGAGCCTTTCGTTCCCAGACACATTTCTCCGAACCGCCATCGGCGACAAACTTTCAATATGAGCAAGCCTTACGTACAGCAATAATCTCGTCACATGCGCACCCGGAAAACAACAAAGGCTCGTATTTGCCCATGGTGGTTCCAACAATGAAAGAAGGCATCGCGTTGCGCAATCAGAGCTCCACAAACGACAAAAGAAAGAGAACGTCTGCGTAAGTAACCGTTCCTCCATTCGATGAGTGTTCAAATATTGACCGCCTATATGGCTGGAAGGCGTCAGCAAATGGTTGTACTAAGCACGTGACAAAGCCTAACAGCACGGCTTCTGTCGTGCCTGGTGGTGGTAACAAGTGTTTAATTCGGTCACGCGACGATTGCAAGTTAATGAAAGCCCACGCATTTATTTTTAGAAACAGTAAAACGAAAAGTGTGGCCTGTTTTTGGGTGCACGCCGGAAATGCCTTCACGAATTCTTGCGTGTGAATGCAACCAACATGGCGGCCCTATATTTGACTCCTGCTTGGGTCATCATCGGTTGCTTTTAGAGGAGACGGGTGTGAAAGACTTTGTTCGACGACAGCACCGTGGAAGCGGCCCTGAAAGTCCATTATTTATTCACGCATGTTATTATGGCTCCATTCAGAGCGTGTTGAGTAAACTGGAAGCTTCTTCTTTAAGAAGCTCTGAAGCTTGGCGGGATGAAAAAGAGGAAGCCCCTTACTGTAGCATGCGCGCATGTTTATTTCTTCAACATATGTGCGCGCGTGTGTGCTCTCTTGTATGCACATATGTTCGCACACACACACACACACACGCACACGCGTACGTGTCGGGTGTACTTGTGCTGGTGTCAGCGAAATACTTTAAAGTAAGCATGAGCATCAACCATAGAAAACGTTCGTGCAGGCATTTTTAAAACAAGTACAATTCAGTTGGCATCTATACTCTATCTCACAAGTATTCCTTGCAGCACTGGCAAAGCTATGAGGAGTACATAAGTATAGTATCGTTGCGCCGCGCACAATATAGTTCCGGGCGCAGCTACTCCATTTTCAAGAAGGCACAAGGCCTTTAATTGGGATTCTTGCCAAAGCATTACAAAAGTACCTTGAACGTTAGGCTTTTCGCACACACACTTCGCACTTTGTGAATTATTACAGTGATTACAGGCTGGTTACAGTATAATAGCCAGCCTATCCACATTATGTACTGCCACATGGCAGCTTACATACAGCCATACTGCCATACAGTCATTGTTTTTCTTGCCCAAAGGGCAAGAAAAACAATGACTTAACCATTCGTCATAGGAATCGCTGTAACACGAAAGTGAAACGTAGGTTCAAGAAGTAGTTGGTTGTTTGTAGTGCATTGATATATGAGAGCCAGTGCAATGCATATTAATGTTTGAAGGATATAGCATGGCTTGCAGTAGACCCACCAACATTGACGCCTAGCGGCGCTCCTCTGGCCCGACAGCTAAGGCGCATGATCATAATTTAATCTTTGTGGTAGCTGAAACTGTGAACATACAGGTGGACACCACATGTGTTGAATGCCGCGCAAAGATGGCAGCAATAACCGTCGTGAAGAGAAACGCTACGCGCGCCATGTGTTCCTTTAGTCTGCCGCGATTTGTACGTTACGACTATTTCATTAGTATTTTATGTTACGAGCTGTCTTTCGTGTTCGTTATACAGTCACATGGCAAAGTGCCATTTTTGGTAAACTGTGGAAATTTATTGCACATTATAAACATCATAATGCGTTGGTTACGCATTCTCATCGTTGTGGTGTGTGAGCCCCATCATTGTGAGTTAAACCTGATAGTATATCCAGATAGCGAACCAGCCGCTAGGACGCCATGAGTGCGGCGTTTAGTTCATGCAGTACATGACAAACATCAAATGGTTTTATGTTTGTACCTTTTGTTTCTGTTCACCATACAGCCACGTCATGTAACATCAATTTTGTTGCAAATATAGCTAGTGAATCGGCCACCAGAGGTCCATAATCGTGGTAATTATTAACTCGATTATGCCCTACATAACATAAAAGTCATGGTTTTGCTGCTACCACCTGTCATTTACATTTATCACACGCATATATTTTGTCAAAGTGGTGTTAGCATACATTCATTTAATTAGGCAGGCACAAAAACCTGAGGCCACGTCATATAAGTCATGCTGCATAAGTTATGCGGGATGATTTGCCAGTCATGTTCTTCATTACCTCTTTTCACAACGAAGTCTCGGTGGTATATAGGAATAAAGATCACAAAGCGGCCGCAATGGCACCAAGGCAGTGGCATGTAAATCGTGAGGTTCATTCCTTGCATGCTATGATTTTCATGTTATGACCCGCCACTTATATTCACCCTCTCGTTGATTTACGCCACACCAACGTTGGTACAAATATATTAGCGAAACGGCCACGAAAACTTCAAATCACGAACACGAGCGAGTGGGTGGGTGGGCGGGCAGGCAGGCAGGCGGGCAGGCAGGCAGGCAGGCAGGCAGGCAGGCAGGCAGGCGGATGCATGTATGGATGGATGAATGAATATGTAGCGTCATCATCATCGTCATTTTTCTAGCCACCGCGGTGCGCCTCTCGTGCAGCTCATGCCACAGCTCGAGGCGTGAGTTGTGGTAGATCATGCTCACGCGCCTGGCGGTTTGGATGCTGCAGCAATGCGACAGTATGCGCGGCCGTCCGGGACTATATTGATGAAACTAATAGGTTAACTAATTAACCAGTTTCATTATCCTAACATGTCCACCTAATTATATAGTATAAAATCAGATTATTGCTCTATTCTAAGAATAAATTTGTTTATGTAAATATTCGTATGCATTACGTTAAGCACCACACTTTCCTAGGCTATCGGTAATCTTTCTGTTAAACCTCCATCATTCCAAATCTGAACAGTGAATTTTGAAACCACTCGACTCTTGGCCAATCCCCCACAGTGGGTATGCTCCACTAACAATAGGAGAACAACAACAACAACAACAACAGCCGCCGCCACTCGGCTTCGTCAAATCGCCTTTCATAATAAAGTGGCGAGACAACGACGCGAGCACGTTGGCCGCCGTTTCGTCTTCCTCTCTCGCAACTGATGGATGGATGGATGGATGAAAGGCGCCGAAGTTCGCTAAGAAATGCTTCGCATTTGAAATTGTAGACAAGCACAAAATCGAAATGCCCACAAAGAGTGCGTCGTTTATACAACCGTGTGTTATATCAGTCGAAACGCGCTTAGTCTTATGAAATAAATATGATGAAAGCGCCCTAAACGAGCCTGGATCTTCGGCTCACCAAGCATATATATATACTTTCCAACGTTAGCACCCATGCAGAGCAAGACTGCAAGTTTGTAAAGCCGCGCAAGCTCCTGTGCACACGACGTCACAACACAGACGGCCGCAAGGTGACGCACCGCACATGTTCCCGTACTACATACTTTAAAGTCGTTCCACTGGCACCATCTCCACCATGTTGCCTTCTTCCTCTAAAATTAAGGTGTCATGTGTTCTTCTGACTTGCTAACGTAAGCCCTGGCATTCAAATAAGTAAGTAAAGAATGAATAAAATTTTATTTATTTTGTCACTTTGTTGTTCCGTCAACGTTTGCTCTTATGGATCAACCACGAGTTCGATAGCACACATTTTTTTACTTTTTCTTCCTGGAAAAAATGGCTCACACATAAATCTCCAGACGCTTTTAAGCGTAATACGTTATTTAAACCAGCGCCTTTTTGGACACAAAGGGTAGAATCAAGGTGTTAAGCACGTAAAACTCACCGCGAACCTTTGTTACTTTAGCGGGAGACAATGGTGCCAATGGATTCACTGCCTCCCGCGCGAGTGCTCGCTCGGGCGAAACGAGTGACTTTACGGCGGCAGTGAGCAGGCCTTAAAATATTCTTCTAGGGGGCATTGGGCAGACCTAACGTCCCTAGATGAAACAAGTTTCTGGTTTCGTCTAGGGACCTTACGCAGACCAAGTGAAGTCGTGAAGCTGTGTGTTCTGAATTTTTCTTTCATATGCTTTTCTCTTTTTTTTTGCCATGACACAACCTCTTGACTTCGCGCGAGATCCGGAAAAGATAGAAGCCATGTGGCATGTAGTGAAAAGCACGCGAGCTGTAAATACGTCCATGAAAACTGGCTCTGTTTGTGCGAAGATAAGCTTGTGGGTCTTTAATTTCTTTTTGTGGTGACGAAAAAAAAACACGAAAAAACAAGCTCGTGCAACATCACCAAAGCGCGCAGCTAGAGTCATCTGGTCGCACCGCAATTAAACAAGTGGTGCGCACCGGAGAGCAAGTTTAGACTCCGTGCGAAAAGCACGCGAGCGTTGCAGCTCTACACTGGCAGTGTGCATATGGTACACTACAGGTTGACTTGCTGGCAACTGGAAGCAGAATTTCCGCACCGTACATGTTCTCTTCTTCACTCTATACCACGTTGCAACGCCTTGGTTCCACGAGCACAAACAAGTGGCACTACATGCGCTGATGACCACGCGCTCCCAATGTCCTATTTTAGCCCGCTGGAACTGTATTTACATTTGCTCTAGAAGCGAAAGTTGGACTAGTTGGTGGCATAGAGTTTCCCAAAATTACCTAGAGGGCACTCTGGCACTGCGATCGTTCAGCGAGCCATGGGAACAATGGGTAGCGTACACATTTGCCTAGTCTTCGTACTTGCGGGCGGCAAATTGTACTTGCGGCTTCGTTTATTGCTGGTTACGGTTTTGTTTTGAAAGAAAGAACGAACCCTTTTGAACTTAGTGACTTGATTCGAAATGGTAAGCCTAAAAGAATAAGGTTGTGAAGCGCAAACGGTGAACATTTGCTAATTTATGTTCTCATGAAAAAATAGCTCCAAGCTACACGAACCCACACGGAGCTAGAAGCAGGCCAGAAGTACGAATATTAGACAAATGTGTGCACTACCCATCATTTCCATGCTCGCAGAAGCGCCGTGTGTTGCAGCTCCTATAGACACTAGCGCCAGAGTTCCCACTAGTGTATATTAAAAAACTCTATGGTTGGTGGTTCATGTTTGGATGTAAAAATGGTGTAAACCATAGACAAAGACGGAAGAGGAGAGAACAAAGAGCCTTGTCGTCTATTCTTCCGCACTTGTTTATATCTATGCACCATTTTTATATCAAAACATTCGTACTGACGCGTATCTTGACCACTGCTACAACGTGATTTGTTCACGTCAACCTCCCTACAGCTTGGTGTTTCTAGCTTAACCGCAGTATGCTGAAATGCGTGAAAAACAGGGTCCGTTAAGCCGGTGCTCGTGTAATGTAAATGCTGAAATTCGAAGCTCTTCAAGCCACTGCATAACACCGAACGCTGATGCTTTACGACTGTTTTTAATACAAGTTAGTGAATGCGAACGGTAGCCACGCTGCAAATAGGTGAGACACGCTTTCCTGTTTGTTTTATCTCTGAAGACGAAAAGGAAATTTTTACGAGCACCAAAACATTTTTTTTTGTTGCATTGAAAGAGCATAGATGGCTTGATGTCAACAAATGCAGTAGTGTCCTCTGCACTCGCTCGTGAGGTGTTTGGGCTGGTGCCTCTGCATGACTTACTACAAACTGGTACTAATGAGAACCCATAGACAATGATGCCTGGGAAAGCATAGATGAGGTTATTAGAAGTAATTTTAACGTAAATGCGAAGACAAAAATGGAGAAAAAAATAACCTGCTGCTGGCAGAGACTGAACCTGTGACCTTAGAGTGACGCGTCCGATGCTGTACCACAGAGCAACAATGACAGTCGTTCCTGCGGCTACCCTATAGGGTATATGTGCGTTTAAACAAGCTGGGAGCGTCAGTCAGCGCCACCAGTAGCTAATATGGTGAGTGTGGAACGCTCTTTTTTTTGCCTATGCGCGTCACGAAGAATGTAATCTTATTGCGAGTTCGCATCGGATCAAATATCCACTACATACTACCTGAAGGCATCGAGTGGACCAGAACAAGACCCCCGCTATAAATAAAGAAAAGTGTAAATTTAAGGGCTTGATTTATTCTTTAGACACAATATTAACGACACTTCCACGTTTTAACGCACATTTATACTCTATGAAATAGAAGGAGTGATGATTACCACCGTATTTCAGTGGTAGAGCAATTTGGACACGTTATTCAAAGGCCACAGGTTTATACCCTGCCTGCGACAAGTTACCTTTTCGTCCATTTTTCTTTCTTCGAGGTTGCGTTACAGTTACTTTCCTTGGCACCATTTTGTGTCAGTTCTCATTATTATTGTGCCCCAAAAAATAAACGGGCCCTTTCCTTCACACAAAGCAGTTCCGATAGGCGCTGCATGCTGCTGGGCATGTGAACACGCTTACAACAAACGGGCGGAAAAAGTACGAGGTACATGTTGCCTTGCGCGAGTGCTGTCTTCTTTTTGTAGCGTCGGCGCATGCGCACATGTTACGACTTAACCCCCTTTCTTTTAAAAAGAAAAACAAAACATCTGTCATGTCCACTGATGAAGGTCATGATGATGATGATGATGATAGTGAGGCTATTCCCTTTGTAGAGGGTGGGCACCCTGTGACACCCTAGTCAGTGGCAAAAAAAATAAATAGCCATCTCTTGGGTGTCTCTCGTGCGCTTTCGCTGCTTATCTTTCGTGTCGTTGTCAATGCTACAGTTTCCCTTCTTTAAACTGGTTCTTTATTCTATAGCCCTCCTAGCTGCAATACTGACGGCGAATTCCTTTGAGGGAACATTAGTAGAGGGGCAGGGCAGTGGGGCGTGGGAGACAGAGCACTGAGAGCAGGGTCACTCGACCTGCCAATGGAAGTGTGGCAGCTTGGGCTAGTTGATAGGGCATGACGATAGTTGTAGCGCGAGAACAAAACGACGACACAGAGACAAGCTTTCGTGTCTTTCTTGTCTCTGTGTCGTTGTTTTGTTCTCGCGCTATAACTATCGTCATGCCAATGGAATACGGCACGCTCCCGGAGAGGAAGTTAGAGGGGGTTGAGTGGGGTGACCATATGACCGGAACAGCCGCAAAACACGCCTGAAATAAGTCAGTCACTTCTTCATTAGCCTAATACATAGCACTTTTGTGCAACGATGCATTCGGCAGACGTCCCACTGTCATCGTCGCCCCCCTAAAAAAAAAAACAGCGGAACTGCGGTTTCAAACTGCGCATAGTTGCTACTAAGGCCATCACACTCACCGGCTGAAGAAAAATTGGGAGACAGTGACGTACAGAGGTCACGCGACTCGTCTTCCTGCGGCTACTCCGCTTTTCAGGCAAGAGCCCTACAAACTTCTCCGAACTGCTCGCGGCGCAGCAAAAGCGTTCTCGCTCTACCAATTGATGATAGCGCCCCTGCACCTGTTCGACCACTGAAACACGCCGGCTACGAAGAGAGCACTTTCAGCGTGCTTTTGATGGCACATGCCCTTCCAGAGGCATTCACCATTAGCCTCCGCGAAAAAAATTCATCGTATTCATGTCTTAAGATATCTATGAACGAATCACACGTCTGTTTGGAATCAGTCGCTTTAGAAACGAGTCTTTAATTTTTTTAGTGCATACCGGTATTCTGAATCGTCCAAACGTAGTTTGATTCATTTTGCTGAGTATTTTCTCAGGTGGCTGTTGATGTCCTGCAATGGTGCATTTTACGTCGGTGATGTAGGACCATCTTAGAATGATGGTCATAGCATTAGCGTTTGTTCGGTACGATACATTGCTTTCTCAACTACTCACTCGTGTATTACGAGAGTGGGGCGTATGAGGCATGTGCAGTGGAAACATGCTAATGCAAAATTTTGATTTCTAGTACGAAAATATCAATATAAGTTGATTATCACCGACAAAAGTTTGGAAAGCACTCATGCAAGGCCTTCTGTTTTTGTGCTCCCTTTTCCACCTTGCGGCCAGCTGGACTAATATAATGTCCGACATTACAATTCACCGCCGTCTGCTCTGGCTGGAGTCCTAGCGTGAGCATTGCAGCGCAAGTTGCATTTAGATGCTAAAGGTATGTGTGCTGTGCAATGTCTGTGGACACTAACAAAGACCAGAAATTCGGAATTATCCAGTACCCTTCATTACGGCGTCTTTCATGACCTGAGTCGATTTAAGACCCCATATACCAACCAATCCAGCGCAAGCATTTTCTTTTTTGCGCGTTCCAATGTTGGTCTTCATGCTAGAGAAAAAAGAAGCTTTTTATGTAGTTTCACATAATTATATTTTAGGTTTTTATAATAGGGATATAACTTTTCGTACTCATTTCTCGTAAACTCGTACGAAATCTTCTGTCATTAGTGATGTATCGATGAGTGCATCCAAGATGTAGCAAAGCGGTAAGGGGAAGTGAAGGGCATACCGCAGGAGTGTTTAAATCTAAACATCTTGAGACATTTTCCACTAATGTTCAAGATATACGTTCGACATATACCAAGCGAAGTGCATTCACCTGGAACGAAATAATTACAATATTGATTCTGGTCTCATGAACTTCAGGAAGGTCGCGCTTACCCAATTATTAGCCCATTAGAGTGTCTCTTCAAGCGTTGCTAATTACATTCGCAGAAGCCAGAACACGAAGCAACGCCTGAAAGCAGTGCTGGGGTTTTCTCTGTGTTGAAGGCTCGTGCACGTTCGGCTTGAACAGCGTGCTCCATGTTTGTGTGGTCATGTTACTACTCACGCGTTACTATCGCAGATGAGGGCCTTCTATTACACTGTAAGGGCTCCTCGAAGCCAAGACGTTCATTCTTCAGTGATAGCGACACTTGTTTTTCGCTCGTGATTTGCACCGAGTGACCCGATCACCACCAAACACTTGCGATAATTTCCTATAGATGCTCCGGGTGCTTTTTTTGAGATGCGAAGCAGATTATGAACGAGGCCTATCCTCTTCGCGTCGTAGCTGCTGCTGACAATGACAATGGTGCTAATGAAGATGTAGAGCAAGCGTGTTCCAGACCCCACATTCTATTTCTGCCATCACGGCACGGCACAGCACATGGGATGTGTTCCAATGCTGACCGTAGATGGCTAAATATACAGCGAAGCGAATGGCGGCCATCTTAAGTCCGATTCCAATACACGTGGCCAGCGAATAGATATCTTGAAGGAGACCACATTGTATGCAAATACGATGGAGGCTACTTGGCTGTCCAAACAAGATGGTGGCTCAGCTTATTGCCCGGATAGGTCGTATCTCGCCGGAATAGTCGTCTGCACACAAATAAACGCTTCTCCAGACACTCAATGCGAGTTAAGTTCTTTTTTTTAGATTTTAACTCGAAATAAGCTAAAAATTAACTGTTACGTTTGTTTCTTTTAGCTTTTTCTTCTCGACGCGAGGTGGCGCCTCATCACGTTCAAGCCGTCCAGACTTGTTTCATTTCTCGAACAACATGGGTTCGGTGCTATTTTCTAAGCTGTCTGCGTAGACTGCCTACAACGCTGTCTTAGCATTAGAACACAGCCATGCAAGGAACCCACTATACGTCATGACGATCATGGTGACACTTATTACGATGAAGATGTTGGCGATGATGATCACGTACTACGATTGGCTTGTGATCTTGATGGCGTCTCGACGATGCATTTCGTATGACTGGAAACAACCAACAACCTCCAGGGAAACGTGCCCAGACTTCATGTTTGCAACTTCAGGCTAGATACGGCACCACAAAGCAGTAATAATGAAGGCAAAATGAAATTCCCTACTCAACACAGCATGCCAGTTACGACCGAAAAACATTTTATATAACTGGCACCACTTAGCACTCGTTTACATACGAGAGGGGTCAATGTCACGGGCGATTTATGATAACGTCAAACAATTCAACTGCTTCGCCCACTCATCATGCACTTCGTAGATACGCCAGGATTTATATATATATATATATATATATATATATATACGAAAGGTAGCTCCATTTTAGACGACGGCCTGGTTTCGTGTCAGAGACCAAGTTTGTCTCATGCTTAAAAACGGGAGACAGGCATGACATGGGGTGCCTTTTTCTTCTCCTTTGAACTTTCGTTTTGTCTACCCCCGTCTTTTCCGACTATGAATGCCTACCAACTTGCACATTTTTTTTCGCCTTTCATGTATCCCCAATTACCTCATATTTTTTCTCGGCTTTGTGGTACATAGAGTCATAGCAACATCTGCGTGATTTCTGTGCAGCAGAGATTCTACTCCAATGATCTGTCTGCTCGTTCTACAAAAAAACACAACATTAAGCGTCGCTCTTACTGCGTTAGCCCGATGGCTCTGGCATTTTGTGGCTAGTTAGAGGTTTCTGTCTCCATTCCCGCCACTGTGTCTTCATTTCGGTGGGGATGAGATCACGAGCTCGCTAAACAATTTCAGGTAATGATTATTAGCTGAAAGATATGCTTTGCATGGCATAACTAAATCGTGGTTTTTACACGTGAAATCTGAAAAGTAATTCAATAAATGTGCCTTTATCACTGATTGCTATCGAGTGACCAGATACATTCAGTGTGCAAGTAAATGACAAGTTTCCCAGTGCAATCGTGTGACTCTAGTGTTGACCTATTAAACTATCATCCTAGATATTCTGGAACGTTCACAGGCCTCTAAGGCATTTACTTAAATTTTATGGTATGTGAAGAAATTTCTCAGGCTTCTCTCGAAATCATGTTTGAGAGTGTAAATTTACGGGCTCGTTTTCTTTCTTAGACCTAATATTAATGAGAACAAAGATACAATAACGCCAGAAAAAGTAAAGGGGATGTTATTAGGAGTAATTTTTATGTCATTGTGAAGAAACAAAAGTGGATGAAAAGATAACTTGCCACCGGCCAAATCCGAAATCAGATCACGTACTACATGATGCCAAACTGCCAAAGAAGAGTGTTCCCCACTCGCCGTAATGGCAACAGGTGGCGCTGATATACACTCCCTCGTAGAGTTACTCTATATGCTACAGGTAGCATATAGAGTAACTCTACTCCCTCGTTTAAATGCACCTTATAAAGTCGACGGGGAGGGGGGAGGGTGTTAACTGCTACCGTAGCTTAATGGCAAAGCATCGCATGCGTTACTCGAAGGTCGCCGGTTCAGATCCTGCCAGTGTCAAGTTATCTTGTCATCCACTTTTCTTTCTTCACATTTAAATTACAATTACTTCTATTAACACCCCCTATACTGTTCCCAGCATAATTGTCTGTTACTGATAATAATCATGGCGTCGTTTCGAGACGTAAAATTCCAATAATTATGTAATTTCTCAGTGACTAAAAAACTCGAACATTAGTCGTAGCCTGTGTTGACAATAGATAAGACATAGTGCGCTGCTTGGGAGACAGTATATATGTAAGTATGGCGTAATACCCTCACATTGCTGTTATTCAACTGTAGTGAAGGCAGCGTTGTGTTCTGCGATGTGGCAACCGGCTGTGTTTTATAGGGTGGAAGCTCCCATTGGTAACCGACCTGTATAAAAAAAAACTAAACAGAGAGATAAACCCCTGCTGTCATTCGCATCATGCAGAAGGGTACTTCTGTTTCCTCTCAAGGGCTGTTGTAAAGAAATCTGCCTCTTTGCGAGCTATTACACCACAGTAGCTAGCGAGCTCAAAGTATCCATGGATTGTCTCGGCAACCAGAACAATCAGCTTGAATCGCCTCGTCCAGAGATTAATCTCCGTGCATCAGCTAGCCGATCACATGGATGTTATCTACACCAAGCGTTGCGCCCAGAGACGTATGTCACAAGGGACGGGCAGCGTACCGCGTAAGTAGGCTAGTAATGAGATGGCAAAAAAAAAAAGAGTTCTCGACCTTCGCATCAGTGTACCATCTAGGTGAGGCATTGCCAGGGCAGGTGGTTCTCATTTATTAATTGAGATAATCAAGGTGAAAGCACCTGTATAATTAGCATAGGGCACCGTAGGCGTACTAATGATAGTGTGCTGTTTGAAGATGCATCACTATGCTCACGGGCTTCTTTATTCAGTTGGGTAACTTGGCAGTAGAAACAGAGGTAATGACGGCGGCACCCTTGCATCACGCGATTCGGTTTTTAATATGCAAGAGTTCGCCTCAAGGCCAACATCTAGGCTTTTGTTTTTCGGGAGTAGTGACCGACCTATGTAATTTAACCTAGAGGTTATGAAAGTTAGATTTTTGCGAAGATGCTAATGGAAATTTAAAAAGAATGCTTACAAGAATCTTTCTAGTGATATGATCACACCATTTGCAATTACAGCTTGCTGGCGTTGTGTTCGAGACTGGGCTGGTTCTTGTGACGGTATTTTTTTCCCTGATGTTACGAGACACGTTATTTAAGAGAAGCAGTGCACTGTATTGCCACGTGATGGATACTACTCAGTGGATCCCAGTCACACAATTTTAAATGCGTAGCACATTACATGCACCCCGTCGGGGTGGTCTAGTGGCTAAGGTACTCGGCTGCTGACCCCAAAGTCGCGGGATCAAATCTCGGCTGCAGCGGCGGCATTTCCGATGGAGACGGTACTGTTGTAGGCCCATGTGCTCAGATTTGGGTGCACGTTAAAAAACCCCAGGTGGTCCAAATTTCCGGAGTCCTCCACTACGGCTTCTCTCATAATCATATGGTGGTTTTGGGACGTTAAACCCCACATATCAATCAATCAGCACATTTTGGGCCCGACTATTGCCTGTAGATATTATGTGGCGTTATCAGCGCAAAATCATGTGGTAAAACAGGGCAACATTGGTAAAAAATTGTTAAAATAAACAAACGAGGTCTAAAACACCATAATTAATCAAAATCACCAAAAGTGATTGGTAATATTTCATTTAAGATAGCTAAACACTCTTCGGAAACGTGTGGCTGACACCCACGTCGTACAAGAGAGGGCGCCACCACCTCACCAAGCACGCGCTTGTTTTTCCCAGCGACGCTTCTCCGACACCTTCGTCACTACACGTGAAGGGATAAACAACCTGACGAAGCTCGCTGACGGCGACAGGTATTACAATTGTTGTAGCAAGCAGAGAGTCGATAGGGCGCAGCAATAGGTAATGCAAAAGTTGCTCACTGGTTTCACTCGTGCAAGGGAAACCGTGCATGGTTAGCTCAAACATGGACGCCATGTGGTAAAAAGAGCAGTGATAAGTCTACGAAGCTGTTTGTACATGCACAAATCTACCGGCAGAGACAGGAAAATGCTACACGTCAGAACCGCGTTACCTCTTTTGCATGATCTGCAGCGTTGTCCGTCAGGGAAAAATAGCGATGAATGCACAGCATAAAAAAAAACTTGGGTCCGAGACTGAATCGAACCCAGCTATTCTGAGTAGTAGTAAGCATATTCTAGTGATTGAGTGATTGATTTGTGGGGTTTAACGTCCCCAAAATACTATATGATTATGATAGACGCCGTAGTGGAGGGCTCTGGAAATTTCGACCACTTGGGGCTCTTTAACGTGCACCGAAATCTGAGCACACGGGCCTACAGCATTTTCGCCTCCATAGAAAATGCAGCCGCCGTAGCCGGGATTTGATCCCGCGACCTGCGGATCAGCAGCCGAGTACCGTAGCCACTAGACCACCGCGGCGGGGCAAAGAAAGAGATATTTTATATTATAGAGCCACACCGCTTCTATAGGACATGCAGCGGAAAAAGACCCTATAGGCGTGTCTTGTCGAAAGAAGGAACGCGTAAACTGACGTATTCTCGAGAATCCCACCACAGGTCACGCCCCATAAACTGCTCAAAGAGTGAATAGCTTCAAGCCGCTTAGAAACTGGAAATGCTCCGCCAATATTCATAATCACCGTCATTATCGTTATCAGCCACTGCATCAATAATGTGTTCAGTTTAACAGGTGCACGTATTGCCCCGCCGTGGTGGTCTAGAGGCTAAGGTACACGGCTGCTGACCCGCAGATCGCGTGATCAAATCCTCGCTGCGGCGGCTACATTTTCGATGTAAACCAAAATGCTGTAGGCTCGTGTGCTCAGATTTGGATGCAGGTTAAAGAACAAAAGGTGGTCGAAATTTTCGCAACCCTCCACTACGGCGTCTCTAATATTCATATGGCGGTTTCGGGACGTTAAACCCCACATATCGATCAATCAATCAACCAATTAATCAATCAATCAATCAAGTGCACGTATTTCCCTAAAGATAGCAAGTGGGTACTTGGCTCCATCGCGAAATGATGAATTTCGGCTTAGCAGGTATTTCGAAACCATAGTTGCAGTAACTATACCATTGAAAGCTTGGCGAGTGTGTTCGGGATCATCTTTAAACAAGCTCTGCAGCAGGACACTACACAAGGAGGAAAGAAGATAGAAAGATGGTCCGTCAAACCTTTCCCTACTTCCTGTTCTGAATCGCAGTTTCTTGGAAGAACTCGCAGTAGGCACAGTAAGACAGTGTACTACGGCAAATTCCTCCGCACAGACTTTTCGTCTATCATGGTGCTGTTCAGGTCTCCACCGAGATGCGAAGCCTGCAGGCACTCAATGAGCAGACGATGCGAACGGGGCCCGATAAAACTTTCACGTTGATCTCTTAAGGTGAAGCTAAATAATCTGTCTTGTTTAAAAGGTAGTTTTATTTTGCGAGGTCGTCACGTGAACGAAGGCAGTAGACTGTATGTTAGGGTTAATCTGTTTATTGCACCGAACTTGTGGCCAAGTGAAAGGGAAGTCAAATTACAGCAAGACATTGCAGGCACTTATAGCGGCGTACAGAGCATCGGCCGTCAATAAACTGGCAAGCGGTGGAGCGTGGTGGCATTGACATGTATGTGTATTTTCTGGCCTTCGCGCAAGCTGTGGAATAATCTCGAGTGTTCGCGTCTTGTGGTGAATCTCAACAAAATGATCTACAATGATCACTAACCTTCTTCGGATCCCGGCTGCGGCGGCTGCATTTCCGATGGAGGCGAAAATGTTGTAGGCCCGTGTGCTCAGATTTGGGCGCACGTTAAAGAACCCCAGGTGGTCGAAATTTCCGGAGCCCTCCACTACGGCGTCTCTCATAATCATATGGTGGTTTTGGGACGTTAAACCCCACATATCGATCACTAACCTTCTCAAGCAATGAGACACAGTTTGCGCTGAGCACTAGTGACCCAGGATTTGTGGGTGAAAACCGAATCAAACAAAAGTCGAAATAAGAAACGCGCGTGGCATTGTCCCCTTTCTGAAAAAGCATCGTGCAGATGCTTGAAATACAAGACCGGAGGGGGGGGGGGGCAATAAAAGAGCACCAGACCTGCGCGGAAGGTGGAGCACAGTCATAGCGAAAGCTAGAAGAGTGATCTTTCAGAGCCTTTTTAAAAACTTATTGGGTAACTGCTACAAGAAGACTTGTTGGATACCCACTACGGCATTAATAAAAAATTGGCCCCGTATCTACATGTAATCTGCAAATGTCGAAAGACGATAGTCTTGCGTGTGGAGAGAGTGAAGAATTTATTTGATGTTCTGCGCAAGAAAATCGGTGCATGGTATTTTGGAGGCACTGCGTTAGAGTGCCTCGCGCGTGCAGCGAAGGCGAACGAACGCATCAAGTCACGTCACACGTGAGACATGAGCGCCATCTGGCAGTTTTCTCCAAAAACGAAGCGCGTGTCTCGGAGACGGGTGTGCGCGCTTGTCTCAGAGGTGATAAGGTGTAGAACGCAAGGCGACGGGTAGGTGCCACTGCCGTATCGTCTTAGCAAAGCGTTGGAAACACTCAACTTTTCGTGCAAGCGTTGCATGGTCAGCGTAGCGTGATAAGCTCTACGTTCCTTAAAATTACTTATGTATGCCTTTTCTAGTAAAAGATGCACATGCAGACTATATACGTGTTGTTATGGTGCTCCAGACATGCGCAATAATTGCTTTTTATTTGACAATTGCACAAGTATGAACAACAAATCTTGAGCAACATTGGTGGGCGCTGCGGATGGGGTAAGCCGTTTCAAGTACCGAGTGCCGTTAAGAGAGGGCAAACAGACAAATATACAGACAGACAGACAGACCAAATTTTTTGCGTCGAAGGTCCCCAAGAAAGACTACGGTCTTTAATAAGAAATAAAATTTAGGGTAGTAGGCCGGGATACGCTATGCTATTTTTCGTCATTCTTCTGAGAATCGTGGTATCCGCTAAACTATTGCGAGGGAGTTTGTGCCAATTATTCATGCAGTGGCTGACGACGATGAGAAATTATTCCTGGAGTCGGTATGCGCCACAGTTAATGGGTGAACAAAAACAAGCTTTTGTAATGGGTTGGAGCATTGTATGACCCACTCGTTACGCAATTCGCATTGTGCGATGACTGGTTGTTATTTCGCTGTTTTAAGATACTTTATGAGTCGTATTAACCCAACTTCTTTCCCGACATCAAGCCTGCCTAAGGCAAGTTTGCCAACACGTCCCGAGAACTGGCGTGGCTCAGTGGTAGAATACGGGGCAGGCACCCAGCGCACCCGGGTTCGAGCCCCACTGTGTAATTAAAACTAGGTTTTTTAGATGCGGAGCATCTTATACTCGCGCCTTGTAGTGCGCCGTCCGCACCGCTTCTCGAACATTCGACAGCTGACGCGCGCGCATGCGCCGTCGCGCCGTCGCCCACTCTTCCACCATCTGTGCATCCCTTCCTCCTCTACACACCGCGCGCGCTTCACTCCTCCACCATCTGTGCACCCTTCCTCCTCTACACACCGCGTTCGACATCTACAATTCTCCTGATTCTCCAGTGGACGCGCATGTGGCGTCGCGCTTCGAGAACATTCAACAGCTGACAGTGCATGCGCCGTCGTGCTGTATATATACTCAATGTCGGCGCTCGCTCGCTCAGTTGCCGCTCGTCGGTTGGTTTGTACGGCGCGTCGACGTCCAAGGTCGCGGTGAAATGAATTCCAACGAATCCACAAACACAATGATCGACGTCCCTTCGACCAGCGCCGCCCTTTCGCATACGTGTGTACGTGTTCACTCATTTAACACCCCCTCCTACAACCACGTTAACCAATTTAGCCATCGACCCAAGTAAGTCGCAATTTAACACCCCATTTCACAACCACGTTAACCAATTTAGCCATCGACCCAAGTAAGTCGCACTTTAACACCCCGTTAACCAATTATATGGTCCGCATCCTCCTCAGAGTTCCCCCGAGGGAAGCTGCGGGCAATTTTTTTTTCTAATATCGAGCGATGTGGTTATGGACAACGGTGGTGGTGGCGGCCAACTACGGCACTGCGTGAGACTCGAGTTGTGATCTCATAACAACTTTCGCTGTAAAATAACAACAATAAAGTAATAAAGGGCAATAATAAGCAGGTATACAAAATATAAAGCACGATAACAGAGCAAGAACAACAAATAATACAGCCCTTAGGTTCGTTAACACCTGGAAGGGCTTGAGGCGTACGACATAAACGACTTCAGGTCAGGCACGGTGCCGTTGAGAGTTCGTGATTCTTCGAGTATAGGCCAACACGTCGAACTGCCCTATACGGTTCGAACTACCGATGATAGTTATTGCGCGAGAACAAAGCGACGACACAGAGACAAGAAGGACACTTTCTGTCATCGTTTTGTTCTTGCGCTATGACTATCGACATGCCATACCAACTAACCCAAGCTGACACACTCCGAGGTACCATCGCAGACGTTTTACACTTCAGCGATTCACGCCGCTTTTCCCGTACGATGGCTCTGATCGTCTCGCACAGGTCGTCGGTTCAAAATTATTGAACTTCCCCGATGGTCGTCGTCAGATTGCGGCAGTTGTAGTGCCTCGTATGCATTTCCAGGGCTTTTTGAATCGTCGTGGCCACCAAGAGGAATCCCATGACCATCCTAGGTGGATTGCGTACAAGGTTGGCGAAAAGTTCCTGCTTAACGCCTAGTTCACACTGGAGAATCCACTTTCTATATCTAGCAGCATTTTCCTGTCGCCGACACACAGTGTCCTTCGCACTGGACGCGCCCCGCGCCGCCGAATATACCATGTACCATGGCATGGGGCAAACGCGGGACGAATGCGCTGTCACCCTATTGTTGTTGCGACTTGCGAACGCGACTACGCTATGCGGTGGTTTAGACTTCGATGATTCTCGTACACAAATAAGGAAAGAGCAGTACTGTTTACTTTGCTGGCAAGCCGCTGTCTTGTAATGCATGAAGCGTAGAAAAAAACGCCGACGCAAGCGGTCACCCTAACTACCACCTCTTCTACGACATCGGGACGTGAAGTAAGCTACTACACGGAGGGGGTTAAACTCCCATTGGCTACAGCATTCAGTGACGTGCTCGGCGACTAGACAAGCGAGTCGGGCTTGGCCGCCATTTTTCAAAATTCCTTGCGCTCTTATTGGTACGCGGTTGCCGATCCGGCGGCAGACGTCGCAAAAATTGGTTTGAGAGCGATCGGCAGGACCCTTTCGGCAGATCTCGCCACCACCGAATTGGATTCGGCGCCATTTCGGCGGCCTTCATGCTCAGGGTGAACGAGCTATAACTCCCACATCAGGAAGCGAAGCCTCATCTCCTCGGACATAGCAGGGTCAGCATAAATAAACAGTAGAATTATTTCTTCGGTGTAAATCCCTATACTTTCTGGTTCGTACACTGCTCTTGAGCTACGTTTCGGCTCCTTCTTTCGAGACGACGCTTGGGAACGTGTCCAGGAAATCGGCGCAAAAAAAGGTCTCAGGTCGTGAGCGTGGCTTCTCGGTTCTCGAACCATGGGCGAGCTGAATCTTGCAGAGCGAAATAAACGTGCCGCAACTTGTCCTCGTCGCTCAAGTCGTTGAAAAGGGCGACTTGGTCGAACCTTTTAAGCCAGCTTTGCGGTCTTCGAGTGAAGAACCGCGAAAATATGGCTGCTCTTTAGGTTCCCGGAGCAGGATTGATGCAGGTGGAGCAGAGTCTGTCATCGTCGCTGCGGCCGAGGTCAGAGTCTTGGTCTGCCGGTTATTTTCAAGTAGACGCCGAAGCTCTGGCGGTAGACCTTGCTGTCTGCGGCTTGCCCGCTGCGTTGGCATCAGTGTGTTTTTTGGCACTTGAGCTGTGTTCACAGCTGGATGGGGGTGTCCGAAACATGAAAAGAACAGCAACTTTATCAGATGCCATGGGGTCGTGGCGCGGACGAAGGGAGTAGAGTGAATATTCGGGACAAACTGCTTATTAGGCCAAACTTGGGGCCACGTAAAAGGTACGTCAGATTACAGCAAGACACCGCACTGATAACGGCGAACAGAGCATCGGCCGTCGATCAACTGACAAGCGGCGAAGCGTGGTGACATTTATGCATGTATGTGTCCTTTCTGGTCTTCGCGCAAGCTCTGGAATAATCTCGAGTGATCGCGTCTTGCGGGCAATCTTAACACAACGATCTACGATGATCGTGAACCTTCTGGAACAGTGAGGCGCAGTTTTGCGCTGAGCACTCCTGACCTGCAGGCTTCGTGGGTGAAAACCGAGTCAAACAAAAGTGAAAATGAGAAATGCGCGTGGAAAAGCTAACCCATTATTATAATATATGTATAATTTGTATGATTGGGTAACATGAAATTGATTTCTGCATCCCATACGGAAAGAATTTCAATTGATACAACCAATGTAGTTTAAAACTATGTAAAAATTTGAAAACTTTTGACAGATCGAAAAAGCTATTGGAAAATAAAAAGAGGTGCTCACTGTGTCGCTTTCAGATATGCACTTCCTTCCATTTTCTGGGTCCTTATTTTGCCTTCACTATATGTTTGAAATCTGCCACTTGCATACAGCTGCAGCACCGATACCTCTGATGAATAATTATTTACAAAGCTTTGTTCGAGCACGCATGACCTAGTTTAAGGCCAAACAACGTACAAGACTAGGTCATTCGTCTATATGACACAGCTTGGCAATAGTGGCACGGCACTTGTACCACGATGGCCTGACATTAATGAGACCTTTAAATTTTGTTCTTTATTGCACTGTAATAAACAGCTGGAAAAGAAGGGGGCAATCACAAATTTTAATTACTGGATTAGCCACCCATTTTCGAGCATAGAAAAATGAAGACCATCGTGTAAAAAAAAAGAGGGGTAAGCGGGACCCTGCCCGAGAAAAGCAGACTATACTGGGCACGCCCAACGCATGAGTAAAATGAGGTTACAGAACAAATAAAGGTAATCGTAAACCCGACACACATTTCATTATTATTTATTATCGTTTTTTTCTGCGCGTATTTAAGTGTGAGACGTCATTGTTCTGGCAAGAAAAACCCCATTTAACTAATGCCACGGCCAGTTGCCTCTACTTACGGCCCATATGTTATGAGGGCAATGCGGGTAAGAAAACGGTCGTGGATGAGACTAGGGTTCTGAGGAGGAGACGACGATGGCGGTGGGAGTAAGAACAAGAAGAGGCCACGATGTCTGGTACGGTGGTGATCCCAAGAGAAATTCAAAAGGGGGCGGAAAAAAGAAAGCGAGAGGGAGATTAATGGCCGGCGGTGGAGGTCGGCGTTCATTGAGATTAATGCTCGGTGGAGCCCAGGCTCAACCATTGAGTTCCCTTCGCCGTTCTCCCCTCCTATTTCTTTTATGCGGGGCGCCGCTTGTGCAGCGGGCTGGGAGAGGAGTTGCGGGGCGGTTAAGACGAGCTCAGTTCGGGCTCCAGGACAAGCCGCCTGAGGCAGAAGAGCCACTTGGCGTGCACAAGCGCCCCTGCTTTGTTTGCCCACCCAATTGAGCCCGAAATTTAGTCTGTCTCTCGAGTTACCCGACTTGCTCTGCAATAACCCGTTTGTGTTGGCGAGGAGAAGCAGGCTCATAGGTCCGCAAGGAGATAATCCGTTCCGTTGTTGAAGATCACTTTATTTTTGTATATCTTGCCGGTCAGTTAGATGGTCATACCTAGTGATTTCTCTCGTGCCTTTACAAGAGTAATATATAGGCCTTTTTTTTTAAACTGAAACAATGAATGGTTTCGAGTTCATTGTTTTTGCTCGGCTTCTATTGACGTTCCTTTACATACCTGGACGGATAGTTGCTCGAAATGAGCTAGCATGTCCTGCGAAAGGCTGCGCGCATGGTTGCAAGCTATTTCAAGGGGATCTCAGGCTGTTTACCAATTCACGTTGTCGCATACAGCGTAAACAAATGCAATCACGTAAACTGAGGCTACAACTTCTAGATGTAAAACGAACAGGCGTTGCTCTAGTGCTGCAAAGCAGTAAGACAAATGCACTAACTACCGCGAACACCAATACTTGTCACCAATAACGGTAGATGCGGTTACGGGTGACCTGCACAGATTGCGCGGCTGCCTGATATGTGGGGTTTAACGTCCAAAAACCTCCATATGAATATGAGAGACGCCGTAGTGGAAGGCTTCGAAAATTTCTGATCCCTGGGCTCCTTTAACGGGCACCCGAATTTGAGCCCACGGGCCCACAGCATTTTCGCCTCCATTGAAAGTGCAGCCACCGCAGCAGGGATTTGATCCCACGACCTTGTGGGTCAGTATCCGAGTACTTTAGCCACTAGACCACCACGCTAAGGCACGGCTGCTTGCAGTGGCCGCGTCCTTGGTGAAGTAAAGCGTGGGATTGGGCTAGTTGGTAATCCGTTATTAAACATCTCTGCGGAAAAACTTGCGCTGAGAAGTTTAAGTTAGTTGCGCAAGTTTTTTGCCTTGGTGAAGTATTCACACCTAGATAGGACGCATGTTTGGTTCTGTGGCGTCACTGTGGACTCAAAGTTTGCCATGGCATGCCTGAGCTAATGTATGTACAGGTGCGGCGCTCTATGAAGTCACAGATTAGTTGACCCGTAGCTTTATATATTCGCAAGGTGGCAACGCAAGCATCTTGTTGCTCTTACGGCTCATTGTGAAATGCAATAGATATAAGGGTGCTACCGTGAATCATAAAAAAAAATGTCTTTCCGCTGCTAATTTTGAAAAAAACATCCAATTACCAAGAACTCATGAATAAATTTACAATATCAGTTTGAGGGCCGTTTGTATTGAGCCATGTTTGTTGGTCACTCCGTGTGACTTATTCATGCCTGTAGACATTGAAACAGCCACACACACTTTTAGATAAATAATATCGGATTCCAAGGCCCACAGCGCTTTCAGAGCGCATAAAATGTGGCTGCTTGGTTTGGTTTGACTGCAATTATCAGTGACGTTAAGTGATCAACATAAATCAAGGTGCGTCGCAGACATTGTCATTGAAAGAGCCAAGTCATCTAACGCGCACCTGTGTATCACGTTGCCTTTGCGTGTGGCATTCGTTGCGAACCAGCACTTTTCGCGCTCTTCGCGCTCAAACCGCAACATCCACCTTTTCTTTGACTAAAACGCAGCGAACCCATTGTGAAGCGCAGACTGTGTTAAAGGCTAAAAAGCATGTGCGTGTGCCTGTTATTACTTATGAAAAAAAAAGAGATAAGCACCACACATTGCACGCAAAGAATATGTATACTTTTCTTGTGAATTTCAGTTGACTATAGTCATATTAGTTGACCACATTGCACTTCTACACACCTTATTTCAAAATTCGTTACTGATTCGTCACGTGGCGTTTCTGTCTGGCGTAACAGAGCGGCCCACTTGTCCGTTCTTCCGGAGCTCTCTGTTTCGATATCACCTGGATCGAAACCTTGAAATTCAAGCATGAATATCTGCAATTACGAGCAACATTTTGAATTTATACGAAATGCGATTGCAATAAAGTGTGCTACTATACAGTTTTTCTACATGAATTTGCTAGGAATTTGGTATATAATGACAACTTCATGGAACATTCTTTTTTGTTGTTGATGACAAATTTTAGGTTGTCCGTAGAATTTCACCGCTTACATTTCTATGAGTTGCCACAGCCGTTTACGGTGGGGGTGGAGCTGGTAGCTGCCACTTTGTCCAACTACAGTACATTCTCAAAAAATGTCAAATGTCTCAGTGTTTCTGTCGAAACAAAATATTAGGAGAGCTGTTAATTATATTCGTTCAGCGAACAATACTTTACACCAGCAGTGCATTATGAAGCCTGGAAGTCATTGTAATACTACCTCTGCGTGTTTCTGGTTGAGCTGTGCATCATCAGGTACCACTACCAGCGTTGGCCATAACATATAATTCTTTGGAGACCCACAAAAACATAAGCTGTAAGAAGAAAAAGAAAACAAAAGACGCACTTGGTATCATCTGCATACACTGCTTCTATTATTGTGCTTGTGTCGGGCTTTCTTCTTTGCAAAATTACGGAAAAAGAAGCTAAATACCGCGAGTACAACAGATCCTCGCCTTCGTAATCATAACTTATTGTCTCCAAAGACCCGTATGGGATATTAAAATGAAATGGGTGAGGTGCGTGGCTTAGCGCAGTGCACAAATGGTTGTTCATTGGGAAAAGGAAAAAAAAGAGAAGAGAACAACCATTTCTGCGCTTCGCAAATAATCGCCATGAACTACCGGAGCTTTTACTTTTAATGAGTAACCTGAAGCAAAAGAAAATAAAAAAGACACTTGAGTGGGAAGGCCTCGGGCGTGATATCCAGGGAGGCCGCCGCTATTGAGAGGTTCAGAGGTATCAGGATTGCAAACGATTACCTGGTTTCCGGCCCACACGCACTCGGTGGTTCACCCAACAGTTGCGAACGTCAATGAACTTATACCCATAATCGTGCGCGAGAAATCACATGCCGTGGCGGTCCGGGTGGGTTCGCGGAGAGGTTCAGAGATCCACTTGGAACACTTAACGCTGTTACTTCTCCCTTCCAGCTTTGAAACCAGACTTACCCCCTGTCGCACCCTAAGCTCACTAAACCGCGATTGTCGGCTCTCCGGTTGCTGCAGGTATTTTCGTTGCCGTCTCGTACCACGTTCAGTGACTTTGCTTAAGGCATAAACCCAGCATGCCCTGTAGCCACGGCCGTTCAATCTCCCCTCTTTCTTGCTGAGGACACGCAGAAACATTGCCCTCTAAGACCACATCTTTCGTGCAGAGCGAACCGAGCAGGAAGGCACACTCAAAGTTGCGAGAACAGTTGAACTCACATTGTCTGAAAATCATTGAGTCACAACATGAACAACACCACTGCATTCAGATGTATTGTGCAACTTTTACAAACGCCATAAACATGTGTGGGCTCTGTTTTTTATACATGTGATTTTTTTTAGCATCAGCTGGGTATTCAAACTGGAAAGGTGCGTAAGATGTGACACGCAACTGTTCATTATCGAGACAACGAACGCCATGGGCGCGCGCGATAACGTGACTACGAGCGAAACGTGGTAAAAAGGGGATCCGAAGTGAGTGCATTTGACCCGCTGGTCAGGCAGACTGGAAGCATAAGTTGACTAGCGCCACCGACGCGCGCTCGATCTACTGTTAACTGCAGCAGGCATACCATTTTCAACGCTTGGCAGCGTTGACCTCAGTCCAAGTGAGCCGAGGCCATACTGGCCACACGTCGGAGCGTTCTAGTTAAAGGGCTGATGGCTGTATGCCAATAAAAACACCCATGACGACTGAGAATGCGGAACAGGTATTCTTTTTTTTACCCCAGATCGGTAGTTTTCTTCTCACTTTCCAAATTTTGTGCCCATTTTCGAACCAGAATTTTTAGCGATAATCATAGCCCTCCGTAAGTTAACACCATCAGTAAGGTTTGCGGTAATTTTGATGAATTAAACATTATAGTACTCACTTACTTCCCATCAGGATTCGCGTGTTTTGAGTGCTTTAAACGCATTAGTTTCTCTTCATATAAATTTGATCAAGTTGGTTTGAACTTCAAATCATAAGGGCCTATTTGTGAATGAAATGGCCGATGAGCTATAGCAAAGTCGTCTTTAAATGGGCCTGGTATTCAGGTATTGCCGGCAGGCCAACGTATTATAGTTGCTTGACTGAGAAGGAAACTGGTGTTAGATAAGTTTTCTGCATCTTTAATAGCGGCCACATCACAATTCTAGCACTTCAATTATCATTGGAGTCGTAAACTATGTCAAACTTGAGCGATGGAAGTCGCCATCAGTTGAATGCGGTGCCAGACTCCACAGATAAATTAATATTTACACAGAGCTAGTCTAGCAGCTTCCCCTCATTGTTATTTTTTTGTGGAGTGCATTAGACAACCATGCCCTTTTTCATTTTCTGTTATAGATACTGTGTCCTGCAAAAAAATACTGCCGCTTTTAGTCTGCTTAGATTAGGTTTAAATGCGCAAAATGCACTTTCTTGCGGGGCTTTGTCTCTTGGCCCCTGTGACGGGAAGATTATTTATGTATTGCGGAAGTTCATTACAAGTTCGAAAAGATTTAAGCGTTGAAACCAGTCTTTGTGCATAACTTTTACTTTTCCAAATTCCTTTTTTAAATTGAAATTCCCCACTTCATTGCTTAGGTCCCATTACAATATAATCTATTACTAAATTCTTCCTTTTTCACCTTTCTTCGTTCTTGTAAAACGACGAAGTTTAACCCTTTATTAAGCATATCTAGTACAAAACTATCCGTTTCATGGCTAATTCTCTAGTGTGGTTGTGTGGCACAAATTTAAAAATCTTTTGTACTCTATTCTCATTTAACGCCCATATTGTGCATACTATACTGTGGGTGATCGTCGAATAATCGGTAGGCGCTTGTAGAGGCACATGAATATCTCATTAATGAACCTATATAAAAATGTAATGATTTTCAGCGAGGGCGAGAAAAGAGTGTGGGCACCTGGAATCCGTGTCAGAAACATTCTACGAGGCAAATCTTCGTCCAGTTGAGTTTGTCTCTACTGCCAGTGTCTAGCCTGGCTCTGCGTGGTGTCGCGCGCGCGTGATCGAACAAAGACGAGAAAGAGGAAGCAGAGCCCGTGCTTGCCCGTGCTTGCCCGTGCAGCTTTTGCCGTCGCCAGCGAGGTCAGAAGCCAGCCGACATGTGCAAGGACCGCGGCGAAGAAGAGGTGCTCATCAAGCACGGTCCCGAGGAGCAGGTCATCGAGGTCGAGACGGCCGACGTGGACGTCGACGTCCAGAGCGGCATCTCCATTGCTGGAATTGTGCTGCTCGCGATACTGCTGCTGATCACCTTCGTCACGGGCGCATACGTCATCATCCAATACGTCGAGGCTGACCTCGGCGCTCGTCGGGAATAGGAAGCTTCGCTTCGCGGTGGCTGGCGGCGAGAGAAGCAGAGACAGCCCCACCACCACTCTTCTTCGGTCCGAAGGCAGAAAACCTCGAGGTGCTGCTGTGGCTTGATAAAAACGCCGTCGTCATGCGCAGGAGTCACCTACGTCTGCTGGTGACGTAAGAACTCTCAACGTCGGTTGCGCAATGTTACGTCGACCATCACAACCAACTGCCTTATCATCGATTCGGGCTGCTATCAAGGCTGACAAAGACAAGGCACGTAGTCTTCATCTTTTGGGTGGCATTTTTTCGAATGAAGTACTTTTGCAAAAGGCGGCTGCAACCGCGGAAGGTTCATCCTCTCATTGCCGAGCCCACTGCATCGCGCATCCCATGTCTACCGCGGGCATCACGTACCCTCCATGGCAGCACTGCCTGCAGGGCGCTTCAAGTGGAAGCGGATGGCTACGCCAAATATGGGGCAACCGGTGGTGACACCTCGCTCCTCTCATCGTAGTGCACTCGTGGAACATACCTGCTGAACGTTGAAGACGGGTTATATCCCAAGAAGTTCGCGATGTTTGCAAGAGACGTGAGGCATAGGTTTGTAGGACGAGTGAAGAAACTTCCGACAGCCTTTCTCCGAGCATCGGCTTCATGAAAGTTCATATTCATCGTGTCCTGCGTAAGCAAAATATTCTGGTCCAATCGCCACGATTGTTTGTTTTACGTGAAGTGTCACTTTTGCCAACGAATACGTCGAGGTTAGACTGCGAGTGAAGTCCCCATGGAATCCAGCCAGTTCTTCCAGTCATGTGTCTTAGCCGCAGCATCTGAAGCTCGAGAGGATGCCTACTGAGGAGTGTATGGACTTTCCCAATGGTGCCTAGCTCCACTGTAGAATCCTTCCACTGCCCTGCCTCCGTCTTCTTTTTTTTTCCTTTCCATGACGTGCGTGTATATCTCTGCTAACGCGTAGTCGCTCACTGAAGTGCACAAGCTTTCTCGTGGCGCGTAACCAAATGAACATGCATGGTTAGGGCTAGCGCAAAACTTGGCTTAAATAAAGCGCCTTGAATGCCGTAATTATACGTCTCCGTATCAATCACTGTTATCCTGACGCATTCCCCCATACACGCATAATAAGAACGGGTATGAAGATAGTCCTAGAAATACTAAAGTGAAACAATGAATTTTTTGCATTGATAAATTGTACTCCGACAACCTAAATGTCGAGGATTTGACTGTCATAAGTTTGTTATTAGTGGAGAAAATTATAGTTGTTTTGTTTTTAACTTTCGTGCCATTATCTCCACGCATGACGTCATCAATTGAATGTATTTTTCGTAATTTCGCGGCATTGGCTCAATGAAATTTTCTTAAACTGCGTATGCCATGTCGATGGCACAAATTTATGACAATGTACTTCAACTTTATTGATTAGAAGGTGCGTAAGGCTCCGTAGATGCCTTCAAAAATTGATGACGTCACAGTACGTGTTTGGTACAGAAATCTAAAGGTGGCGTCTCTATCCGCACTTTCTTTTTGAGCGTTTGCTGGCTTACCTAGTGTCGTGTTGAGGAAGAAGTGGTGTTTTCGAAATCGTGCAATTGTAATTTACTAATACGCGAAAAAGCATTTTGGTTTTCAGTGCCCCTTTAATCAAGGGACTAAGTTTAGTCAACATACAACAGCACGCACTGCCCTGTCACAGTGAAGTCTGAAAGAGCGGCCTGTCTAGATTCTATTCTAAACTCTCTTAGGGCTACTAACATACAACTGCACCGGCAAGATAAGTCCGTAATTACGAACATAAATTTTACGTATTAGGAAAGCACCCACTATACCATAATTTCTCATTCTGCGAAGAAGCGTGGTAGCCGCTACACATCTGTAAAGCATTGTGTGCACTTGGTGGCTGCTGTGTTTAATGACGATGAAGAATTCGCAAGTTCCGTAGACTGTAACGCCGCCCCGCGGCCGCCAGCGTAATTTTTTCAAAGAGTATCGGAGTAGCGGCGCGACAGTGGCGCTCATAGCATGTACATGTACGTCTTGGCTTGCGTTTTACTTTCAGTAGAACGTTTCTGTTGTAGTTACCGGGCGCACAAAGGTCACTGCAGTCGTTGCACAGTCTCCATTTTGCGAAAAGGGCGCGCTTTTCAGACAAAGCAAAGGAACAATTGAGGCGCCTATTCGCGTTCACCTGTACCTGTGAGGACGTTTCGTGCGTCATTTGTGCGTGAGAAACGCGGCGCACGTTTAGATCTGCTTGCCGTTTGGCGCGTGACCTGCCGATTTGTTGCTATCGCTTTCATTGCTTTGCCTTTGTCGCAAAGCTGTAACTTTTTTTTTTCAAAAATGCGTCAAAAATATCAGCTAAAGACCTTCACGTCACAACAAGTGATGTGTTTTGCATTCAGGACCTCTTCGCCTTCAACGAGACATCGTATCCGAGTTTCTGAAGCATCTAAGTGGTGCATAATATGCGACTGCAACAAGGGTAAAGCAGCCATGAAGCAAAAAAAAAACACTGCAGTGCAGGCCGCACATGTGCACAGCGACTCCAACCCTTTGTTACTCTCTGTGGGCGCCATATTGAACCACTCTGTGCGCCCTTTTTAGGCGATGAAACTTGCGAATTATGGCTGAGCACTTCGTAATAGTGGAAGTTTCAAACCACACACTTTCTCGCAATTTGCATTGTTATTGTACTTTTCAAGCAAGCTATAATATGTATATTGTGCGGGGTACACTGGCTTCAATATATATATATAACCAGCCGTGGGCAGGAATTGAACCTACGACCTTCGAATAACGCGTTCGATGCTCTAACCACTGAGCTATCACAGCGGCCTTCCCTCCACTCACTTTTTTAGGGTTTATATGTGAATTTAGAAGTGGGAGTGTCAGTCAGCGCCCTCTGTAGCCAAGCGGCGATTGTGAAACACTCTTTTATGCGCATGTGTGGCGCCACGTAGCACGTCAACTTATTACGAGCGAGCAGCTGACCAATATTCACTCGTATACAACCAAATGACACCAAGTCTGCCAGTTCGAGACCCTCGTTAATGAATAAGGGTAATAAGTTCACGTGTTACGTGACGCCACACATGCGCACAAAAGAGTGTTTCACACTCGCCGCTTGGCTACAAAGGGCGCTGCCTGACACTCCCACTTCTATATTCACATAGGAACAAAAAAAATGGGTGGAGGGAAGGCCGTTGTGATAGCTCACTGGTTAGAGCATCGAACGCGTTACTCGAAGGTCGTAGGTTCGATTCTTGCTCACGGCTGGTTATTTTTTCACCCTCTTTTCTTTCTTCCTATTTACATTCCATTTGTTCTAATAACTTCCCCTATACATTCCTTGGCATTATTGTCTATTAGATCTCATGAATATTGTGTCAAAACACGGAAAAACGAGCCCTTATGTACACACTTCTTTCCCCTTATATATATATATATATATATATATATATATATATATATATATATACATATATATATATATATATATATATATATATATATTTATGCAATACTTTGCACGACATGACACCGGAATAGGGTCTTCTTGCAAAGCGGTTTGATGCACCGTCATGGTTGTGTGGTCAAATACTCGACTGCCATGGGGCCTGGGGTCAAATCTCATATGATCATGGATAATCTTTCTCATTTTGCGTGATAGCAGTTACGGGCACCAACAGCGGTGGCGGACAAATACGACACTGTTGCTTTGATTGCATATAACAGCTTTTTCTAAAAAAAATGCCCCCACCTCTCCGAAGAGAATCGTGAGGAAATGCGAATACATTGCGTAGCGTCCATAACGGCGTTTCGCACGTGACGCACCAGCGTTAAAACAGGAATGTTTTTTTTCTTATACCGGTGTCACACTGCCACTTTTGATCGCGATCGAGCATGATCCGGTTAAATTTTCGTGATCTTGATTGGCTCCTTTACGCGAGCTGTCAAAGCCACAGCCAATCACAGTTTAGAAATTCTATCCCGATGAGGCTTAATCGCGATCAGCAGTTCAACGTGTGACACAGGTATTACACCGTGCAGCCAATAGCGCCGTTCACTGCACGTGGCGTTTTTCTGTCGCCACGTGCGGTGAACAGTGCACTAGCTCTAGTAGCTAGTGCGCGCGGTTGAAAAAATTCCGCCATATCCACGAAGTGAATGATGATGAGTGGGCGAAGCTCCGGAGGTAAACCTGGTAAACCATGAATCCTCTGTACATTTTGCCCACTCGATTTTATTACATCGCTCCCCGTAGCGTACGTCGCCGCACTAAATCGAACGATTGCCTTCAACCAATGACACGCGCCATATGTGACATCATTCCTATTTTATAAGGTCTCGCGTCTTTCATCAACTACAAGTACCGCTTTCTAGTTTATAACATCTTGCATCTTTTCATCATCAGCTACAAGTACCACCATCTAGTAAACACTACAAGAATTAAACGAGAGGTGGCTACATACAGGAGACGGTACCGCCATCTTGTGAACACTGCAAGAACTAAACTAGAGGTGGCTACATACAGGGGACGGTACCGCCATCTAGTGAACACTGCAAGAACTAAACTAGAGGTGGCTACATAAAGGCTACAGGGGACGCACAGCCCACGCCCTAAGGAGCTTCGCCCCTAAAAAGTACTATGATAGTGAAGAAAACAAAAAGCGTTCTCAGCTCGACGTTGGCGTTTCACAGCGGCCTCTCGAGCACACATGTCCGGATGTTCTTGAGAGGCGCCCAGCCAGCGAACGATCGAGAGTGAGGCGCGAGCGGACGAGAAAGTTGGGCGCAGAGAGGAGAGCGAACGGCGAGATAAGGATCGGTGTAGCACTGTACCTGTTATTGTACCTGACAGCCATAATGTCAGCGTCCTATGGACAGAAATACTTCACGATTGGCAGCGCAAACGCAACAAACCTGTTTCAAACTGACTGCATTGAGGCGGTGGCAAGTGAGGATAAGCGCGCGTGCCTGCAGCTTTTGCTGACATCTGCTGACACCAAAGCGTAACTTAGTGGGGACTCCAGTTGCTAGGGGCGCACGCGCCCGTAGCTGTTGCTATGGGAGAGGGCACTGGACGGATCTTGATGGGCGCCTGACATAGCACGACTAATAAATCCACTCGCATTAAAAAAAAAGCGCCAGGTCTGCGCGGAAGGCGCAGCACAGTCACAGCGAAAGCTGAAAGAGCGGCCTTTCAGAGCCTTTGCTAAACACTCATTGGGTAACTGCTGCAAACACGCTGCTGGATACCCACTACGGTATTGATTATCATAATTTTGGGGTAGTAGGCTGGCATTCGCTATGCTTTTTTTGTCGTTCTTCTGAGAAGCATGGTATCCGCTAAACACTTGCAAAGGAATCTTGTGTCAATTGTTCATGCAGTGGCTGACGACGGTAAGGACTGATGCCTGAGTTCGGTATGCGCCACATTTAATAGATGATCAAAAACAAGCTTTTGTAATGGGTTGGAGCATTGGACAACCCAGTCATTACGCTATATTTGTATTGTGTAATGTCTGGTTGTTCTTTTGCTGTTCTAAAACGCTTTTTACTCTTATTAACGGGATTCCTTTCCTGACATCAAACCTGTCTAAGGCAAAAAAATACATTCGGCAGATCCCACGCACAGCCGCGGCCACGTCTTCGTATAGGGTGCGAGCGGCCGGTCTTGCACTGCGGTGCGACACCTCGCGGCCGTTACGGGTTGTGACGTCGCTTACACAGGAGCATGCGCGGCCTTAATGACATTCAGGCATGCTCTGCACGGGTTACAACAGTGTGAAGTGTGCTTGTTTAGCCGAAGACTCGCGCTCTCTCAAGTTGCTAATAAAACTTTGCTTTTCGACTGATAAAACGCCCCTGCATCAATGATGCAGGCTAGGTTGTGGCTGTTTTGAGGCATTTGATTATATGAAGATATGATAATACAACAGCCACGCAAAAGAATTCTAGGCGGCCGCAAAATGAAATCAGCCACAAAAAGTGCGTCGTTTATGCAGGCGTGTGTTATCAGTCGAAATGCGCTTCGTCCCATGAATTATGTATGACAAAAGCGCGCTTAGTGAGCACGGGTCTTCGATTAAACAAGAAAACCCTCCAATGTTGTCACCCGTGCAGAGCAGGCCTGCATGTTTGTAAGGCCGCGCATGCTCCTGTGCACGCGACATCACAACGCACAACGGCCACAAGGGGCCACAAGGTGTCACGCCACAGAGCAAGGCCGCCTGCTCGCGGGCTATACACAGACGGGGCCATGTCTGTATACGTTGGGAATCGACGTTATGCGAAGGGTGCGGAGGTAAAGTGACCATGTTGTAATATTTTTATTGATTGACACGTTATGAAATGGCGTAAAATGTACGTGCAAGTTTTGCGTGCATGGACATGTCTTGAAAAGTTGCAAATCTTTATATAACTATGCAGTTTGCATTTGCGCAGTGATGCCAACAGGAACATGAGTATTAGCAACGCCAGAAGCGATAAGCTGATATGAAGGACTGATGCTCGCGACGATTGTAGCCCCGGACACTGCTAAATAAATCAATTTCAGCGCTTGGCACCTAACTACGACTGACGTTAAGCCGACGTGACGACAGTATCACAGGAGGGCATATGTAATGTATTAAAATGAGATAGTCAGCACTGCAAAAATTATGGTCTATTTGAAAAGTATTTCCGAGACCTGGCTTGCCTCTAAGGCAGAATGATTGATTGCCTCGCAGAATGCTGGGGCTAGATTCCTGCTGGACCCGGACATTCACTCACATAATTTGAGGGACTACTGCAAGAGCAGAGGAACTGTATTAATCTCTCCCAGAGATATTTAACTCCGTGGGGAAGTGTGGAAGGGTTGGCCGTGGACTCTTTCCTTGAATGCAGAGTTAAAGAGACTGCGACTGCTCTGCTACTCGGGTGGAGTTCCTAATCTATGCAACTCTCGTGCCGACGAGGCATGAATGGACGTTGGCACTCCGTCCTTGCTAACGGAGTACAATCTAGCGCTTGCGTGCCACCAATGCCGAAAGGCAATATAACTGTCTCGTAACCATACACCTCGTATAGTCGACCCAGATGTAACTTTAATATGTCAAATTAATAGGATAACTATCAGTGACAATAAAAAGCATGGTTGTGTCATCATGAACATTTCGTTCCCCAAGTGCCAACAACACCTTCGAAGCAAGAAACAGCGGCAACATCTAACGTGTTGCCAAAACTTAGCTTACGGCACAAACAAATTGCCACTAGAATAAGGTAGAGGCTTTACACATGTAGTGAAAAAATGGGTTACAAAAAAAAATCAATAATGAGGTTCGAACTCACCATGTACATACGACCAGGCGGGTACTCTACCACTACAATGCGTCACGCCATGCTCACTGCGTGGTAAATAAGCTAGTAAGAAAGTGGCAGATCCCACCTACAGTGGGAATAGATGACATGTGAAGCACGAATGAGGAAGGCTGCTCATTTTAAAATCAGGAGAACATTAAAAGGTGGACGTAAATTATGCCATACATGACTTCCATGTCATGATCATAATGTTTGCGCCAGGAATTGGTGTTCGATGTCCGTTCACGTCATGTAATACCGAATTTGGTATATGTAAAGCTACCGAAGAAATGGCCGCAAGCGTGCTATGAGCGTAGCACGCAGTTATTTTTTACATGGCACGCATGTCATGATTTTTAAGTGAGGGCCTGTCCCTGATCTTTTTCATGCAGTCATGTCATACGATACCACTTTTGCAATGTAATGTGAACGAAATCATCGCAAGAGCAGCAAGGCCAGGACATATAAATCATGATATTAATGACATACATGTATGTCATGAGTATGGCATACAGTCATAACACAAAAATTGTGACTTGCAAGTCACGATTTTCACGTTATGACTAGTCACTTATGCTCGCCATACTGTCACGTTACTCAATATAAATTTCGGCATAGATCTAATTATCGAAACAGCCAGGAGAGCTAAGAGCCGTAGGCGTATAGATATACAGATACGGTCTAAGTCGCCGGAGTTCACTAAGAAATGCTTCGCATTTAAAACACACCTTTCCACTTCGCGGCCCGACTTTGAACACTTGCATACGCGATTTTTCGTTTCTAATTAAACCTTGCGTCTTCATAACATGAAAACTATTGGCGTCCACGCATGACATGCCGCTAATGCCAAGATGCGAAGTTTCTTTCAGAATCCACAACATACCAAAGAAAATATACACAAATTGCCGAGAACCTGGGGCCGATTATCAGATTTTACTGCCGAGTGTAATAGCAGTTTTGTGCTTTTTATGCTGTTTGACGTGCGCGGAAGTTTTCTATCGACTGTAATGCCCGATATGCACGCGCATAGTTGATTGATGATGATGATATGTGGAGTTTGATTGATTGATATGTGGGGTTTAACGTCCCAAACCACCATATGTGTATGAGAGACGCCGTAGAGGAGGGCTCCAGATATTTCGACCACCGGGGTTTCTATAACATGCACCCACATCTGAGCACACGGGCCTACAGCATTTTTGCCTCCTTCGAAAATGCAGCCGCAGCCGCCGGGATTCGATCCCGCGATCTGCGGGATATATATATATATATATATATATATATATATATATATATATATATATATATATATATATATATATATATATATATATATATATATATATATATATATATATATATATATATATATATATATATATATATATAATTGAATAAGGTCTATTTTCTTGCGCAAGCGACGATGTGCTGCCATGCTTCCTTACATCTCGAAAAGCCACTGCGCCAGCAATACTGCATTGTGGTTGAAAGCTACTATCACATGAAAAGCACCAAAAGACGGAGAGAAGCCCTGCAAAGTGAACTGCGTTTATGCATATAGTATCAAAGGGAATGTGCTCTGCCGCAATGGCAGCTCCCTCGTCCTCATTTCCTTTTTGCGTCCTGGCGCTTGGGCTGGCTGACATGCCACCATTGATGAATCCGTGCAGCGACAATACCACGCTGCCAAAATCTGCACTAAAACAGAACAAAAAACAAAAGCAGAGTAGGTGGTGGCTGCGACAATTTTTTTTTTCTGGCATCGTTTGTACGCCCTGTCCGCGGTATGTATTCACGGGAATGTTGATCAAGCAAACCATCGTGGCAGCATAGCACGTGTAGTGTCACGCTGCTATTTTTGAGGGCTCGGGATAGATTAGCGAACACGGTGGCCGCGGTTTGATGGGGGGTGAACTATAAAAAGAACATCCGTGAGCCAAGGTATACGTGCGCATTGGAGAACTCTAAGCAGTCACAATCTTGATACGCACACTACACCGTTTACCTCTAAATGATATCTTATTCGACACATGAAAGCCTAACAGCTATCCATGTTGAACAGACCCCTTCATTTTAAGCCGACAAAGGCAAGCGGAAAAACTGAAACTGTGTGTTAGGCGAACTAAACAACGAGTAAAAATTCTAGACATTTTATACTTGTCCAGTAAGGAATAAATTCCGATGTTACTTAGCCACGGAAGCCAGTGAGAAAAACACTTACCGCTTCGGCTGGCTCCAGAAAGTCAAGCTTTGAGAAATCCGCAGCTTTGTTCGTAACAAGAACCCTGTCTTCTGCACAAATTAAGTTAAACAGAGGCCACTCGGCATCGTGTGTCCACCGCGAGAGCATCATTTATAACAGCTCAGAGGCGTAGGTGAATGTGGCCCCCTCAAGTCTTGTGCACAAGACAGCTTTCCTTTAAACTCAACTGTTCACAAAAAAAGGCCCACCTGCCTATCGTGTCATTGACTTCACGTGGGGGCATCAAATAAATTTAGGTGGTGGTGGTCAGATGGATGAACGCATGGAAACTTTGTTAGCCCTGTAGTGCACGACTGAACGGTCAGTGGGCCAGATAAAAAAAAGTTTACATATGCTGTATGTTGCGTATTACGCTCGTTCTATTTCCTCCAAGACGCTGTTTAAACTCAAATCTTTGGCCCTGGTTTCCACTGGTGGCTGTCTTCACCATCGAGTAAATATAGCGGACACGCGCCGTTCGGTTTAGAAACGAGCCCGACAGCACTAGACAGGAGAGCGAGAGCAGAATTTTGCTCGCCTGACCGCTTGGATGCAACGCCACCTCCTCTTTCTACGTCCTCCCTTTCCTCTATACGTCCTCCTTCTTTTTATATATTGTTGCACTTGAATACGAAGCAGTGCCGCCAGCACCCTTAGGTTTTGTTACGGCGATGCGCGCACCCACCACCTCTACCAGCCGCCACTCTCGTCTGCGGGAGTAGCTGAGAAGTTCGTGCTCTCACCGCTAGGGTGGTCGTGGAAACTCCAGCGCTGGTTCCCTATAGGCTTAGCTTACTCGGCCGGCCTAGCTTACCGACCGGGTACGACTGCTAGCGAATGTATACATTCGCTAGGACTTGTACGGGTCACATTTAGTTGGACCGATATCGGTGCAGATGGCTCGCGAAGGTTGAAGTTTGGGCATTTACTAAAGTGTATACGAGGTAAGCAAAAAGATAAGGATGACCAAACATGCGTTTGATCTGGGGTTTTGCCAACCAGCGTCGTTTTTCTAGTGTATTAGTACGCACCGCGGCATCACAAGTCAAATCGGACGCTGAATCGTAACGTTTGTAGATTAATTCTCGGCCAGCACTGCTGAAAGATCTTCTCAACTGTGTTTGTAAGCGCCTAGCTACAACTGCCAAACTTGGACAAAAGTGGCTTCACCGCCCTGAGCCGATGTGATAGAATGCCAGCTGATACTTGAAATTTAGTTACAAAAATGGCATTGAATGTCATGTAGTTTTATAATGAAACGTCTACGTACCCACAGAGTACCTAACGATCACCAGATACTTACACATGCTAGATGATATGTGCTCTTCAAAACGCGTAATATAGATGTTGGGGCACCCACACTAGAAGGGTCTAGACATCATGAGTATAAATACCTGTTGCTGTATGAATGGTTGTCCATAACGTGTGTTGCGTATGATTATAATGTGTGTGTAGATGTACGTCCTGTATATGTGACGTAAGCTTGAATGAATCTATACAGCTCACTCTTTTTAGAAAATGATCGACATTTTTCTAGGCGTTAGTCCTCGCCCAGCAAGAGTGATTCTACTCTTGGAGGCAGTTGATGCACTCTAGCCCGACCAGATTTTTGAACTCTGTGAAAGAGTTGCGCGACTCCCGGAGAGAGTGTATGTTCTGTACTTTCGAAGCGTGACTGTACTCTGGCGAGGGAGCTTGTTCACTCTATAGTTCAGCCAGAGCACCGGCATTCTGTCGCGAGAGTGTGCCTATACTTTGTGCAACAGAGAGTTCCTAGCTCTCCCGAATAGAAAGTAAAATTTGGGGCAACTCTTTACTCCTGAGAAGAGAGTTGCCAGCACTCTCTTGGGGCTGTGAGAGTTTATTCTTTGCATTCGTCGGGCCAACGCTGCCGCTGTCAGGTTTTTCTTAACGATCATGTGTTAAAATTGCCCATGTGTGTTCTCGTCGTTCCTGGGTGCATATTAAGTGTCAATCGCCTGTGGCACATACCCGCATACTAGTGGCCCATACCACCCGCGAGTATGTATACCACTTTCTGGCGGGAAGCGTTTGACGACGTACGCGACGAGACTGTGATATTATTCATGTCTTGACCAGCGCGTCATATTCGTGAAATCATCTTACCCTTTCACAGTAACTTTGGTTCACGCGAAGTTAAGGGGGTGATAACGGGAGCACCCTAGCGCGAGTGGCTAGATAGATAGATAGATAGATAGATAGATAGATAGATAGATAGATAGATAGATAGATAGATAGATAGATAGATAGACGCCAAAAGAGTTTGCAGCATGCAAAGAATTGCTTCACATTTAAAAAAGACGTACCAATAGACGAAGCTTCCTGGCCTGATGTGTGAACCAAAATGACCGGAGTAAAAAATATTGATAGGCACCTGTCCTTTACAGCCGAACCTGTTATGAGTTCACAACAGCCGATTTTGGCGGCGTATTTGTCCGCCACCGCCTTCGCCACCAATGTCCGCATGCGATATCGCTCAAAATCGAGCCCATGTTGTACATGAACTCTTTAATGACTACCGAGCGAAATTGAAGGATTGTGTGAATCGCCCTAAAATACGAAATTCACGTTGCTGTACAGTGCGCATAGCAAAACGTTCATCACTACAGAGAAGATCGCTAGTGTTAACAATTATCATAATTATAGTTTCACTTTAGGAGGGCAGGACCACAATATCGAAACAACTTCCTGGAATCCGTTGACACCAGAGTGAGATCTTGCGTTCTCCGACTATTTATGTCTCGACTGAACGAAGCATTCACGAACAGCTGATGCGTATATATTGCTTGCGGTGCTATTATGAAGGATATGAGCGGTAACAAGCCAGTGCGTACCTCGATAAAACCGAGATATAGCAAAACATGAATACAAGGAAAACCGCTCTACGCTGAGTGTGAACGCTCCACAAAGGGAGCTAGACCATCGAGCTATCTGTGCCATGCTTTCCGCGGGTCGTAAAAAGAGGTGCGCAAAAGCGAGGGTGATAACAGTGCGCGGGTGGACGTCACCCTTTCAACGTTACTTTTGAGTGTGCCACGCCGATGTCGATCGAACTGGGGCAATTTAGCCACGTGGTCGCGGGTTCCTATTGCTCAAGGCAGTGCTGCTTCTTCCTGGTGTGACGAAATCCGTGAATGGCTGCAGACACAGCGGAAGTCGCATTGTGTGCCACGCGTACAAAAGGCGGGGCATGTTGCTTTAGACACCACGTACACATTATTTTTTTTCTTTCCTCACTAACGTTAGGTGTATGTTAGGCCTCAGGCCCGGGTGTTCAAAGCAGGGCTTACTGTTACAAAACTTGCCAGGAATCGGGCTTCTCATGGGCTTTAAAGAAGGCATTCTTCATGGTTTGGGAGAGCTTGAATTGCACTATATTTGTATTTCACCCACTAGCCTTACGCTTGCTTTTACTTTTCCTGCATTCCCCTTTGATATGTTTGACCCCCTCCCTCGGAAGAATAATATTTAAGCGGTCCTACAAAGCGCTACGTGTTCGAACAAAACTATTCATCTTGTTTTTCATTGAATCGCAAACATGCATGTCTCTGTAATATAATCACCAAAATAGGAACTTCAAACGGAAACATCAGTTTAAATCCACAAACCGACCGACGCAAGACAAAATGACATTTAATTTGCGGAATTTAGTAAATAAATGCGATGAAAGCAAATGTAGCACGTAAGGAATTGATGGGGTGTCTAACAAAATTTTAACTAGCTTTTCTAAAATCTGGACGGTAAAGAAATGTCGATGTTTTTTTCGTTTTCAAAATTGTGCGAATTGATGCTTAAGTCTTAATAATTGCATTTATTTGCAACGCTTCAAGAAAAGTTTCATACATTCACGTCTTACCTTCAACTGTTGCATTTACGAGTGTTCAGTAAATATTATATTCACAAATAGGTTGGGCATATCAGCGCGGAATATATACAAAAATTTCACCTTCTTGTTTTGAGTTCTTGCCATGGATTTCCAGAAATAGGATTTCGTTTTTCATTGCTGAGTTACAAATGTGTAAATTACGAAAGGCGGGCTGGTTGGCATGTAGGTTCAATTTGAAATATTAGCAGCGCAAACTGACGGGACGTGGAAAGACGCGCTTGTTTGTGTCTTTTTTATGTGTCTAGTTAGTTTGCGCTGTCGATATTCTGAAGTTGTAAGCTTGGCAGTCATAAGATTGTAAGAGAGGTGAACCGGCAATGTTTCATTGAACGAAATGACAGCCGAAATAAAAGGTGTGCTTGTCAGGGTACGTTTAAATGTGACAAATCTGTTCCTAACTACAACACTACCACGTAGAAGTTTCGCCAGTTGGGTCGGAAACACATAACAACGACACAGGGCTGGGCAATGATACATGCGTCTTAATTACTATAGTGATACCATTTGGGTATATTGTATCAATATTGCGATACGTATCACTAGACGAGTAACTGTATCTGTACTATTTCCGTTACATTCAATAATGTATCGTGTATCTTATGGGATACAAGATACTGTGATCACAATGCTGTACCATGGGAAACATTAATCACTAACTGAACTCCACTTAGGCTGGTAATGGGGCCACAATGTTGCCAGAATAAAACTAAAAGACGTGAAGTTTTATCTTTTTGTGAGACTCCATCAGTCCGAGCAGGCGATAAGGGGTGCGCGTCCCTTTCGGTGAAGCATAGCAACACGACAAAGCTCGCGCAGTCTCGACAGAAACTACGTTCGCGTGCTTGCACTAGTGTCTTTGGTTTTCGAGAGTTCTTCCCTCGTTAGTTGTGTTGTAACCATGACGCTCACCCTTAGCCACTTGCAAGCGCCGTGAACCACAATGCATGCGGCGATGACCGCAACAATTCTCAGGCCACCCACCAGCGAGCGAGTACAGCAACGCCGCTAGTGATGCTGTAACTAATAAAACAAGCGCTTACCTATCAAAAGATATCATGGTTACCGTGCTGCTTTCTTTCTGTTGATTTTATTTTCATAGGGATCTTGACATTATAGTATGATTGTTAGCAGAAGTACTTTCTCAGTTGCCCTTCTATTGCATTCCATACATCATGCAATGCTCTGAACGTTGTCTTTTGTTCTCGTGAATGCTATGCCTTTTGTAAAGTACAGCCAAAATAAGCTGTCTGTTTTATCTTCACCTTGAACTGTCTCCTTTATTTTTGCTGCTACATACACATTTATATTCACTTTAGTTTACTCTTCTTCCGAAGCGATTTGGGAAACGATTATGTCATTACGTGGGCGTGCGTTCAATATACAGCACTAATCATTCTCGTTACTGCTTGGTGAAATGACCAAACTTAGACTGCGTCAAACAATGGGAATAATTAGAAGCAATTTTAAGGCTCTCAGAAAGCATATTTAGGAAACTTTGTTGTGCTAAAGGGGCCGTTTTTTCTTATGAACGTTCCAACGAGCCATTTCAGGCAATTGTCATAGCTATTAGGTGGGTGACCTCTATCGTGTATTTAAACTTACTCGCCACGAATGCTTGAAACAGACTGGTTTATCTATCTTAGTTATACCTGTTTTCCTTTTTTGAGTTTCCCTCATTTTTCCACCATTAATAATATTTGCCAGGTAATTTTTGCTATAGGCGGTCATAACCTGTTTAGCGCAGTTGTCCTGCGATGATTTATGCAGCCATGCTGCCATGCACACTCAATATTTTAAAATTTTTTATTTTGGCGTGACTGGGTATATCTTGATTTCAGCGCAAGCCACCCGCAATGTTTCGTGAACTTCGAGATTCTCTCAGATTGTGCTGCTAAGCATACGCGCGAGCCCTGCTGTGGTGGTTGCATTTCGATGGTGGTGAAATGTAAGAGGCGCATGTATTCAGATGTGATTGCACGAAGAGTTCATGACAAAAATTTGTGTAGCTCCCCCTTTTCTGCGTTCTTCGTAATCATAAAGTACTTTTAGGGCGTAAAAACTGAACGATTACTATTCAGATTAGGTACAGTGCGCGTACTGATGAATCACGTGCTTACGGTTGCTTCATAAATAACGCTGGAAGCTGGGATCACTGAGCACTGCATAAATACAAGACGCCTTCCGCCGATGATCAGATTACCGAAGGCCGAGGACACTTATTCCCGATATGAGATTACACCGCGCGTTCTTTGCACTTTGAATTACTTAGTTTTATGGCCACAACGTAGCTCATTAGTGGATTTCATTTCTACCAGAGTAAATGCCGCCTTCTTCAAAGTCATCATCACGTGACAATACATACATTATGTCTGAAGGCTTTTTGAGCTGCAGATGTTCTCTCGCTCAAGAAAATTGTTTGCACGCTATCGAGTATATAGATAACGAGCGGTTTACGCCCGGCAAATAATAAGAATAAGAAACGTAATATTAGCTTATTGTGGTCTTTACGTATAGGGCTATATGCACAATGTTCCACGAAAACTTCCATGTGTTCTTTCTGCTGTTCACCAATCGTTCAGTATTGTAAAATGGTAGTTTGTGGACAAGCTGAAACAGCACACTGGTGTATTTGCGCCATCATGTGAGGGCTTATGAAGCTCGTCTGCTTAGACGGCAGCCCGCTAGATTTTCGGCAAGTGCAGCAGCGACTTTCTTTATTTACAGAAATGACAAATGAAAACAACTGTCAGTAGAGTGTCTACAGAGGAATCCTGTCAAGTAGCTAGAACAAACCATAATAAGTTCTTCGAAAGTAAACAATGTTACTTTGGCACAAATGTTTTGAGATACCGAAAAACATGTCATGGAAATTAAATTGGGCACATTTTATAAATTTTGAAGCCGTCATTTTTCTGCATACGCGTTCGCTACTAAACTTTGTAGGGGTATATAACAGCAAATTTGAGAGTGTATCGAAGTATCTTAAGGTAGAAATGACAAGTATCATATAGGACACAATTTTTACGGCAGTATCTTGTATCTGTATCTTCAATGCTTTTTGTTTCATTATGTTGTATCGTATCGCGATACAATTGTAAAGTATCTATCCCAGCACTGCAACGACGGTTACTTGTAGTGTTCAGCCGAAACTGCTTGGATAGTGCTGAAACAAAATGCGACCGTCTACAGCACTCCACTTTTGACTAAAAATGATGCGTTCATTCTTTCATCGAATAGCGAAGTTGACATTTGTTTAACTTACCCATTTTGAAAAATCTAGATAAATTTTATTAGGCAGCCAGTCAATGACTTGGTTGTTACATTTGCTAGTATAATATATATTTTATATGCCGTCTAAACACTGCACCTAACCATCGTTGCAAGGACCATTTCAGCGCCGCGTGGATCAAAGGGCAACAACTTCTTAACAGAATAAAAAGTGGTCCGGGCTGGTGCCAGGTGAGCCAATGCTGGTGGTATGATGAACGCCTCCTGATGACGTGGTTTGCATAAAACATATGAATGGTGCACGAGACTAGGCCAGTGGGGAATTGTCATGGTTGGTAAGTGCTCAGTTAGATGCAAGATTACGTTAGCCGGACGTTTGCTGCTCAGAAAAGAGCGGGAAGCGTTTCAGCGGGAACGTTAGGGTATTTGTGGTGCGCTAACGCATGACGATAGTGTGTCCGCACAGGTAGACAGAGCGCTGATTGATTCTATATGTGGAATTTAACGTCCCAAAACCACCACACGATTATGAGAGACGCCGTAGTGGAGGGCTCCGGAAAATTCGACCACCTGGGGTTCTTTAACGTGCACCCTAATCTGAGCACACGGGCCTACAACATTTCCGCTTTCATCGGAAATGCAGCCGCCACAGCCGGGAGAAACAGAACGCTGTCCGTGATAACTTGGTCGGATCATCACTGACGAAGAGGGAACTGTGAAAAGGCACCGTCACAAAACAAGTGTGCTTGTGCGCGCTATGGCCACCATTCGTGTCACTGATATGAAGGATGAGATTGTAATTATTCACATATAGCCTAATCGGTAGCACAACGTGAGCGTGACGCGGAGAATGGAGGCTCATGTTTCACTGGTGTTAAGTTGCTTTTCAACGCTGTTTCATTTACGTTTATTTTATCGTTTCTTCAGCTCAGTTAAGCACAACAAATAGTGGCTGCTCACACCAGTCTAGCTCTTCCTTCAGGCACGGTTGCCTTTATTTTCTAATATAAAGAGAATACGTGTAAAAATAGTTGATTTATTGATATGTGGGATTTAACGTTCCAAAGCACTATATGATTATGATAGACGCGGTAGTGGAGGGTTCCGGAAATTCCGACCCCCTGGGGTTCTTAACCTGCACCCAAATCTGAGCACACGGGCCTGTAACACAATTCCGCCTCCATCGGAAATGCAGCCGCCGCAGCCGGGATTCATTCCCGCAACCTGCGGGTCAGCAACCGAGTACCTTATCCACTAGACCACCACGGCGGGGCCATGTAGAAATAAATACAAGGAAATGTTATTCTTATTGAAACCTGATTTGCGCATTGTCTTCGTGCTTGTGCAGTCGCAACGATGCTCTACTACTGATCCCAAAGACGCGTATTCGACCCCGATTGCGGAGGTCGAATTTTGGTGGAGGCGAAATTTCAGATGCCGAGTGATGCCAGTGCACTTTAGAACACTATATGATCGAAATTACATGGGACTCTCTGTCACGGCGTCTGTCGTAATAATATCGTGGTTTTTGCACATCAAACCCAGGAAGTTATTAGATGCCTAATTTGTGTTAATTGATACATAGTTTTCTAAGCTATTGGCAACTTGCACTTCATCCCTGCGTATAGGCAATGACTACGCAAATGATGGGCTGTGAGCTAAATTTGTCATGTCTATTATTTTCGTGCCACAGTTAACGTAACGTGAATGATGCGTTCAGTACAGAAGGTAAAAATAAAACCCTTGTGTGGTACAGGAAATCTATCATAGTTCTGCAGTAAGGGTCACCTTAATCTTACGTGGGCAGAAACCGGTGTGTCGTTTACTGTGTTGGCCAAGCCGTCCGAAGCAAGGCATACGTCGTGTGTCTGGGAGAGCGCAGCAGAGGTGCGCATCGGTCGTATACTGTGCATGCGGGTACATGCGCGAAGGAAACTGGTTCATGTTGAGCCAGATGCTCCCTTGCTGTTGATAACATGTCAAAAAAGGGAGGAAGGGCCCACCCTGAAGAGGAATGCGTCCGCAGCCACGGGTGCTCAGAGAGAGAGTATGCAAACTCATTCTGCTTCGCAGGGAACGGCACGCATCGCGTACACTCCACAAGAAAACCTGAGGAACGTCCAGCACGGCTGACAGTAGGCGATGGCTAGACCAGCTGCTTAGTTTGCATGCTTAGATTTTTTCTTGTCTCTCAAGGTTGTGCGAAGCATGTTTACTTGTCTGCAGGCCACCTGCGTATTCGGTTATTTTGCCACCACCCTTCCATTGCCAAATATTCGAAGTCTGCGAAGGAGTTATCAGAGTTTGAGAGCACGCGAATTTTTACTTCATCTCTTTCATTGCCAAATGTAATTGGACGATCTATAGAGTGACCCAGATAGGGTAAAATATTTAGAGTGTTTGCATACCACCAGTGATGTGCAGAAACAGTACAGTAAGTTCTAATTTGGTGTGTAGGTAGGATTCGGCAATCATCCGATTTAACCTTCTAGAATATGAAGATAGGCTTGAGAGTCTGTGGAGTTTCCTATCTGCCAAGAAATGCAGAATCAGTCATATATAGACTAAAATTAGACCAAAGAAAATAAAGCTAGGCACTTTTGTCTTGTGTACAATGCTAGTATACCAAAAAATTGGCCCCGTACCTGAATGCTTCACTGCAAAGAACGCTGAAAGACGATATAGCCTTCCGTCTGGCGGTGTTGCATGAACTATGGACGTCATCTGGCAGTAATGTAGAGAAACGAAAGTTTTTTTTAGAACGCAGAACATCTGTTAGGTGACATGACACCATGTCATTTTAGCAAAGCATAGGAAATACCTGCTTTTTCGTTGATAGCGTCGCATTGCCAGCGCAGCGTAATATACATTATCGTCTGAAAACTTACGTATCGATGCATTCTGTAAATAAAGATGCACACTACTCAATACTGACGAATCAATTTTGCGCCCAAAGATGCCTAATATTTGATTTTTGATTGAGATTGTTCTCTAGTATGAACGCAGCCAGGAGATCAAAAACGGTGGGCTTTCAGCAAGAGCTCGCTGGGTGGCTGCAATGATTAACATACAGATACATAGAAAGATGGGCAGACAAACCAAAACTTCTGCGTTGAAATACCTTAAGAAAGACGTTCATCTTCAAAACGGATGCGGCGGAGCAGGCCTGCATCCGAGTCACCAAGGTCTTACAGAAGCTGAAGGAGCTTTCTCTTCCACACACCGGGCCTTTCCCCCCACCTTTGTTTGGAACACCATGAGTAGCAGGCACGCACTGTTATGACACTGCAACAAAAACACAGTTGCATAAGCAAGAAGTGGGGGGGGGGGCAGTCTGTAGACCAGGGTTCTCGAAGACGGGGCCCGCAGACTTCTCGCTTGTGGGCCGTGAACTGCACATGATGTGATCGGCGCATCATTTATTTAGGAAAATTATGCCCGCACCTAAACTTCAAAGGCATGAATATGTCTAAACTATTTTTGTTGTGAGGCTTACCCTGTAGTTCCCATGCGTCGATTTATAGGCCTAACCATGACATAAAACTCCACTAGAGAATCAGCGTCCAGAATTGAGCCATTCTGAAGAGAGGCATAAAATAAAGTAGGTTAGAATAAACTGAGGCATAATTTACGAATGCTATTGTAATTGTAATTACACATTAATTACGTGTTTAGAGTAAATTCATATTCTATGCTATAATGAAGTCATATGCATATGCTGCATAATTTTGGTACCAGTATACTAAAAAAATTGCAGCATATCCACGGAGTGAATGATGAGGAGTGGGGCGAAGCATTCGTCCGTCCATTTGTTCTTGCTTCCGTCTGTTCCTGCGTACGTCTGTGTAACCGTCCATGCGTCCATCCACCCGTCCATGCGTGCGTCTGTTCGTGCGTCCGTCCCTGCGTTCGTCCATGCATCCGCGCCTGCGTCCGTTCATGCGTCCATCCAAGCATCTGTCTGTGTGTCCGTTCGTCCATCTATTCAGCACTCCAAGTACCACCATCTCGCATCTTTTTATCATATATTCTCCATATAGAAGCACCGCCATCCAGCGGACATTTCAAGGACTAAACGGGAGGTGGCACATGCACACTTTCTTACGGCTTGCACTTCGGGTTTACTTCCCACCTTTAACCACCTCGAGTTCATGGTATATACTAGTTCACAGTATTCATGGCTATGCGGCCCAGCGCTCGCTAAACCTTTCTAAAACCAAGGAGGTTACACCCAGCGAGTATAACGTAGCAACCCTTTCTTGTCAGATCGTGCTCAATGTACATGTCGATAGCTGCTAATGGGGATTGCAGCGTGCGCGTTACCTAAAGGCCAAATGCTCCTGTCTCTCATTCCCCCTTAGCAGCCATTAACATGTGCATTGAGCACTATCTTTCATTGTAAACAACGCACAGAAGAAATCTCTCACCGGAACCACCTTGGAGGTCAAAATCGTAAGGGTATGTGCCACTGGTGGTTACGTACTACGAGGGATGCACAAGCCCCGCCATAAGAAGCTTCGCCCCTAAAAAAAGAGGCCTGCGAAACGGCTTCACGGGTGACCACAGCGAAGGATTAACTCCCTCACTAGAGCAGGATGGGTCACCCTGGTGCAGTACTTTGCCAATACCTCTGACATGAATGTATACCAAATAACTCTCGGACCTCAGTCCCCAGTGCCTGTGAAGCAGTTGACCAGTGTGGTGCTCATACCTGCTACGCAGTTGTGGGTGCTAAGAATGTCTGCATCCGGACAGGCCACCTTTTGAATCTGAACTTGGCTACATGTAACGCTAGAGACGTATTCATAGTGAGGCAATTCCACTGGGCTTTTTGAGGAACTGGGGGGTGTTAAATGGGATGTAATAGGGCTCAGTGAGGTTATCAGGACAGACCTATACAGTGCTACAGGATGGGCACGTCCTTCGTTATCATGGCTTGGCTGACAGAAAAAAAAACTAACGCTGGAGTTCCTTATCCATAGAAATATAGCTGGCTACATAGATGAATACTATAGCATTAGTAAGAGGGTGGCGAGTATTGTAATCAACTTTAATAAGAGGTACAAGATCAGGGTGGTACATGCCTGCGCACCTACATTTAGCCATGATGATCGTTTATTTGAAAGCTTTTACGAAGGCGTAGCATCAGAAATCAGTAAAGCAAAGACAGTGACGCACCCCCCTCCTCTAACCACCAATTATTTTTTTTCCTTCGCCCAACGAAAGATGGGCGGGCATTTTCTCTGTGCTTTATGAGCCGTCGATGGCAGGCTTCGCACGTGGCGCAATCTTGTCGCATTCAACCTCCATTCGATGAAGACGGCGGCCTCGTTTGATTTACGCTTCAGCTACGTATGTAAAAGCGCGTGAGTGCTTTTACTAATTTCAATAATAAATGAGGCACAAGGTAATGTTACAAGTTGGGACTTTCACGGATGATGATCTAAACCTTCCGAGGGTGTTCATATAATTTATGTCGCAATAAAACGAAATACCTATATATCAACGTTAAGGAATTCAGGTGACCAAAATTAATCTAAGGTTGTGTCTTCGTTTCAGTACAAAAATAACCATGGAATTCAGTTGTTTATTTAAATACACAAGATCATGGGCGCACACGCACGTGAACATAAAGAAAAGCCTTTATTTTTTCTTTACACTATGGTGGCAATGGCAAAAGGCACCAGGTCTCCTGGTGCGTTCACGAACTTAGCTGCAGCGTACAGATTATTTTTATGATAAAGGCATGTATTACATTACTATCTTAAAATATAATGAAATATAACAACAAGTGAAACGAAGCAACAAAAAATATGCAAAAGTGAACACATTGTGCGACTCAATTGCACATCACTAACATCGGTAGCACTTCAGCGAAGCATACTTTGAGAAGACTAAAGGCTCGTTCACACCGAAGGCGGGGCAGCCAAAGCGGCGAGGCGGCAGCGCGGGAAGCGGGGAAAACCTCCTTTCAAGGCGGCGAAAGCGGTAGAAAAACCATGCGGCTAGGCCGATTGCTGTCAGAGCAATTTTTTGCCGCCTGCCGAGGCTCGCCGCTTTGCCGCAGCCAATCAGAACGCCACACAGCGCAGGCGCGGTGGTGGCGCGGGTGTACGTTCGGGAGAAGCACTGACACGTCATAGCGACACGTGCACAAAATAGCGAGATGCCCGCCTCTTCTGCCGCGCGGCCAGATGAAGGAGACATGCGGTCTGAACAGGTTCACGCACTCGCCGCTTCACCGCTTGGGAAATCCCGCTTTGCCGCGCCGCCTTCGGTGTGAATGAGGCCTTAGTAAATGTATTGAAATCAGTAAGCTCTGAATGATTTAGCAGTGCCAGAATTTGATAACTAATATGCTGTCTGCCATAAGGGTTCTTATCCGCGTGGTTCAAATGAGTGTCTTACGAAGTGTCGAATAAGCGTCGCATATAAGCCACAAGCTTGCGCTTGTGGCTGATATGCGACAGGCAGTTCATGACCTTTTACGTCTTGTAATTATTTATAATAATAAATCTAAGATGTCTTCCGTCAGTGATAATGAAGAAACAAATGTTCTTAACGCAAATGCTGTGGCTACCCGTGGTAACTTGTTTAAAAATTTGAGTGCCCTTTTTTGTGAAATAGTAAGCTTATTAAAATTATTGCTATTGCTAGTATCCCATGTTAGTATACAGTGCGAGAGCCTAGAGTAAATAAACGAATAATATAGCAGCTTTGCTAAGATCAGCCGCAAAGTTAGTAACATGAGAAATACATGATATCCGTAAGCACTTCGCACGAAATAAGAGAAAAAAAACCTAGTACCAAGGATACAATGGGGCCTAAATCCGGATCCACTGCGCGTCAGCCCTGTATGCTACCACTGAGCCACGCCGGTGCTTGGGACTTCTTCGCTAACTTCTTTTAGGCAGGCTTGATGTCGGAAAATGAATCTCGTTATTATGAGTCATAAAGTGTTTTAGAACAGCACAAGAACAACTGGGCGTCAAACAATGCGAATAGCGTAACGAGTGGGTCCTCCGACGTTACAACCCATTACGAAAGTTTGTTCTTGATCACCTTGTAACTGTAGCAAATACCCAGGTATAATTCCTCATCGTCGTCAGCCACTGCATGAAGAATTGGCACAAAGTTCCTTGCAAGTGTTTACCGAGCGGATACCACGCTTCTCGGAAGAATGACGAAGGAAAACAGATCGAATGCCAGCTACGCCGGTTTTGCAATAAGAATTCAGGGTTGCGCAGGGATACGTTACTTATGATATACAAACTTTACGTACACCCAATTCTGGAATTTGGTTACCTTCTGTTTTCCGGAAGTGCCGAGTACAAATTAAGACTTCTTATATTGCTAGAAAGGCAAGCTCTGCGGCTGTGTCTGGGGCAACCTTGGTGTGTCGCGAATAGCGTGCTTTATTTGGATCATTCCACTTGATGCATTTCGACAGCTTACTATGCAAACATTTCTAAAACTCTACGATGCGCCCCTCTTTCGTTCACAGACAGTTTTCCTCAAATATCCAGTTTGTTTCTTTAAGCGCCCGTGGTGTCATTATCAAAGACCCGAAGTCATTTTCGTCGAGCCTCTGTTATCAAATCTTCACGCCTCCCTCCAGCATTTTACTCCCCAAACCCTATGCTCGGTGCCAGTTGACTTAAGTTTCGATGAAATTTTTCCACAAAATGCCAAGTTACTACCAAATAATGTGCTGGAGGGCCTCCTTCAAGACAATATCAGCCATTTTCCCAATTACGTAGTAATTTCGACGGATGCAACGCAAAATCATTAGAAGGCTAGAGTAGGTATTTTTTCTCATCATCTTAATTGGTCTTTTGCGCTCCGATTGCCTGACTCCACACGAATTTAGCTCGCTTAATTCCTGGCTTTTACATTGGCTTTTCGAAAACTAAATTCTCAGCAATGAAAAGTTATTATTATTTCGGATGCTTTGTCTGTGTGTACACATCTAACGCCCGCAAAGCATTCTCCTCTTCTCCAGATATTTTGGTCTCTTGTACCGCATAGCCTATCAGAAGTTCGGTTTATCTGGGTCTCCGGGCATGCTGGAATTGTACTAAATGAAATAGCTGATTTGCTCGCTTCGGCATCTTTGAAATTCCCGGTGGTGCTAGTAGCTCTACAGTTTCCTTTTATTACTTCCGAACGATTCAAACGCTTCTTAATCTTAAAAATCAACGAAACATCGCTCCTATAATCTGAAGCATTTCGGCACTTGCAATTCACATGGAACATCGCAAAATGCCTTTCCCGTCAATGTGAGGTGACCCTCACAAGCTTCCACTGTAGAGTTCCTCGGTTAAATTTTTATCTCCACAAATCAGGATTTTCATTAACTAACCTATGTGCAGTTTGCAATGAACCGGAAACAATAGAACACTTTCTTCGACACCGCTTTGCCTCACTGCGCCGAATAATTCTTGAGAGACCAATTGGTATGCTCGGATTGCCAGTTAATACATCCACCCTATTATCGTTTGGAGCCAGTCCGTTGAGTGCGGGCCGCAGTACTATTCTGTCAGCGCTACATAAATTCATCCAGGCAACCGGAAGCATACGCTGCTAGTGGTACTGCCAGATATATCCAATTCTTTGTACCCCTTCTTCATTCTTGTTAATTTTGTTTTATATATTCTGGTTTATCGAATTCATCTGGACTTTTTTCACGTTTTTCCGAAAGAACATTATTATCGTTCTTATCTAACTTCTCTCTTTTTTTTAGCAAGCGTTGTAGAAAAAATGATCTATTATAAGGTACATTGTGGCCGATCCCCCTGGTGGGTATGGGCCAAGATATCCTAGACGACAAGACAAGACAAGAATGCTAGCCTACTACCCAGAAATTATTATTATGAATGCCTTAGTGGGTACCCAGCAAGTGTGCTTGCAGCAATTACCCAATGAGGGTTTAGAAAATGCTGTCAAAAGCCCCTTTTCTAGCTTTCGCCGTGACTGTGCTGTGCCCTCCGCACAAATGGCGTTTTTCTTTCTTTTATAGGTTGTTTTCTTTTCTTTTTCTATATTATTTTATTGCTGCTTCATTTGGTGCTTATATATGCTCTGATTCTTCAAAAAATTTTTAGTTGATAGCGAGCGCTTGTCTTGATCACTTTTTGTCCCATGTTCTTATGTGCGCTCTCTTCTACGAAGAACGATGGATAACCAACACGCTTAAACGTTTTCTCTTTTGTAGTCATTGAGGCCCATAACACGCAACTTTTCATATTGGTCTCGCATTAATTTTTTCACGTAGAGGGCACGTTGAGATACGGCGGCGTGACATTTATTACGACATGCCTCGTGCATGCATGTAAGTGATGATATCTTTTGACTGATTATGGACCTTTACCAACGAGCATAAAAAAGTGCTAATGCGTATGCTTCCAGAAGACGCACGAATCTTGTGATCTTCGCTGACCTTTCTCACTCGCAAATGAATGAGCTGCCGGAAACAACAAAAGTACAAGCGTAGAATGCGCTGGAACACTTTATGCGTACATTCCTCGTATGTTCACCTTCTCATCTCTACGTGCATAGCTACCTGGTGTCGTTTTTTGATGGAAATTTGCCTGCGACTATTTCGGTTGAGCATGAGTGGGGATAAGCTTCGGCTCACATTCTGTCGTGGTGTCTGTGTGTGTAAGATTGTATTCTTATATTTTCAAAACTAATGCAGTTGTTTCTCCTTGCCTGGCATGAATTCGTATTAGCATTACTATCATTGTGAAAAGAACCAGGCGTAACCGTTACAAGGTTGGCTGAATTTCTTTAATTTTTTTGATTTGAACCAAAATTGTGCTGTATGTGATATGCGTTCTCATGACACCTGAGTCACTGTCATTTAGCGATGTTGTCTGCATTTTGCATCGTCTTCAGCATTCACCCTGGTATCCTCGTGGCTAAGATATCGGGCTGCTGAGCTGGAGGACGCGAGGTAAATTTCCAGTCGCAGCGGCCGCATTTGGGTAGGCTTGAAATAATAAAAAAAGAACATATGCGGACATTTACGCGTTTTCAAAGGACATCGGGTGGTAAAATTGATCGGAAGTCCCTCACTACAGAGTACCCCCAAACCATATCCAAGTTCCGGCACGTAAGACTAAGACTTGAAAATCATCTATGCGATATTTTTATGGCAGAATATCAATTTATGTATGTTCCATACTACGAAGACTTAATATAAGACAAATGTAGGTTTACGCCTCCAACGCAAAACTTATGTTCGTATTTCACATGCGCAGAGCGCGTGTACGGGTGGCTTTTTGACCTTTAAGATGGAAAATGAAACAACAACAGTTGGTTTCATCGCAGGGCGAAGCAGTGAATGCTATAGCTACATATTACAGAATGTCATACGAGGAAACGCTAGTAGCCGACTCTTTTCGCTAACACAGTTACCGGAACGAGCACAGTCATTGTCGTGTGTGGTCTATGTTTTCAACGATAAGTTGACGACAATATCACAGAACCTATTAAGCTATGAGGCATCTATTTAAACCCCTCAATAGATGAGCGCGCAGCACGGGCGACGTAGGTGTAAGTACAGGGCTGGTGGCACGCATGCTATATAAAGACGAGCCGAGCTGAGCTGAAGAGGGGGGGGGGCGCCGTTTATTTATTTATTTATTTATTTATTTATTTGTCGATACTGCAGGCCAATATGCTGGCCCATGCAGGAAAAGTTTAAAGCATACCATTTGGCCCTTTTAGCCATTTCGCGGGTGATAGCAAAAATTTTTCTGCCACGCTGAAGCGCCGAATCCCCGTGTTCTAGAACGTCCCTTGACTCAACGCTTCACCTTCACTTGAGAAAGCGGATGATCGCGCCGTCTCTAGGCGCGGCAAGTCACTGCATATCAGCGATAGTCTGCTGCGATTCTTGAGCAGCGCAGCATCATTTTGAGCCAAGCTGTGGCGCAGTGCTCCACTCTGTCGAGCGAAAGGTGAAAATCGAGTCGAGGAGCGTTTGTGAATACGGGGTTAAGAGATCTGCGTACTACCAAGTGAAGATAGGGAGTATAAACAGCGCGCCGTTGAAATGCGAGGCGGTGTATGCTGTCGTGGCCGAGTCGTTTAATGCGTCAAGCCGCGGAGCGATAGGTCGCACTCTTCAAAACTTGAACGAGCATTTTAGAACAACTTTCTTCGCACCTATATTTTGGAGAGTATGCCCCAGCTAACTCAAGCCAGGGTTTGAAAAAAAAAATATGCCGACGCACTCGATGATGGTGTGCCCGAAGGCGTAACACTGAATATTATATGAAATAGGTCAAACTCCTTTGTGTTCTGCTTATTTGAATAATTTGGCTACATAGATTGAGTACCTTTAAAGCAATGAAGCTACGAAAAAATTTCAATTAGAATGTTGCAGATTGGTTTGCAAAACATTCGATTGGACAGTTTATAAGGTGGTCTTTTAAAGATTGCTACTTTCCTACGTTCTGCAGATACTTGTGAAATACAAGATAAAACGATTTCTTGCGCTAGTTGGTGATTTAAAATTGGCATTATCACACAGCAAAAAAAAGAAAGAAAAAATTGAAAAAAAAACAAACGAAGAAAGGCTAATCAGATGCCAGTAACGGGTGACCCCTGTGTAAGCATATTTTTTGTACGACGGCTCACGAAAAACCAAATCTAGTAACTGGCTGTGATGCAATATGTTTTGCGTTTTTGATTAGGTGTGCCATTGTTACACATTCCTAGCGTTTTCGCCAATTCAATTTACTGGGTTCAGCGCCCGTGTTGAGTCCTTTCCTATGTTTTCGCCTATTGTTTTTGTTGTTTTTTTGCGCTGTGCAAGCATGTTGCGAAATACAGAAGAAAAAGGAAACACGCGTCATGTGGATTGTCGGCCGCAACTGCAGTGCTGTGTTGCCTCTGCAAGTGGCTACAGCTTTCAGCCCTATGTGCTGCAGATGAATTCTATCATTATTTCGTTATAAAAAAACGATCATTTTTCATATGTCTCGGGAAAGTAGCTTTTTTCAGTTTGAAAAGTACTCTAGCACGCATTGCGGCATACCAAATTTCGCGCAATCAAATTCTCTTACCAAAAGATATATGTTGCAGAGCATCAAAAGTATTTTGGAATGAATAAAGATGTTCAAATTGTGTAATTTTTGGTTGCCAGCTAGTAAGCAGTGTAACAAGAACACTATATATGTATATATATTCAAAACAAACAATATTCAAAATTTATATTTTGAAGATAAATAACCCAGGAATAGTATAAAAATAATAAATGTTGTACAAAATGCTTATATTGATACAGACAAGAAAAATTGCCCAGTCTGAATATACGCCTCAGGGAGCATTTGAGTTCTTTAAAAGGTAGTCCTTTTTCCGTGTTAGCTTCACATTGTCATTCCTGCAAGTGTCCACCGTTGTTTGAAAAAACAAGTGTAGTGTTCCGGCATCCGCTTCAAACCACGCGTGAAATTTCCGAAGCATATCACATTTCTAGAAATAAGAATCAATGTATCAGCCATCCGTCATTATCACTATTTGATTGTTAGTTTAACTATATTGATATTTCGTAGACAAGTGCTTCGAATGAACGCCACGCTTGCTGCTCACACTATCATCCTAGTTTCCTGTTGACATGCGTACCCTTGTGTGCTTATATGTCCTTCGAACGTGAGAATAAACCAGTTGTTGGTTGAGCGATCGTACTGTGTCCCTCCTCTTTGCTTTGTGTTTGTGTTATACCCCCGCGCTCCCAGTTCGCTGAACCATCATGAATTACCAACTAGCCCACCTTTCCATCCTATTGCAATGCATTATTACTGCTTAACACTGCCACATTGCGAAGCTCTCACAATAGTTTGATATTCAACTTGTAAAGACTATATGAATGCAGACCTTTGACAGTACTGTAGCATAACCATGAGGGGCACGCACGTCTGTCAAGTTCGCCAGCCAAATGTATTTTCTCAACAACACATGCGCAATGATTCGCGCAAAACTCTGTCAAAAATCACTATGTGGCCAAAATGGGCCAAGTACAATTGATTCTGAAAGTCGAGTGGCTGGACTAATTACTGGAAGGTTCTGGGCGCACGACAAAACAAGTTCCCATGCAAAATTTGACACATTCACCACATCACATCACATCACTTTAATACCTTAAAGACCCCCATGTAGGGGGTATTACATAAGGGGTGGGTTACAGGTAAATGTACACAGGTTTTCAAATGGAAATGTGCGCGGTGACCTCCTCTTTAAATGTTGATGGACACGTGATGGCTGGAACGTCACAGGGAAGGCCATTCCAGTCCACTGCTACACGGGGAAAAAAAGAGGCAGAAAGAGTAGTAGTGTGAGCATGTGGACGGGCAATTTGAAACGCGTGGGCAGTGCGGTGAGATATGCGCATCGGTGGGACGATGTAGGGTGCTTGATTAAGAGGGCTGTGAAAGAACTTGTGTAGCAAACAAAGGCTGGTAATGCGGCGGCGCACTGAAAGATTTGAAAGACTAGTTTCACGTTTAAGGGATGATATGCTTATGTTATATGAATATGAAGAATGTATGAACCTAGTGGCGCGGTTTTGCACAGACTCTAATTCATTTATCAAGTATACCTGGTGCGGGCTCCATATGGGAGCTCCATATTCTAGTTTAGTTCGGATTAAAGATTTATAGGCGAGAAGTTTGATGTCAGGTGGGGCATGACGCAAATGACGCTTCAAAAAACCCAGAGTTCGGTTCGCTGATGATATGACGTTCGTGATATGCGTGCGCCATGAAAGATCACTGGATAAGGTGACGCCTAGGTATTTATAGGATTTAATTTGTTCAAGAGTAGAGTTAGCTATTACATAAGAAAAATGCAAGGGATTATGCTGGCGTTGAAAAGAAACGAGTTTGCATTTAAAGGGGTTAAGCTCCATCAACCACAGGTCGCACCATTGCTGTACACGATGAAGGTCATTTTGAAGCGCAGTTTGATCAGAGGGGTTAGTAATTTTGCGGTATAGAACACAATCGTCGGCAAACATGCGGATATGAGAAGATACATGCATGGGTAAATCGTTAATATATATTAGAAAGAGAAGGGGTCCAAGGACGGAACCTTGGGGGACTCCCGATGTTACTGGGAGGGAGCTAGAATGTTTATTTTTAATATCGACAAACTGGGAACGGTTAGCAAGAAATTCTGAAATCCATGCAAGAATTTTGGGGTGCAGATTCAACTGGGCAAGTTTTAGTAACAGGCGTTTGTGTGGTACCTTATCGAAAGCTTTAGCGAAGTCTAGAAAGATTGCATCAGTCTGAAAGTTACGGTCAAGATTAGCGTGCAAATCAAGAGTAAATATAGCTAGTTGTTTTTCACAAAATAAAGATTTACGAAATCCATGCTGGAAAGAATTAAAGAAATTGTTAGCGTCCAGAAAGTTTATTATGTGAGCTTTCAAGGCGTCAGTCACCGGCGATCGATTTGAATAGGCTTGATAACGAATGAGCCAAGGGAGCCCTGCAACGCTTTTTCGTCGGCATTCTGCGGCACTATAGAAAACGCGTAGCGCCAAATACTGGGATTACCTCAAAAATAAATAGTGAAATTGGTTCACGGTAACGAAATCTATTGGTATTCACACTTCATAACCCCAGCACAGAACGTGAAAAAACGTCCCCTTTCGCATTTCACCGTTCAACTGATTTTAAAGGCTGGTTTCAATCACCACGCAGCTTTTTCAGATACATTTATTCATTTAATTGTTTATTTATCAATTTATTTATTGCCACATACTGCAGCGCTAATTGCGCTATGGTAGGAGTGAGTGCGTGCACAAGGATACATAAAAATATAACTGGAACAATGAGAAACGCAAACAGGTAATGTAGTAACGTTGTGTGAACATTAAGGCAAAAATATCAGAACTTGTAAAGAGAAAAAATAAACAAATACTATTTGCAAACAAATCAGCGTATTTCACATATATGTGTTGTGGATTTCAGCTACAAAACTCTGCGATGGGCATGAACAAACCGAACTAGGTAATAAATTCCAGTCTTCGATTGAACGGGGGAAAAACTGTACCTGAACAAGCGTAGTGAAGCCTCAAACTTAGGTTGTGATGGCTCCTCATCGTGGACTGTGGGGTGAAGTTTATGCATTTCTCGTTATTTGACAGTTTAACTGGGGAGGAAACGATGATAAGCAAGAATTTTAATGACTCTAATTGGCGAAGCGAATGCAGTGGAGTTGATTGCAATGAAGACAGAGTAGAAGAAGGTAAGAAATTGCGGCCGTTATGATGACATAAGAATCTTACCGCTTGTTTTGGACTGTCGCATTACTGGAATCTCGCACTGCTTACACGGGTTCCAGACGTCAGACGCACAATCAAGAACAGGATGAATTAGTGCTTACTATAAGAGGAGCTTTGTGTTTTGGGGGAATTCCGACAAAGCGACATGTAGATAGCCTAGATTTTTGCAACGCATTGTTACATATATTATAGTCGATGTGTTTGGACCTTCACATATTGTGTGTAAAAATAACACCGATATACTCCCAGCAAACGACTCCTGCAAGCGGTAGTGGTCACTGTGTGTTTTGATCTCGTCATTTAAAACAAAAAAGTCCGCATAAAACTCAACTCGAAAGAAGACGTGAGGGGGCAAATTATTCCTGTAAATTAAACAAAAGTAAAGGCCCAAGAACGTACCCTTGAGGCACTCCATATGTTACATTATCAACAATAAAGTTGGTTGACCTGTACGAAACAAACTGAGATCGAGATGACAAAAAGCTAGATAGTTAATTCATTGATCGAAGATAATTTAGTATCACGTCGAGCTGCGCAAGGAGTTTAGAATGTCATACTGTGTCCAAGGCCTGTGAAAATATCGTCAACCTGGTCGCCATAGTCAAGGCTAAGCAAATATCACGTGTGCATTCGACTAACTGCGCTGTTGTCCTGAAACCACTTCTAAAGCCAATGTTGTCTTTGAGACAGTAATTAGTTTGATTCCAACAAGAACGTAACGTGTTTATGAATGAATGATATATTGTAACATTTGGATGACTGAGAAGACAATCATATAGTCTATAATTTATTATAGGCTGCCTATCAACAAATTTAAAGAGAGGCAGAACTTCAGCTGTCTTCCATGAAGAGAGATACCGATTTATAGAATATGATTGTTAAATAATTGGATGACAACATGGAGTAGCGAACTAAGTCTGCATCATTATGTACACATGCAGTCCGATGCCTCCTTTACATCTACTTTCGAAATAAGGCTTGGAATGCCTTCTTTATATATATATATATATATATATATATATATATATATATATATATATATATATATATATATTAGCGATTGGTTCAAAACAAAAAATACCTGATACCTGTCTGAAAAAGAATGGTGTTGTTGTCAGAAATAAACACAGACTGCAAAGAGTTGATTGATTGATTGATATGTAGGGTTTAACGTCCCAAAACCACCATTTGATTATATGAGAGGCGCCGTAGTGGAGGGCTCCGGAAATTTCGACCACCTAGGGTTCTTTAACGTGCACCCGAATCTGAGCACACGGGCCTACAACATTTCCGCCTCCATCGGAAATGCAGCCGCCGCAGGCGGGATGCGAACCCGCCACCTGCGGGTCAGCAGCCGAGTACCTTAGCCACTAGTCCACCGCTGCGGGGCAGACTGCAAAGAATTATTTACAGCATTAGATACAGCTGGCGGGTCAGTAATGACGTCATCATCTATTTCAAATGAATACAAGCCAGCATGAGGCAAAATCAAACACCGAAAGTTGCGTGAATTCGTCCTTAGATCCCGCAACTGAAAGCAATGAAAGAAATCCTTCGTTCTTTTCATCATTAAGTTGAGTTCACACTTGGCCCTCTGAAACCTGTCTAGGCCATCGGGATCATTACACCTTCGAGAGAACCCAAGGCTGCGAACGCGACGACTTAGGCGCTTCGGAAGTCACGGTAATGATCCCGAAGTCTTACAGATCACGAGTAATCCATGGAAGGTTATCATTGCTTTTCTTTGTCTTAGTTGGCACGATTCTTCGGATACACGACTTCAAAAGATCTTTGAAGGAGTTAACAACGCAATATATACCTTGATTGTTAGAAAGCACACAAAACGTATCAAACTGAGCAGCCGAAATATTAGTTATGGAAGTGTCGTTAGCACGAGTGAAATCAGGGAAGCTGGTGAATGTATGAAGTGATTTGGAGGTGAGATAGCAAAGTGTTACCAAGACACCTTTATGGACCGGTACTCGTTCAGCTATCTCGCTAGAGAACTTGCTGTATGCTAGATCTGTAATAAGGAAACTACGCTTAGGATAGAATTGAGCCTAGTTGAACATGAGACGAATAAGTAAGCCTAAAAGATAGAGAAATATTTAATAATTCATGAAATATAGCAGCATCACGATCCTTAACAGTCAAAGAAGGTCAGGACAGGCAGAAAAATCCATGACATGGATATCTTTACATGCATTCCTTGAATGTCACGAATTAAATTTCATGGTATGGCTGCCCATGTTGTTGTTTCGTTCACAAGACATTTTGCAGAACTGGTGTGGTATGACTTGAGTGCTTGGCGAACATAACTGACAGAGCCTAACGTGAAAATCATGATATGCATGTCATTTAAGTCACGAGTACACATGACGCTCAGGGTCCGCTCGCGGTCGTTTCGCTAGCTTCACATATACCAAATTTGGTATTACGTGACGTGAATGGATGACGAAGGTATATGACTTCTCCAGACATGATAATCATCAGATGCGGTCATGTAGGAACATGACTACATGCCACGCTCATGATGCGCTCGCGCCGGCTTCGCTAGCTTCACATATACTAAATTTGGTATTACGTGACGCGAATGGACGAGGAAAGTAAATGGCACGTCTAAACATGATAATCATGACATGCGCGTCATGAAAAATATGACTACATGCTACAATCATAGCCCGCTCGCGGTTGAGTCGCTAGCTCCACGTATATTAAATTTGGTATCACGTGACATGAACAGACAACGAAGGAAAATAACACGTCCAAACCTGATACTCATGACATAGAAGTCATGTACGGCATAATTTACGTTTGCCTCGTAAAATTGTGCTGATTTTAAGGTGACGCATCAACCATCCTCATTCAGGCCTTGAATTTCATTGATTCCCACTGAATATGGGTTCTGGCAATTTTTAAGACGCAGAGCTCCTCTCAGTCAAACCTTGTCATGCGTCACGCATAATCGAGAGAAGAAGAGACGAGAAAGAAAAGAAGGCAGTATCTCCCGAACAGTGAAACAGACGGCACTGTATCATAGAAGTTCATACAAACTGCAGCTAAATGAGGATAATATAGATGGTGCCGTACCGCTACTCTCCGGTTGGGTTCTGCACGGGCTGTACTTTGGTACGCGGAAACAACTGTCTATCTCAGTCTCCTGGATAGTCGCCGTACGTGGCTGATTGTTGGTGGTGCATGGATGAAGGAGAGCGGCAGGCGGGTTGAAGAAGCTCACGCTCGGCTTCCTTGGCTAGCCTCTCGTGTGTGTTTCCAGCCCAGCGTTTGCATTATCGAACGCGATCGGACACATGAACGCATGCACGAACGGATGGACGGGCAGACGCTTCGCTCCACTCATCATCATTTACTCCGTGGATATGCCGTGACTTTTTCATAATGTGCAGCATTTTTTAGCGAACTTCGGCAAATTTTAGCATATCTATCTATCTATCTATCTATCTATCTATCTATCTATCTATCTATCTATCTATCTATCTATCTATCTATCTATCTATCTATCTATCTATCTATCTATCTATCTATCTATCTATCTATCTATCTATCTATCTATCTATCTGTCTGTCTGTCTGTCTGTCTGTCTGTCTGTCTGTCTGTCTGTCTGTCTGTCTGTCTGTGTGTCTGTCTGTCTGTCTGTCTGTCTGTCTGTCTGTCTGTCTGTCTGTCCGTCTGTCTAGCCGCTTACGACTTTTAGCTCTCCTGACCATTTCATTGATGAGATCTATACCAAAACTGGTATAGCGTAACATGACTGTATGACGAGCATAAGTGACTATAGCAATAACATGGAAATCATGACATGTATGTCGTGATTAACAAGATTTACATGTCATAATCTTGCTGTTCTTGTGATGGTTTAGTTCACATGATGTATTGCAAAACTGATATGGTATGGCATCACTGCATGGCCAACATAAGTGACAGGCCCTAACGTGGAAATCATGGCATGCATGTCATGAAAATCATCATTACCGGCCATACATTTATGGTGCGCTCGCAGTTGTTTTGCTAGCTTCACGTATACCAAATTTTCTATTACGTGACGCGAACGGTCGACGAAGTTAAAGGACACATCCCAATATGAAAAACATGACATGTGTGTCATTTAAACATGACTACATGCTACGCTCATAGTGTGCTTGCGGCCGTTTCCCTAGCTTTATATATACCAAATTTGGTGTTACGTGATGTGAATGCATGACGATTGCATAAGACTGATGCAAACATGATAATCATAGCATGCGTGTCATCTAAGAACATGTCTACACGCTACTCTCATCGTGCGGTCGTGGCTGTTTCCCTAGCTTCACATGTACAAAGTTTGCTGTTACGTGATGTAAATGAGTGACAAAGGTATATGGCTGGTGCCAACATGATAATCATGACATGAGTCTCATGTAAAACATGACTGTTTTCTCCGCTCATAGCGCGTTCAGGGCCATTTTGCTAGCTTCACATATCCGAAATTTGGTATTAGGTGACGTGAATGAATCACGAACACAAATACCAGGTAAAAACTGTTAATCTTGACATGAAAGTCATGTACGGCATTATTTTGCTGCTGTTGCTGGTATTGCAAACGTTAGTAGTGCCGTCTTTACGTGACTATAAACAGCATTCTTGCATCTTATCTGGATACCTGATATCGCATAACATTTCTATTTGTGTTTACTGTTTACTACATTTGCGCGCCTCGTAACATTGTGCTGATTTTAGAGCGACATATCAACCTTCCTCATTCGTACTTCGCATATCATTGATTCCCACTCTACGTGGGATCTGCCCATTTTTTCTCCTTCGAAACTAAACGAAACCAAATGAATAAGACTAGACAGGTTGTTGCATTCAGCACTTAGTTTAGCAGAGTATGTTGTACTCTTGCTCTCCAGTCATGTGTCGTCGGAGTGGTTCTTGAAGTAAATTGCATGTGTCTGCTAGAATTATCCGGTAGTAAAGACAACTACCAGTGGAAAACTGGCCTTGGTAACGAACAAAAAGAATAACTGACTTATCATAATTTATTTCCAGCTGGCTCATTAAAATTATAAGTTTGAATTCAGCTATCTGTAAAAGCTCAATTTTTTTTTAATCTGAAAAGGTGCGATCACACGCCGAACGGCAGCACAAATGACTGGTGCACAAGACCGTTACAGAGAGACTATGAGCGCATTTAGTATCATTCTCCAGTGGGACGCAGCTGCTTCCGGCACCGCGACGCAAGCACCCAGCGCTACCCCGCTCCACGCTGTCGATGACTCCATCGCGTCAAGCTGTTGGAACCTCCTGACATGAAAGCTTCCTGCATTACATCAAAACAACGTCTATGCATATCTAACGCAGCTTTACGTCGCGCAACGCTGTGTCACAGCAGAGCTGGTCCTGGCTTGGCTAGGCTTTTACCATCTCACCTCTCATCTTTATCACTCCTTGCTATACTATACGATACACAGCTATGCTTGCTCTCTTTTTCTTTCTTGTATCTGTTCAATTTTATTTAGTAATTTATCTCTCTTCTCTTTTTTGCTGTTTCTTTTCTTTCTGTCTCTATTTCTTGCCCTCTCTATGGCAGTTAGCTTCGTTATTGACACGGCTAATGTTTGTAAGCGATTGAGTACAGGTGGTATTGTCATGTCAAGACAGATGTATAATAGGTTCTCAAGGAATGTACTTAATAAGGAAGTCAAGTAAATTACATAAATATAGCGGAGAAAGTAAGCGTGGCTCCATTCATTCACATGATGTGATCACTTGACGAGTGCTTGCTTCATCTTGGTTAATTTGGAATAAATGATACATGATGTGGTCGTTTGCCAATGGGCTGATTTCAAATAAAATGATATGTGGAAAGTTGTCAATGCGAATTCGTTCATCCTGTTTGTAGATGGCAAACATTAAAATACCTGCAGTACCTCTTTCGATGGGTTCTATAGGAGTACTGGTTAGCTGAAACTCCTTCCGGCTGTTTGCGTTACTGCCATCAGACTTGCTACGTACAACCTAATCTACGGGTTTTGTACAGGTAAAGAACAGTATTATTTGTTTTCGAGAAGACAAACATCGTAACGTTTCATGTAGTCGACGACCGCAAAAACACGGCACTTGGTGCACCGTTTACATCAATTCTCTTCATACGATCACCTGCTCTAACTGATCGGTGCCTTCTGCAGGAGTGCGCCCTCGGACCTGCACCAGCATCACATTTATTTTCAACACTTGCACGATATACAGCTTCTCATCAGAAAGCATTGCCGCGTGCTCCATCACATCAAGCGAGCAGCTGCTCGAGTAGCCCACCATGGAAGCAGTTCGCCGTGCCTTCGGGAAGCTATCAGTGTTTTTCCGCTGTCAGAATGGAGCACTGGCCGGTGGCCTTTCACTACATCGCCAGGATACGTCACCACTCGACCCGCCGAAGACAGGGCGATGGAAAACGGCGATCTTGTGATCGGTGCGTACTTGTGGATGTCGGAAGCACCTGCTGGTCGCGAACGGTGCCGCTAAACTCTAGATTAGAATCTCTTTGCTCCAGTGGGAAAGGCTGAATACCGTTTCCCGAACAATCGACGCGTCATTCAGAAGTAAACCAGCATCGCCAGTTCACGTCGTCCGGGGAACACAACGAAGAGTGTGCAAAGGTTTTATGGCTGCAAAATTGGTCTCGCTGTACTTGTATGGCGAGTGCTATGTGTCGCTTTTTCACCACTTGTTTTTAACCCGATGGATAATACTCCACAATGCCAAAACAGCCATTTTGCTCCTTCGTAGAAACACTTTTCTTCTTTCGTCAATGCCTCTTAGAGGCCTATAAGGGTGTTTTCAAAGAAACTACTGGCCGGTACCAGGTGACCCACAAGCTGTCGCATGTCACCATATTTTCAATGGAAGCAACCAGGCGACGACACAAAAAGGAGGCAGAGGAAAACAAAAATGGAAGGAAAGGGAAGATAGCCAGTTCTCAGACCGACTTTATACCCTGTTTTAGGAGAGGGGAGCAGAGAGCATGAGATAGATGTTACAAAAAGTAGAAGAAAAAATGAGATAAACGATACTGTTTGAGCCTTTAAAAAACGCAACAATGCTCTCAAAGCATGTCGCCTGGACGCTCTCTGCCATTGTCCTGAGCGGCACCGCATTTGTGATGGAGACGGAAATGCTGGAGTCCCGTGCAGTTTGCATTAGGTTCGCGGTGTCTCACACAATGATACACAACCCACTACGGTGTCTCACAAAATGATATTGTAGTTTTGGGATGTTGAACCCCAAATAATGTTCAAAAACCATTTCCTTTGACAACGGGGGTTGTCAAGTCTGTCTCACATTTTTAATGAAAAGGATTGCGCTTGTCCTTCTTTTGTGTTTCTTTCGCGCCATAATCTCGTTAAGAATGAACCAACTCACCCAACAAGTCACTCTGTCTGACACTTTCGAAAATTCCTTTCTAGGTGCACTCAGCCTTGCCCGAGGAACCCCGCACGGAAACCTTGAGACGTTGACGTCATCGACAGTCCGGTAAACGGAGCAACGGGACTTCTACGAACGGGAATCGCTGTATGCCTGTGCTACGCACTTCCCTTGATTTCAATGTATAGGTCAGCTGCGTTTTAAATGTGAAGCATTTCTTAGCGAACTTCAGCGACTTTGAGCGTATCTATCTATCTATCTATCTATCTATCTATCTATCTATCTATCTATCTATCTATCTATCTATCTATCTATCTATCTATCTATCTATCTATCTATCTATCTATCTATCTATCTATCTATCTATCTATCTATCTATCTATCTATCTGTCTCTCTGTCTGTCTGTCTGTCTGTCTGTCTGTCTGTCCACATACGACTTTTACCTCTCCTGGCTGTTTTGGTAATTGTATCTATACCAAAAATGGTATGCCATAGCATGACCGTATGGCGACCATAACTGATTAATGATAACATTAAAATCATGACATGTATGCCACGGACGTCATGATTTATATTTCATGGTCTTGCTATTCTTGCGGTTGTTTAGTTCACATGACATATTTCAGAAGTGGTATGGTATGACTTGAGTGCATGGAAAACATAAGTCACTGACGCTGACGTGGAAATCATGACTTGCATGTCATGTAAGTCATGTCTACAAGCCACGCTCATGGTGCGCTTGCAGTCGTTTCGTTAGCCTCACGTATACTAATTTGCCATTACGGGACGTGAACCGACGACCAAGGTAAACCACACGTCTAAAAATTATAATCATGATATGAGTGTCATGTAAAACACGATTACATTCTACGCTCATAGCGTGCTCGTGTCCGCTTCGCTGGCTTCACAATTACCCAATTTGGTAGTACGTGACGCGAACGAACTCCGAAGGTAAATGACTCGACTAAACATGATAATAATGAGATGCATGCTTTGTAACAACATGACTACATGTCCCGCTCATAATACGCTCGCCTCCGCTTTGCTAGCTCCACTTATACCCAATTTGGTATCACGTGACGGGAATAGACGACGAAGGTAAATGATACGTCCAAAACAATAAATTAATAGTGTGGAATTCATGTACGGCATAATTTACGTTAGCCTCGTAACGGTGTGCTGATTTTAAAGTGGCATATCAACCTTCCTTATTCGTGCTTGGCATATCATCGATTCCCCCTGTAGGTGGGATCTGCCACTTTTTTAGTCTTGGCAAATTCGAGTGAGAACACGGGCGCGAAAACGAGAAACACAAGGACGAGCGCAATCCAGTGACTGCGCGCTGCTAGATTGCGTTCGTCCTTGCATTGTTTCTGTTTGTGCTCATGTTCTTGCGTGTATTCGCCAAGATGAAGATTCTCTAAATAGGCTGACTCGCAGTGTTGTACTTTGATTTTTTTTTCAAGGTGACAGAGTTCCACTGATAATGGTTACACTTCTTACCACTATAACAACGAGATTATAGTTTATGACACCAGTTGTCGAAAGGGGGCTTGATGTACAACCAGATTGATATACCTTGTGAGTATGAAAACAAAGATCTATAAACATGCTAGTCGATATAACAAATCAGTATTGCAGAGCGTCTAAAGTAATAGCGATATTATCAGGTAACACAGCGACATCGGCACGAAAGCTAACTCATCATTACTATTGTGCGTCAGGGAAGAGATGTCTTTTGAAAACCTGTATTTTATTTCACTTTTTTTCCTGTATAAAAAAAGCCAAACTGTAGGAGGAGAAGAACAACAAGAAAAAAGGCAGGGAGGTTAACCAGGCACATGTCTAGTTTGGCACGCTACGCTGGGGAATGGGAAGAGGGGGTGTAAAGATGAGAGAAAAAAGAGAAGAGAAAGAGACAAAAAATTGTCAGTCAATGGGCTGACGCGAATGCAGCTGTAGCACTACACGAAGTGAAAGGCGTTCACATAGGCCTGTAGTCCTCAAAAAGTGCAAAACGGCTTTGACTGTCTTTTGAGCCGACAAAGGACGAGGACGGTGCTCCAGCAGCATCTGCTCTGAGAGTGGCTGATCGTTCAATTGTCGCAATGCGTCAGACAGCTTTTGTCTCTCACAGGCAATTTGAGGGCAACGGCATAGCAGATGGCCGATGTCTTCTTCCGTGCCACAGCCGTCGCATTCCGTATTTTCTGTCAATCCAATGAGGGTTGTATATGCTTTTGTGATGTCAACTCCCAGCCAAAGCCAACAACAAAGCGAAGCTTCATGTCGACAAAGTCCGGATGGAGGGCGAAGTTTCAGTACAGGGTTTATTTGGTAGAGTTTCGTATGTCCTACGCTATGAGTGTTCCCCTCCCGCAGACAGAGACTACGAGCCAGCTGATGAAGTTGCCTTACAGCGTCTGTCCTTGACAAAGGAGTCGGAAGGGTGTGCTCTTTTTGGTGGGATGTGTGAGCCGCGTTAATTGTCGGCGGAATCATTGCAACTGATCCCACAATGACCAGGTAGCCACTAAAAATTGACCTCTTGGCCTGTTTCTGTGACGTGGTGAAGAAGATTGACAACCTCGTACGTTAAGCATTCGTGGCAACCTCATCGATTGACTGCATGCTCTGTAAGGCTTGTTTCGAGTCGGAAAACACAGCCCAGTCACTCGGTCTCTAGGATGTGATGTTCTCAAGGGCGGCACGCAAAGCCACAAGTTATGCCGCCATAGACGTAGTTACGTGTGACAGCATGATTCGCAGGGTGATTGCTCTAGCTGATATCACCACCGCACCGCCAGAACTAGGCGCTATGGTTGAACCATCGGTGTTAAGCGCACGTATACTTATTGCACATTTCGTGCAAGAGGTGCAGGCTCATTTGTGTTAGTACTGACGAAGGCAAATTTGATTTCTTCTGTGTTCTTGGAATCGTAAACGTACTTGTGGAAGGGTCAGACACCACGGAGGATAAGCCAATTTCTCCGCAGGCGTAAAACCGGACCTGAATGATGCACAATGTGCACAGACAATTGCACTAAATTTCGTGCGGGACCTCTCAGTAGCGAGGCTCGCCAAGTGGTGGGCAGAGTTCCTAGCGTGTTGCCTGAGGTACGTACGCATCGTTTCAACGGTGACGCGAGTCATGATCGGGTAGTCCTGTGCAATGGCAATGGTTTTAGCCGTCGATGCACAGCGTAGTAAACCAAAGTATATCCTAAGAGCCTGGGCTTGAATATTTTGGAGTATGCGCAAGGTTACTTTTGCACGTGGTAGATATTACAGGTAGGCTGTACCGCAGGAATCCAATAAATAATAGCTTGTACAGAAGCTGTAGCATAGGCTCAACAAACACTACCCAAGTTTTTTGGGCAAGGAACCTAAACAAGAGACAAATTGTGGTCGGTCGCTTTTTCACGTAGTTTACGTGTGGTGTCCAAGACAGGTTTCAGTCGATTATGACTCCCAAGAACCCGTGACTCCGCCTGCATGACACGGATTGCCCGTTAATTGATATACCGTAAGTGGACATTGTCTTTCCGGTGAACGCCACGACTGCGCACTTTGCACTTGCAATCTGTACTTGAAACTGTACGTGACTTTGAAGGTGTTACACCTCGAGACAGAAAATTTCCCCGTGGGATGTAACCAGAACACATCCTACTTAGAATATGTATAGGCTAAATATGCTGCCCGTACCGTAATAATCTTGATAAAGAGCAAATTTATTGGATTCTTGGCTTGGTCACTGAGTACTTGGGTTATATTTCTAAACTCTCTGTTAGGATAAAATCATCAATTTGGTTTTTATTATAAGTACAGCTATTTTGTAACAGTTAGTGGGACCAACAAACATGTTTAAAGACTCCAGTGCATAAGGCTCAAACAGTGAACCTTCATTAAAGGCAGATACAGGTGAGTGCAGTACGCGCACACGCATGTCAGTGTCCTGTGTTTATAAAGGTCACTAGAATGACCATGAACTAGTTAAATGTTCGGTGTGAATTTATTAAGTAAATACTGGATTCACAGGCCAACCCTAGGACACCTTCCCGTTTTCTTTATTAGGTAATTTAAGGGAGAGGGAATTCAAAGCCCTAGAGGAAGTATGAAAGTTTGGTGCAGAGCATTTTAGCCCATCGCATGCCTCTGCCAGCGTCCCTGCAGAAATAGTAGTGCTGCGAGAATACGGGTGGTGGTGCAACCGCATCGGTCAACGCTGTGGCACAGTGCGCCGGCCGTTCGGCTCTACTGCTTGCTCTGACAAGGGCGGCGTGCGCCGCTGTAGGTTCACATTTACATTCATTAGTCTACGGCCATATACGCTTTTTCGTGGCCATAGCCCTTTTTGCATCAGCATTAGCGCCATTCCTTCATCGAGTCGGGATCGCTTGGCTACCCGTTTATGCTCACTGCAGCACATCACCGCAGCGAGACTGCGTGAGTCTGGCTCGCAATGAGATCCTCTCGTGTGCCGTCGACCAAGATCGTTAATTTGAATAACGACTGCCCTCCACCTAGCCTCGAGCACGAGGCCATCGCACCATGGCCCATTACGGAGATAAAAGAGCTTCTCCTCTTGGAGTAGATAGGGAGGAAAGAGGGGGGTCGTTTCGCCAGCGCGGTGACCGTTCTCGCGCGGACAATCGCGGGGGCATCGTTCGGTCAGACGGTGACCAAACGCTTCGATGCACCGATAAGCGGCGATTAAATGCGTGTTGAAACACCGACCACGCCGCGCTCGTGGGGTTAATTTGTGCGTACGTGCGTGCCATCCCCTTCTCTTTTTTGTGGTGCCCTTGAAATGTATTTCTTTGGTTTTTGTGAGGGATACTGTCATGGGGCACTGACACTGATTCAGGGTTATGATCACGTTTCAGAACGGATTTCATAATGGCTACTGGGCAAGCGACGATGGATGTTGCACCTGATAACACTCGCAGCGATGCCGATAAGTTGCCTTGTTAGATGTTTAACTAAACCGAAGACTGAAATGTCGTATAAACGACATACGGCTTCCAAAAACAACGCACAATGAATTGTGGTAACCGGCTTTCTGCTGACGAGCACAAGGTCACGGGTTGGATTCGTGAAAGGCACTGTAACAGCACCCCCCCCCCTTCTTTTAAAAAAAATCGCAGTATATCTAGTGGGGCGATGCTTCAGTCTGTCTGTCTGTCCATCCGTCCGTCCATCCGTCCGTCCGTCTGTCTGTCTGTCTGTCTGTCTGTCTGTCTGTCTGTCTGTCTGTCTGTCTGTCTGTCTGTCTGTCTGTCTGTCTGTCTGTCTGTCTGTCTGTCTGTCTGTCTGTCTGTCTGTGACGGACAGATGCTTTGCCCCGATCATCATAATTCACTCCGTGGATATGGTTTGAATTTCTACACAGGAACCGCTAACGCCATCTAGTTATATTATTTACCAGGACATATACAAACAAAGCCGTCTAGTGCGATTTTTAAAAATCTAAGTAGGAGTGGCTGCTGCTACAACCTACTACTACTACGAGGAAACAACCCACACCCTAAGGAGCTTCACCCCTAAAAAAGTCAACGTGAGTGCATTGATATTGCCTTCCAGGTTTTTCACTCAGCCTCTCTTTCTCAGTGAATGTGTACTGCGCGCTATGATGGGTCAACGGAATGTATTGGGGCATGAAATAAATTTAGAAATCAGCCTCATCAGTCACATAATATGCGCTCATCATATTTCAGCATTACGCAAGAAGTTACGCTATCGTGCACATACAAACTCCTGCCACAATCGAAATAGTTTTTTTATAACTAAGATGCTATGACTTAGTGTTTAGTTCTTAGTGTTTAGAAACTTGTTCTTGGGCAACGTATTACTGACGTGTCTAATCCACGGAGACACTAAAGACCACTACTAAATCAACTAGAAGAAACCACATTTTTGGGCCATTTTTCTCAGTTATCCTCGGCAACATTGCTCAAAAAAGTTAAAGTGTTCATTTAAAATAGGCTTGTGCGTCACGATGTCTAACCGAGAAAATCTGTTTAAATGCTATCTAATTCACATGTGAATGCTAAATAATAATTTTATGGCAAAAATGATTACCTTGAGGGAACCTTCTCTCTGAGCCTTTATAAATAGTAAATTAACACTGTGAAACAATCTTTCGAAGACGGTTGTTTACAAAAAGCATCCAGGATTCATTATGCATTACGCAAAGGCGACTGGAAGGTGAAAATCATTTGTTTTGGCTATTTTAACCTTGCGATCATCATCATCATTATTGGAGCCCGAGAGGTCGTGTAAGTAGATGCACATTTCGTTAATGCCATGGTTTATTATGATGCCGGTGATGGTTAATAGCTCAGCCCTTTGATTGGGTTAGCAGCTTTGAGCCATCCCCTCGCTATGCATTTCACTTGGTGTGATACCTTGTGTGATTTTGTGCTTCTACTGCGTAGTATTACATTTGGTGACGCGTAGTCTTCCTGGGCATTACGATTATGGAGGGTCTCTTTAAAAGTGGTTGGAAGCATGGTCATTGCACTTTGGTAAAACTTATAATTGACTGCCACGCCGAATATCTACATGGACTCGATTTGCTCTCAAACTCGGTTTTCCATCTGATTTTTGTTAGCTCACTAAGACTAAGTAAGATTTCGCGCCACACCACACTTTTTTGAGGTCGGCATGTGATGATGCCCTCATATGGGGCCCGGCAACATTTTTTTCAACAAGGTCAGAAAGCGTGGCCAAGCGGTTCGTAAGGCAACAAGCTTGTTTATTGAAGCCTTGTGGTGATTACTTGGAAAACTGTTGCAGGACCGCTTAAATGCATACTGCGAAAGCGAATTGTGCACATTGTGCACAGCCCTTGCTGCTTTATTGTATAAGTTCGATTCGGAGTTTCAACAAGCCCTAAGATAACTGGTGTTTTTCTTAGCAGAGCAGAGATCCATCAATGACACATTTCTGTGGTTGGACATTCATAATTATGTGTATAATGCAAAGTTACAATACCAGTCTCACTTTTTTCCCCGTCATTGGCAAATGAATCGGTGAATTTTTTTTTAAAGGACTGGTCGGACAACGCACAAGGATAAAGCTGTACAAGTTGTCGTTGTGTATGCGGATAGTGAACGTGGCATCAGAACTGGGAAACTTATGAATAAACGGTGATAGTACACTCAAAAACAAAAAGCGATTCCAGGTCGTCAGTTCATCGCGGGAAAGCATAAAAAATGAGGGCGAACATACAGCAATTGAACTAACCTAAGTAAAATAGAACTGCCACCAGAGCGCGTTGAGCGCCGTGAGCGGTTAGTTGCGCGCCCAGGATGTACACTACACCACCGTAACGACGTGCAGTGCAGCAAAACCTACAACTCGCGTTGGTTCCAAACACTGGTTTTATGAACCGCGCAGCATTTTATGCTCTAATGGCCTTCGAATTATTACATCTTTCTAAAACGATATCACCCATACAATGCAGTGTGATTTATTTTCGGTATTGGAATAGTCTATCATCTATGGGATGGGCTTGTCAAGCTCCTTTATCAGCTGCTGTGCCGCCAAGAACCTTTCTATGTCTCGGTATTGAAAGGTATATTATCAGCTTTAAAGTCGCTTCTTTGCATTATCCGCTGTGTAATACAAAGTCTGTCTGTTAGCCACAAGCGCGTATGTGTGATTGATTCATTGATATGTAGTGTTTAACGTCCCAAAACCACTATATGATTATGAGAGACGACGTTGTGGAGGGCTTCAGAAATTTCGGCAACCTGTGGTTCTTTAACGGGCACCCAAATCTTAGCACACGGGCCTATACAGCCTTTTCGCCTTCATCGAAAATGCAGCCACCGCAACCGGGAATGCACTCACGCGACCAGTGGAACAGTAGCCGAGTGCCTTAACCACTAGACCACCGCGGTGGGGCATATGTGTGTGCGCACGTGTGTGACAGACGGAAAGAGAGTCTGTAATGAAGGAGCACCAGTTATTTTTCTTGGCAGCTCCTGGTTCAAGGGGAGAACATAAATTACTTGCAGGGATAGAGGCGAACTCGAGAAACTTCCTCAAGTATGTTAATGCAGCTTCAGACTACCTTTCTGTTACGCAGCTCTCTCGAAATTCAAGAAAGAAAAAAAGAGAGACAAGATTAGGGGACAATGAAGGTTTGAAGTGATGGGAAATCGTTGAACAGGGAGTGTCACTGCCATGAACACTTGTACAAGAGGACATGTCTTCCTCAGAGCTTCAGAAACTGTGGTTTGCGTCAGTTCTGATGAAATAAAGTGCTCGCGTCGAAACGCCAGCTCGAGTGGTAGTTTTTATTCGTCGATCTCTCATCTCTACCGAAGTAGCCCACGCAGTTGTTTATGAGTAGCCATTTTGAGTATCTTTACATCCACCACCATGTTGAAAAAAAAGTCTTTTTAGTGCCACCACTAGTTCCAACAATTAAAATTTTGTTATGTCTCCATATGAAAGAACATAACAGAAGATGATATAATAGTGAATAACGAAGAACTCTTGCCAGTCGTCTATCTCTTGTCTTTTTCTGCGTGACGTCGACTGTGCGGAAGCTCATCAGAAGGATTATCAGCCTATAATAGGCAAGCCGTACCCGGTTATCAGAGCACACATAACGTGTCCTCTACTGATTAACTGGCACGGGCTGTTGCCCTTGTTTTTCTGTGTACAATAGGGAAGATAAAACAAAGCGATGAAAAAAAAGTTTTGCTCCAACTTATGCTTTGATATCGCAAAGTGATGGTGCAAGCCCTGACGTAAATCACTGCGTGCTCAATTTGTGAACCGCCACGAGTCACGTAGGAAGAACGCTGCGAGCGGCAACGAAACTGTCGAAACAGCGCACCGTTGATCTTCCGAGTTCGATCGCTACTCTGTGGAAGTGCATGCTCGGAGAATTGCAAGCGGTGGCCACTATACATGTACATTACGTATATCTTTGCCTCTGTCTGTAATGTGGAAAGAGAAATTTCAGAGTATCTCTTATTTTCAGAGCTGAATGCGCCCCCTCAAAATTTTAAATCTTCGAAACATCTGAAGCGATGCCACCGTTTACTCAAAAACTGATTTTTCTTCCTTGAGTGTGAAAGAAAAAACAAGACAAAAACAAGTGAATGATAAAAGAACATACGTCAGTATTAGGAAAGCTTTCACATGGTCGCAAAACAAACTTCACATTCAGTTTGAAACATGCTTGGGGTTGTGGAAGAAACAGTACAGTTTATACAGTGCACGCTCTGAGTCCGTAAAATGTATGTATTACTTGTTTGTAGCATCTGTGTTGAGCTATTTGTGAAATCACGAGCTGTCTCACGGGAACCGTGTTCGTTTTAGCTCCTGGCCACTAAGGGAAATGCCATACACGGAATGATTTCGGGGTCACCGCAAGCATGCATAATAACCTATTTGTCGAGCTATCAAGCATTCCACTGGGACATGAAGATGCGGTCGTTACAGGGGCACCAAGAAAATGTAAGATTCAATATCAACAGTGAATGAGGTAAACGAAGAAAAAGAAGCACTGGGAGGAGGAAATTCTCAAGTATCTTAGAGCTGTGGCACTGGGCGCTTAGAAAGGCATATAACTATAATGACTTGTTTTAAATAAAGCAAAAGTGATCGGCACAATGCTCAGATTACAAAAAGACGCATGAAATACCAGAAGAAAATTCTGCAGGACTATAAAGCAATAAAACCTATGGCTAAAAACTCTTAACAGTGTCTAAAGCAAGAAAACAAAAAAAAAGTTGTTAACGGCAAGGAGAGGGCTTTATTTGTAGACGCTCACCAAGGCTGAATGCTTTAGAATTGAACGCTACTACAAAAACTTTGACCGCGTAGGCAATATTTTTTGTTATCCTTGTGCGGAATTAAAGGATAGATCGAAGAACTTTATTTATATTCCTGAGAAACGCACAGTGGCCTCCTCCCGCACTGCGACGGGCTAAGCCTGGCCGCCGCATCGTGGGCTCCGTGGACGGCCCTTGGCTAACCTCCCTGTCCTTCCTCTTTCAATCAACCTCCTCCAAAGTTGATCCCCCTAGGAATAACGCAAAGTTTCTCGATTGAGATTTCATTTCAAAGTCTGCATGCCAAGGACAGGCAAAAGCACGAGAAGGAAGAAAGAGTAGGGCAGTGACGGAATTTGTAAAACAGAATGGTCTGTTGTATCAGAGATGTGTATTCCCTTTTGGCCGAGAAGACTGATGGTCCCAGAAGAGTTTAAAAGTACAGTATTTGAAGTTAGGGAGTGATGGTTGCGGAATGACTCATCATCAGAAAATTAAAAAATACTTGAACGAGAATTCGAGACGAATTATTTTGGCTTGGGGAACACTGTGACGTCAAAAGATACATTGAATCGTGTGACTTGTCAGAGAACGGTACTGGCAAGGGGCGATCGAGTGAGTAAGACTTCACAGCAAAGCTGTAAATAGTATAATTACCATTTTACATGCAGGCGAATGATGTAGTGTGGCATATATATCTGGTTGCAGAGAAAGGAAATGGATATGTATTTATTTTGGGGACCAATGGTTTCTCCCGCCTCAGAGACATATTAAAGCGAAACAGCGCGAAAGACAAAAGACGAGGCAAAGAAGGACATATATAACAGGGCTGATGTGCCCTTTGCCTGGTTTTTAGTCTTTCACGCTGTTTCCCTCCGCGATGTCATTCCAAAATGCCCAAGCAAGCACTTAAGCGTCACAGGCAATCAGTGATTACTGATGCAACCACCACTGGCAAGGCCCTACAACAACCTGATAAAATTTTGTATGACTATGTACATGAAGTTTTACTTGATGCTCAAAAACCAGCGTGAAAAGCGCGGAGAAAGCACAAGAAAAGAAGGACACGAAACGAGCGCTGCCAAAGAACAGAAATTTAGTGAAGAAATGTCAACATACTAAAATACCCAACACCATGCGTGCTTGAGAATGTAGAAAACGCGTAAGGGTTTGCTAATCATGCATACTTCGCAATATAGCGAGCAAACAGAATGTTTATGTACGCAATCATCGCCCATATTATTTTTTTTGATGAAGACGATTCCGCGAGTTCCCGAGCAATTTTATACTAGTGCGTCTAGATAATGACACTGCTGTCGAAAAGAGGATTACACCCGGAAGACCCCTATGATTGCTTAGACGTGAGGCTGGCGTTTACATTAGGGTGCTTCTGTGCTGTCGTTTCATTGAGTCAATTTACTATACTATGCATACGCCTTTCCGCAGGTGATTGAAATTATGTAAAAAAGCACCAACGACGCAAGAAACAGTGGCTTTTCGGTTCTTCTCCTAGCAATGTGCAGTGTCAATTTTTGTGGAAGGCAACACGGGAGCGCGTGGCCTGCGCGCTCCGGCGACTGCTGACAGTGCACTCAAGTGGGATTGAGAGCAACCACAGCGCCTTTTCGTGTCATCTCGTGGCGAGCAAAAGGAGTAGTAATCGATGATATGAGACCAGCAGCAAGATTACGCGTGGCCTGCGCGCTGTCAGCAGCCGCCGGAGCGTGCAGGCCACGCACTCCCGTGTTTCCTTTCATGGAAATTGACACTGTACATCCACTATTCCTCTAGGCTTTCTCTGAATGGCAGCAGATGGTTTTCCAACTATTGGGTTCGAAGAAAAAAGAACGTTGATGCTGAAATTGTTCACCTATGGTGGTCTAGGGACGTTAAACTCCACATCTCAATCAATCAAATCGTTTGCTGTTTTCTTAAATGAATAAGGCAGTTCATGTACAGGCTTACTTTCTTTGGTTTTTAAGTCGAATATGATTCGCTGCTGCAGGCGTTTCTCAACAAAATGCTAAATAAGCAGGGAGGAGTGCGTAACAGTGGATAGTGTTTTAGTGGTCATTTTAAAAGAAAATGCATCGAAATAGCTCAGACCTCTGGTATTTCATGACTTTTGTTGAGATAAAGGACGCAAAGCAAAAGTAAGCCACCTGGGGAGAAGCGTGGCGCCGGCGTTTTCTTTCGAATGGCCCTAGTGGGGCAGACGTCATGGCGGCGTCACGCTGGAAGAGACACGCATTGTCAAAAAGAAAGAAAAACGTAGTCACCCTAACTGTCTCCCGCATGTAGGAGGCTTCAACTTTAGCGTACGTACATCGAAGAGAAAAAGTAGAGCTGGCAAAGGGGCAGCGACCACCTGACCAAATAGAACTGAAAGTGGTAAACATGCTATTGATCTACATCCACTTTCTTGTCAGGCGATTGCTTTCTGACGACCACAACTGCGTACAATGTACAGCGTAATAAGGGCGCTGACCAAGAGATATCCTCAGCGAAGGGTTGGCAGTGTGATGTCATCTACAGGCCTTAATGACCCGGAAAATCTTCTTGTTGGTATGAGTTTGCAATGAAAGCAGTAATTTGGCCATGTTAGGATGTTAATTGCTACGAAGCTGTATACGAGCAACAATCTTCTTTTGCATCGCCAGCAGTTACGTTAAAATGCACTTCGTTCAATTGCCCTTTCGTTAGGATGCGCGCAATAATACGTGATTCCAACGGGATAATTTTATTCAACAAGCTAGAAAGAAAACACTATCATTGATTGCTCCAAGAAACCTTTGTCTGAATATGCGTACTGGCTGTCTTATGTTACTAATGTATCTCTATGCATCTTACCCTCTCCGTCCCGTCTGCGGTGCAGTTCAGGTGCCTGCACAGGCTCAAGACAATGTTTTGTCTTTCGAGGGGCACGAGCACCGTGTGGTGCACTGGTTCTTCTTTTTAAGCACTTACGATCAATCACTTACTTTGCTTTCTAAAAACTCAGAAATTAATTATTAAATACCGAGACTAGTACGAAATTGATAGTTCCGGATCTAGTTATGTTGGATGCACACGATATCGTAGAGTGTGCTTACCTGAGATAACACCAATTTAGCTTTCAAAATAACTACTGAAAATTAACTGCAGGAATTAATTGAAAGAGTTCATGGTTTTCTTGTGAGCAGCTGCGATCATTGCGACACCTGGTGGAGCTATTGTCATCCACACGCTTCTTTCCACGTTGCCTCCAAAATATTCTTTGGCAGCGTGCCGAGCACAGAGTTAACCCAAGGAATACACCGGAGCACACGGCGTGCGATTGCCCCTACCAGCCGCATACGTCAAGGATTAGGGTCAACTACCATTTCCTTTTTCACACTCACCTAAAAAAATGAACGCTAGTACTGCAACTGTTGTGGAAAAGCTCACGCAACAAAAAGGACGCAGTTTTAACAACGAGTTATCAAACTTTATATAAGGTACCTTTGGACCCTATTCATTATATACGTCGCATCATCAGCGAGCTATGTAGTCGGCAGGGTAACAATGCCATTGAATTGAATTGACTTAATTCTCAACAGTATAATCAATTTTGAGACCAACCAGGGAAACAAAGGCTCGTTAAGAGAGCTCAAGAGTGTCCGAGCCACGATACACTCTTGTCGACATATATAGGGTAGTTGCAACAAAGAAATAAATAAAATTTACGTATACTCTACATTACACGTGGCTCAAGTAGCACAAGAGTGTAGCACATACGCTTGTACGTGCCACGTTTGAGACAATCGTTCAACAAAAATACTTCTGATGAACCCCAAAACGACGTAAACATTTCACAGAAATGTTTTGAAACAAAAAGTAAGTGATCTGATGGTAATGAAGTTATGTCAAGAAACACTATCCGTAGTTACTCAAATGACGTTTGTGCAATGCTAAAGAGAGCGGTTCTTTAGAAAATTGCCTTTTGTAACGTTGTTTCAGTAACTTAGTAACATACACTCTCTGATGGTTCCTGTTTCTGCCAAGAGCCGAATCAGGCTTTGCTTCCAGCGTAAGTTTTCAGTAAGTAAACACCCCAACGCTATGGCAAGCCAAATTCTTTATTACACTTTTAACGCAAAATGATTTTCAATAGATTTTGACATAAACTCCTTTGAGATTACTTTCGTCGACTCTGCGCCCAATGTGTGTATTATATTCACCGCTCGCAAAATTGGTAGACGCCGCAGTGGACGAGGTCGGTAAGAGCCGTGTTTCCTTTACTCTCACCTGCTTAGCACTGCAAAACAAGTTAAAGTTTCGACGACCCTATTCCACATTCGATAGAGCAGTGTTGCACTTATATGCAATAAAATGGCAAAACCTCGATGAATGAGAATGAAGTGAACATACACCTTTATGCGTAAATTTACTGCGCGCGGGAGTAGGCTAAACGTGCATGGATGTAAAATTTCACTCCACATTTGCTAGCTCATGATCTGCTTCCAAGTTTACCTTTATTCAATAAGTACTCTATGGGCAATGCCTCCGCGCAACCAGTGCTAGAGTGCCGCCTTCTATTCCTTTATGAACGGCGCACTCTCCACGAGTTTTAAACCAGAAAACACTGCTTTTTCATTTAGGAATGTGATGTTTTACAGCAGAGTTGTTATGGTCGAAGTACGCTGTGTCGGAACGCGCTCTCTTCATCGTATAATTCTGCGTCACCCCAAAACACGCGTCTTGATTTTTCTAGCATGGGATGTAATAACTCCGATAGGAGACAGAACAAGTACAGATATGGAAAGAAAACGAGACAGGACAAAGAGAAAGAAAGCAAATAAAATAGGGGGACCCTTAAGCTTCACCTATAAAAGTTGAACGCGATAGCGATATCCTATTGCTTACTTCAACCACCTATATAGTGCATACTTCTTATTGTGTGACATTACTCGAGAGTTTAAACTGTTGATTACTACAATGTAACCGATAAAGTTAAAAATGGCTTGTGTCAGTGAGGCTTTCGCATATCGCTGCATTCTGCGTAATGGTTAGCATGCTTGAAACCATGAGCAATTATGTGCATGAAGTTTTTTCGTACTGAGTATGCACCTGCTACGTGGTCTTAAGAGAATAAGTGCAGTAAGGTGTGTGTCTTTTGTCATTGGCGGCTGGCTGTAAACGACGAATTGGTTATGATACATATAATTACGTGTTCTGACGCCTGATGGCAATGTACTCTTGTACCCCACAATATAAATTTGATATTACATGCTGTATTGTGAAGCCTATATATAGTGCGTGTATGTTTGCGAAGCATGAAAGTGATTTCCACTGCATTTACAAGCAGAGGAAGTTTTTTTTCATGTATTTTCATGGAGACTTATGGCTGTGTGGCAGAACACCTGCTTGCCATGTAAACAGCAATAACTTAACCTTCGCTCTCACCCTCTATTTTAATTAGTATTTTATTTTCGTACTTATTAATTCACCGTCACACACAACATCATAATTTTTCGCTTACAACGAACGACGTCAACGCTGGAATCCCTGCAAAACAAGTTCTTTAACGCTATCGCGTTAAAAAAGAGAAACTCTCGGCGATGAAATTCTTCACAAAGCGAGATTCAAAGCCGGCCGCGTACCTACGATCCGAAGGGATTCGATCCCGCGACCTGCGGGTAAGCAGCCGGGTTCCTTTGCCAATATACCACCTCGGCGGCGCTGATCCAGATGATCAGTGTGTCACTTCTTTTTATTAGCTCATGAAGCTTGATAAGACGTTTTCTGTGACAGACCGAACCAAAAATTTTGGCCTAACCTACATATACAGCGCCCAGCTGTTCTTGACTATTCAGTACAGCAATGTCATGCGGAAGCTCGATGGGTTGCGTAATTCTCCAGAACCTGGTCGAAAACCGTGCTTGCCGGACGAGATCAGATTATTCTCATTAAGTACTTAGCAGTGTGTGTGTGTGTGTGTGTGTGTGTGTGTGTGTGTGTGTGTGTGTGTGTGTGTGTGTGTGTGTGTGTGTGTACACAACATGTTCTAGTAACTCACATATGGTAGCTAACAATAAAATAGGTGAGTAGTAAACATTATTCACTTGCTACCGGACTTGAAGACGGAGATGCAGTTAGCTGTTGTCCATAAGCTAGGGCTTGTAGACGCGTCTAAAAATACTTCCTTAAGATGAAATATTAAATAACCTTGATTCCACTCAAGCTATAGTTTATGAATAATGCTAGTAATATTGTTAGGACCATTGCTTTGGTCATGTTGAATTTCACTGAAAGGTTATATGCACCTATATATATATATAAAAAATGTCGGGGAGTGCTGGGAAGGATGAAGGGCTAGAAGATGGAGTGTAGCCCTCGTCATCGACGAAAATGGGTTCCAAGAACTTTTTGAACGCTTTGCAGATGCAGAAAGACTCAGAAGAGGGGACACCATCGATAAGGATTGACGAAGATGTAGAATGTGCATGATTGATTGTTTCCCAGGACAGTAAAGGTGGTTATGCTTGAGAGCAGTGGACAGGGTGACGTGGTGTAGCAGAAGTGTTCTGCCTCGTAGATTTTGACCTTTATTGCGCTTTGAAGACTGACCAAAGGATGGTCTTTGTGAATGTTTTAACGAACATATTTAACAAGGCGCAAGAAGTGGATGATTTCGTGATTGTATACCATGGAGAGCAATCGTTACGGGTTACACAATTCGTAGGAGCATTTCTGATGATACAGCTTGGAACACTACTTTGAAACATGTTGTTCAGAGAGGCAACGTTACACTAGGAACTACAATGCAAAAGAACGTCGTACGTAGAAGCAAACACATTCCCAATAGACGCGTCATTTGCTTTCGTGAAGCTTGGTACGTACTTATACACCGGATATGTCTGCTAACATTCACACTAGCCATCACCACCCCACGATCAGGCAAGCAGTCATTGATGTAGCATTGGTGTTCATTACGAAAAACTCTTCGTTAAAAAAAACAAGGTCTAAGACAGAATTCTCGCGTGTTGGACAGTTAACAAGTTGGGTCGTAAGAAAAGGACACAAGTCTCAGGCTGTGCCGAGAAGGGCTGCAAACTGGCGCCTTGAAGTTAATGGTTGTTTTCAGCCTATATCGTGTGGAAAGGCAAAAGCTCGTGAGAAACATTGTACGTTGTAAAGTCACTGCAGTGGGTTCTGTTAGGGCTTCCAGCTATTGAAGCTCTTGGCGTGGTCAAATTTCTTGATGAGGTATAAGATAAACAGTACGACTACAGTGTCAATTTTTTATGAAAGGCCACACGGGAGCGCGTGGCCGGTGCACTCCGGCAGCTGCTGGCAACGCGTTCTAGCTGGAGTGAGAGCAACCACAGTTTTTTTTTCGCGCTATCTCGCGGCGAGCAAAACAACCGTTTGTTGCTGACATAGAACGACAGGATTGCAACACCTCCCCCTTCAAGGTGATTACGCGAGAGCTCGTAGTCGCCTTGAAGGGGGCGGGGGTCGCAATCTTGCCGCTGGTTCTATATCAGCAAAAATTGTTTGTTTTGCTCACCGCGAGATGACGCGAAAAAAGACTGTGGTTGCTCTCGCTCCCACTTGAACGCGCTGCCAGCAGCCGCCGGAGCGTGCAGGCCACGCGTCGCCGTATTGCCTTTCATAAAAATTGACACTGTACTTGTATCCGCAGCTCTTTTTTGGTTTGGGCACGATGTCTGGGGTATACACTAGAGTCGCATGAAGCAAGGAGAAATTTCCTTTGCGAATTTCGCACCACGGTGGATACCAATCTCGGTAAAGAAGTCTATCAAAGTAGAGTTGGCTAAAAGGGTCAAAAGCCACGTCATTGGGAAGGTTGGCAGTCCGACTAAATGATGTGCAGGAATAGTTCTCGCGGCCAGCCCTCCTTGTCGGCGTTTTTAGGCTACGTGATTGACGTCTGCGGAATGAAGCCGTTTCCTAAGAAAGTTCTAGTCATAAACTAAATGCATACGCCATCTAGTGTTGATGACGTTCGCCGCTTTTTGGGCATGATTAACTATCTGGCAAGGTTTGTGAGCAATCTGGCTGACGTATCGGCACCACTGCGCAGTCTTCTCGTTAAAGACCATGAGTGGCACTGGGGCCCACCTCAGAAAAAAATAGTTGGAGTGTCTACCTCTGCGCAATGCATCGCGAAATTCGACTCTAAGCTGCACACGATTCTGTCCGCCGACCCTTCGTCATTCGGTCTTGGCTGTGTGCCCATGCAAGTGCAGTCAGATGGCAAAAGGCAGCCGGTTGCGTATCACTTTCGTTCATTAACACCAACATAACAACGGTACGCGCAAATAGAAAAAGAAGCGCTTGCGCTGACGTGGGCAGCGGAACGGCTGGAAGGTTTCTTAGTAGGGCTGGAATTTCAATTTCAGACCATCCACAAACCCCTCGTATTCGGACAGTCACCCTTTGATGTGCTCCCTCCTAGAATACACATTTCGACTGAGGTTCATGTGATTTCGATTTTCAGTCTCTTACGTCCCTGCTAGAATGCAGATTGGCGCCGCCGACGCCCCTTCCTTCTCGGGCACCTTGTGCGGAAACAGGTGTAGAGGAGTGCGAGTTAGATTGCAGCGAAGTATCGAGCCATGCAGAAGGTTGTGTCAGTGAATTGAATTTTGCGGCACACTGGAACAAGATAAGGTAGGGGCAAACAATACCACACTTGCAGACAACTTCAGTTGTACAGCGGGGGCCATGTCTGTGTAGAGCATGCGAACAGCGGGTTTTCAGCCACCGGCTTGAAAGCTTGAGGCCCTTTCGGGCTCTGAAGTGGTGTATCAGGAGCATGCGTGGTCTAGTTGTCAGGCTGACCACGTCAGAGCCTGATACTCCCTCAAGGTTTCGAGCCCCAGAGAAAAACCGACGGCTTGCGTGCTTACACAGACGTGACCGCGGCTGTACTGTAGCAAGGGCTGGCAACGTCGTGATAAAGTGAGAAGTTGGTTCAACCGTTATTTGTCAGAAAGAGCAAATCTTACAATATGTGACGGTGTGCTCCTACAAGGGTTTCGCCTCGTCGTGCCTCAGAACCTAATAAGCGAAATACAGTCGGGTGTGGTTTGAAGGCTATCACACGAGCGTCGACCGGTCAAGCATCCAGAGGCCCTTGCGGAACGTTTAGAAAGAATAAAAATCAAGATTTCTCTTTCTTCTCTCCCTAGTTGGCTGTTCTATGCTACGACAATCACCCCATTGACGAACTCGTCCCGCCCCCCTTTCTCTCTATTCTAAGTGTTTCGTTCGTTGCGATCAAGCGTAACTTGGTAGGCTGTTATCTTTCCGCGTAGGCCCTGCGCCGTGCTCCCGAGCGGGTTGCAGAAATTAGGTGCCTTTTTTCATCTTCTAACCACTACCACCACCACCATCTTTCCGCACGACAACAACGTTGGTGTGAAAGCTCTTGTCAACCTTCATTTGAGTGACGTGCTATGTCGCGCAAAATATAAGCATCGCATCGTAATACTGACTTCACCAGCCAATAGAATTGTGCCGAACGTTTTCGCACAGGGTGTCAATGCTGCAATGCTAGATGTGACCCCAGACCACATGTCGCAAGAAAATGCCTCGACGGCTTACATTAGAGGAAAGCCGTGAAATTATTTCTTTGGGAAGGTTTATGTCCCAGCGAGAGATTTCCCGTAAGCTGAACCGGCCACAGAAGACAATCAACCGCATTCTTCGAGCATTTTACCAGGAAAACCGCTTGGCAGATGCACCACACCAAAGGAGGCCTAGAAAAACAACTGAGGAGGCCTAGAAAAACAACTGAGGAGGCCTAGAAAAACAACTGAGGAGGAAGATGCCTTGATAATAGCTGCCATGGTCAAAGACCCTTTCTCGACAACAAAGAAAATTAAAGAAGAGCTTGGCCTTTCCCTCAGTCTTTCGGCTATTCGAAGAAGACTTCGTGCAGCCGGTCTGAAAAGCCACGTGGCGGCTAGAAAGCCGCTTTTGACTAGTAAACTTCGGAGGAAACGTTTGGGCTTCGTGTGTCAGCACGAACATTGGAGGGCTGAAGACTGGCAGCAGGTCATCCTCAGGGATGAATCGACGTTCACCTCTTGCTGGAACCAGTGACTTTGTGTTTGGAGAGTCCGTGGCAGCCGGTGAGGTTTATATTGCTTGTGTATCATTTCACACAGACGGAGCGGTTCGGCACCACTCTTAGGTTTAGGAGCGCACTCATAATCATCATAATCCGCAGCAGCATCACCCTGACTAACCTAACTGCAGCAAAGATCTCTCCCATACTACTCCAGATAACCCGGTTCTGTTGCCAGCCATGGTCCCGTAAATCACTCGAGCTTCTTAATCTCATCCGTCGAACTGATTTTTTGCCGTGCCGAGCTGTGCTTGCCTTTTCTTGCAATCCAATCTGCTACCATTATTACAATTGATTATCCTTCTCTCTCAATTCATGTTCGGCCCACTTCCCCATTACGACTTGTCAGTAACTCACGTTTTTCTCTGACCCACTATGCCATTTTCGTGGCTCGACGAAAGGGTTTTTACATAGTTACCGTGCTGTGAATGTGCGTAGAAAACGGATTTATCGCTTTTATTGTAGGTACGAGCATGAAAACATTCGCAGTGTTGGTGCAAGCGGTCGTGTATTGGTCAACGTCTGGGGCGCAATAACATATGCTGGTCTGGGCCCGCTCTTCCGCATCCCCGGAAGACTTACGGCCAAAGTCTACAATGAGGTCTTCGACGATGTTCTCCTACCTTTCGCCATCGATGAACCATTTCCTGACGAATTCTTTTATTTCCAACACGATGGCTGCCCTGTTCACAATGCATCCACAGTGCAAGAAAATTTAAATGCTTCTGGCATTGCACAGCTCTGCTGGCCTTCTAAAAGTCCCGACCTCAATATCATCGAGAATGTTTGGGGACTAATGAAGGCACGATTGGCTCGCGCCAATTTGACAAACAATGACGCAGACACTTTGTGGAAATATGTTGAGATGAAGTAGAATGCTCTCAGACAAGACCCTGATTTGGTGAAATCTGTGTTTGGTTCTATCCCGAAAAGGCTAAAGGACGTGAAGGAGAGCTCGGGCGGCGTATCAAAGTATTCATTAAGTTGTAAGCACTAAATGTGCTGTAACAGTGAGTTTAGAGAGACCCCCGTGTTTTTTTGTCTCCGAAAAGAATATTGGATATTAACTTCTGTAGTGTCTGCAAAAAACATCTCATTTTCAGATGTTCCTTTGTTATGATGATATAAGATAAGTCATGCTCTCTCGTCCGAAAATCGCGATGCTCTGAGTCCCTCAAACTTCTCGACGACCGTGAACCAAAATAAATCGTGTTTCAAGCAATCCTTCTTTCTATTTTTTGTCAAATAAGCAACTCTGCGTAACAAAAAGCACAATTAAAACTGAAGAGAGCCCGCACCTTATGTAGTCATCACGGGCAGTGTTTGCCACGACAGCAGTGACTTAATGCACACGCTAGATGCAGCCTTCATGCCGTCCGATTACTGATAATAGCGAAGAATGCGTTGCAAGAAATACCATCCCCTTCTATTAACGGAAGCCAGTAACGAAAAAAAAGAAATAAAAAAACACCTTCGTCTGGCGGGAGTGACCTCAGCTTCAGGAACAGCAAAGAGAGTGGGGGAAGCTTGCCTACTGCTTCCCTCTCCCGAAAGAAGAATTCTGGGCCGTGGCGCTGTTCTCGTTCTTGGTCAACGCTCGCGCGATTACCTTCATATCGCACCCAACTGTACTTTTTTTTGCATGGGGGTCACCAGGGCATTGTGAAATGTTGTGCAAGGGCCCGAGAATCTGTATGGTGGCCCGGTTTCAGCACCGAGCTGGTTGCTTTGGTTAACAGTTGTCGAGAGTGTGCGAGACTGTGCGTTTAAAAAGTCGAGCCCATGATGCCATGCGATTATCCTAGCTTGCTTTGTTAGAAGGTTGGAGCTGATCTTTCCCATTTGCCGCTAAAAACGTACCTTGCAATCACAGACAATTTTTTGAGATATCCAGAGCTCTCCCTGTTCTTTTCCACGAGCTCTGCGGTGGTTATTGTTGAAATCAAGGGTATGTTTGCTAGGCATGGGATCCCAGAACAGGTCGTAACAGACAACGGTCACCCCGCCGCGGTGGTCAAGTGGCTAAGGTACTCGGCTGCTGACCCGCAGGTCGCGGATTCAAATCCCGGCTGCGGCGGCTGCATTTCCGATGGAGGCGGAAATGTTGTAGGCCCGTGTACTCAGATTTGGGTGCACGTTAAAAAAAACCCAAGTGGTCAAAATTTCCGGAGCCCTCCACTACGGCGTCTCTCATAATCATATCGTGGTTTTGGGACGTTAAACCCCACAAATCAATCAATCAACAGACAACGGTCCTCAATTCGCATTTGCAGAATTCGTGCTCTTGGCAAAATTTGTGGCTTCCGTCACGTCACATACAGTCCCAGGTACCCGCAGTCAAATGGAGAAGCCGAACGTACAGTGCATACGGTAAAATGGGTGTTGGAAAAATCTGCTGATCCTTACCTGGCCTTTCATCCCGGCTGCGGCGGCTGCATTTCCGATGGAGGCGGAAATGTTGTAGGCCCGTGTGCTCAGATTTGGGTGCACGTTAAAGAACCCCAGGTGGTCTAAATTTCCGGAGCCCTCCACTACGGCGTCTCTCATAATCATATAGTGGTTTTGGGACGTTAAACCCCACATATCAATCAATTACCTGGCCTTTCTAGCATACAGGGACTCCCCTGGTCCCTTGGGTACAAGTCCAGCCCAGCTGCTGATGGGCAGGCGGTTACGTTCTATGCTCCCCATACACCCGAAAAAACTTGTACCATCAAAAGTGAGCAGTCTTAGCAGCCTCCGATACAACGACAAGATATTTCGAAGTAAGCAAAGACTCAACTACGACCGTCTTCATGCTGTAATTTCGTTACCACAACTTGTCCCTGGAATTCAAGTACGGGTAATATACAGCGGAATCCCAGCAACGGTTCTCAGTCCAGCCCAGCGGCCTCGGTCGTTTTGGGTGCGGACAGACGACGGGACCGAGGTAGAGAGAAATAGAAAGGCCGTGGTTCGAAACAGTGAGCGAACCTGTGCGCATGACCCGTCTTATGACTTTCCCACGAATCTGAACGCTGTAGGACAATCCGAATAACCCAAGTCCTCGGCAGAACATTCTACGGCTTGCTTGGATAGCAGGAGACCTGGTCATCATGCGAAACGCTATGGTCGAGAAATAAGGCCACTAGAGCGATACAGCTAAACTTGAAACTTGCAGCATACAGTTCTTTTATGTTGCAGTTCATACTGCTTTGTTTTTTTGCTTCCATTGTGTTGCAATACTTCCTCAAAAAAAGGAAGAATATAGTGTTATTATTTTTGTTCAGGCCAAGCACTGTGCTGCTTATGACGTCACTGGTGTAAAATGATAAAAAGTGGCTGTCGAATAAACGCGGGGTTCTTTTGAGGCAGTGACTTCAAAGTGGCGTGTGTCTTTCAATTGCATCGTACCGCTCGGCTTAGAGCGGATACGACAGTGGTGTGGTGGTTCGCGCCGATGGCTGCGGAACGAGAGGTCGCTGATTTGACGGCCCATGGCAGAACGTTTCCATTACCAGTCTTGATCATCAGCACAAAAATTGCATTTCTTTTTGCCGCAATAATGTTTTTTTTCAGACTCTTCTTTACCAAAAATGAGTGCTAAGTGGAACCGTCTTCCCCCCTCCATCGCCTGCATCGAGGGCACTTCATCATACAAAGCTCCACCGACCGATTACGTCTTCGGCCTGTCGTAGCTTAGTTTGTTTGAACATGTATTTTCATTTATATGTGGCATTTCTATGTTGTGTTTTTCGCATTTTTGGGTTTTGTATCCCCCTCCCCCCGGTTTAATGCATTTTTGTGCCCGGAGGGTAAAATAAATGAAATGGAATCTCGGTTATTTTCTTAGCAATCTGATATTATACATTTTAAAACGTCATATCTGGGAGGAAAATACGTCAGGGGAGCCGTGGTGGAGCATTGCGATATTGCCTAATGAGAGACTGAGCGCAGCTGTTCAGGTGTTTTATTTTTGCTGTTAATTGAGTAAATCCGCATGCATCAAAGTGGCGTGGCACAGTGTGAGTGGGAGTATACAGAACTCTCGGTTTTCGTGCCAACGTAATGTGGTGGATGTAGAGTCACAAACGTCAGACACGGCTGGCCGACGCAGACGTTGTGCCGAATTATGAAGGGCCTTTGAAAGACCCCTAAACCATCCAGAGTTAAAAGACGGAACAATTTTTTTGTTTTCTCGCTCTTTCTACAGATGATATCAACTTCTTGCCACTTATTCAGAGAACACGTCTGTGATATTAGCATCAAGCGTTGAGCCTATCGAGATTTCGCTCTTTTCGACTACACGCTGTTTACCTCCGTTTGCGCAATCAAAAACACACAGAACGTGAAAAATTGAGTATCTCGCTCACTATGGCTAATGCAAGAAAGAGTCAAATGTACGTGCGAATCTGTGGGAAAATAAAATAAGAGGCAATTCACAACTGATATGCACCGTATATGAACCAATCCCGAGCTTATTTTCTCATGGCATCGCGTGCATAGGCAGCTGCGTCACGAATTGCGCATGAAGAATGGAAAACAGCAGGTGTGAATAACGCGCTCGTTCTTCGTATTTTTCGGAGGCTGTTTAAGGGCCTTTAGAGATTCCGCAATAGATAGATAGATATGTGAGGATTAACGTCCCAAAACCACCACATGATTATGACAGATGCCGTAGTGGAGGGCTCCGGTAATTTCCACCTCCTGGGGTTCTTTAACACGCTCCTAAATCTGAGCACACGAGCCTACAGCATTTGCCCTCCTTCGAAAATGCAGTCGCCACAGCCGGGATTCGATCTCGTGACCTGCGAGTCAGCAGCCTAGTACCTTAACCGCTAGACAAGCGCGGCGGGGGAATCTGCGAAAGCGCGCTGCAAACAAGCTTGTGTCCCATCGACCAATGACCCACCGTGGTGGTCTAGTGGATAAGGTACTCGGCTGCTGACCCACAGGTCGCGCGATTGAATCCAGGCTGTGGCGGCTGCATTTACAATGGAGGCGGAAATGTTGTAGGCCCGTGTGGTCAGATTTGGGTGCACGTTGAAGAACCCCAGGTGGTCGAAATTTCTAGAGCCCTCTACTACGGCGTCTCTCGTAATCATATGGTGATTTTGGGACGTTAAACCCCACATATCAATCAGTTGATCCCTTCGAATAATGTCCTCCTTATTCTCCGAAGCTTCGGAGGGCTACCCACTTTCTCGAGCCCGTGCGCGAGATGCATGCTTTGTGCTGTCACAAGAAACGCGAGCAGGCACTTCAGGTGGCAACACAGCAGTTAGTTGACTTTCATAGTGAAAAACACTTTGCAGAAGTCTCTTTTTCGCTCTATTTAATCCTAACTTGCTCTGTTGGTTACGCAGACAACGAATAACGTCGCCTAGGCTTTCCGCGCTTTGCTTCGTTTGGTGAACTAAGAAATGAGTAACTCGACCGATTCACTTTTTTCGGGCCTCAAAAAGCTATCTGCGGTCATGCTACCCGAGATACACATGGACAAACTTCAGATTTGATTGATATGTTGGGTTTAACGTCCCAAAACTACCATATGATTATGAGAGACGCCGTAGTGGAGGGCTCCGGAATTTTCTACCACCTGGGATTCTTTACCGTTCACCCAAATCTGAGCAGACGGGCCTATAACATTTCCGCCTTTATCAAAATGCAGCCGCCGCAGCCGGGATTCAATCCCGCGACGTGCGGGTCAAATTTCAGATTTACACTGACTGCTCAGCAAGTGTGGGTGAACATACGGAAGCTGTGACGTGTTCCGCATATGCTGCCACTGTGAAGCTGAACACCTCCTACCGCACAACTCTGACTACAGAGAACTTGTCACACTGCGCAGCGGACTTCACGTGATTCGTTTAGAATAATTTATAAAACGAATAGCTAGTCCAAATGTCCTAAATCAAAAATTTATTAATCTGAGACTGTCAAGATACGCGTCCTTCGTCTCTCGACGCGCGTGGGGCGCAGCAGTGCTGTTCTCCCTCAAGCGAATTTTCGCATATTCATCACTTCTTCCAGTACTTCCATCCCTTAATCCCCTTCCCCAGCGTAGGGTAGCAAACGGGATGTGTGTCTCGTTCAGTCTTGCCACTCGTTCATCCTTTCCTTCCTCGTTCTCACCCCGCCGCGGTAGCCCCGCCGCGGTGGTCTAGTGGCTAAGGTACTCGGCTGCTGACCCGCAGGTCGCGGGTTCGATTCCCGGCTGCGGCGGCTGCATTTCCGATGGAGGCGGAAATGTTGTAGGCCCGTGTACTCAGATTTGGGTGCACGTTAAAGAACCCCAGGTGGTCAAAATTTCCGGAGCCCTCCACTACGGCGTCTCTCATAATCAAATGGTGGTTTTGGGACGTTAAACCCCACAAATCAATCAAATCAATCAATCAGCCGCGGTAGTCTAAGGTACTCGGCTGCTGACCCGCAGGTCGCGGGATCGATTCCCGGCTGCGACTGCTGCATTTTTGATGGAGGCAAGAATGCTGTAGGCCCGTGTGCTCAAATTTGGGTAAAGGTTAAAGAACTCCAGGAGGTCGAAATTACCGGAGCCCTCCACTACAGCGTCTCATATTCATATGGAGGTTTTGGGACGTTAATCCTCACATGTCAATGTCACGTCGTTCCCCGTTCTCCTCCTAATGCAGTCCTGCCCTGTATGCTACGCAATTTTTCACATCAGTCACATGTAGGACGGGAGCTAAAACTAGCAAATAGGTATCATCAGCCATCGGAGAAATGGCACGACGTCACTTTTCAGCTGCTTCTTTCTAGGTCACTGTAACATCTTGGTCAACTAATGTGCTGATTCATATTTTGGTACTATGTACTCGTGAAAGTGGCACGCAGACTGAATTTAAGAATCAATAGATTCAATAATAAGTGTGTTCTCGCAGATGCCGCGCGATCTCGGTACAACTACGGTACTCATCGGTTTTACAACCACAAATTAGCAACAAGGTTTCAAATACGAAGCATTTCTTAGCGAGCTTCGGTGACTTTGAGCGTATATCTATCTATCTATCTATCTATCTATCTATCTATCTATCTATCTATCTATCTATCTATCTATCTATCTATCTATCTATCTATCTATCTATCTATCTATCTATCTATCTATCTATCTATCTATCTATCTATCTATCTATCTATCTATCTATCTATCTATCTATCTATCTATCTATCTATCTATCTATCTATCTATCTATCTATCTATCTATCTATCTATCTATCTATCTATCTATCTATCTATCTATCTATCTATCTATCTATCTATCTATCTATCTATCTATCTATCTATCTATCTATCTATCTATCTATCTACGACATTTAGCTCTCCTGGCCGTTTCGATAATGGTATCGATACCATTATAGGTATGGCAGAACATAACAGTATGAGGAGTATAAATCACTGGTCATAACATGAAAATCATGACATGTATGTCATTATTGTCATGATTTATATTTGAGTCTTACTGATCGTGCGGTAGTTTTGTTCCCAAGACATTTCGCAAAACTGGTATGGTATGATATGACTGCATGGCTAACATAAGTGACAGACCCTAACTTGGAAATCATGGCATACATGGTATGATTTTTAGGTTATGACTTGTCATGATTACACGCCACGCTCATGGTGCGCTCGCGGTCGTTTCGCTAGCTTCACACATACCAAATTCGGTATTACGAGATGTGAATGGATGACGAACGTACATAACTTGTGCAATAACATGATAATCATTAGAATCGCGTCATGTAAGAACATGACTACATGCCGCTGCGATCGCTGCATTTCCGATGGAGGCGGAAATGTTGTAAGCCCGTGAGCTCAGATTTGGGTGTACGTTAAAGAACCCCAGGTGGTCGAAATTTCCGGAGCCCTGCAATACGGTGTTTCTCATAATCATATGGTGGTTTTAGAACGTTAAACTCCACATATCTATCTTGACTACATGGCACGCTCATAATGCGCTCATGGCCGTTTCACTAGCTTCATATTTAGCAAATTTAGTATCACGTGACGTGAATAGACGACGAAGGTAAATGCCACGTCTAAAGCCTCTATACATCATATGCGTGCCATGTGAAACATGATTACATGCTGCGCTCACAACGTGCTTGCGGCCGTTTCACTAGCTCTCCAAATCGCATCTTGTGATTCTAAATTTTGTATCACGTTACGTAAATAGACGGCGTAGGTAAATGAGACATCCAAACATGATAATAATGACATGGAAGTCATGTACGGAACAATTTACGCGCGCCTTATAACGTTGTGCTCATTTTAATGTGACATAACCTTCCTCATTTGTGCTCCGCATATCATCGATTCCCACAGTACGTGAGATCTGCCTTTTTTTTTTTCATTCTATCTATTCCTACTTCTCAAGCTACGTTAAGACTGCAGTCGCATCGGTCTCAAGTGTCGTATCGCTAAACTGCTAGAACGCCTGTTTTTGTGTAAATAGCGACTACGCTTGTTCACATTGAGCCCTTCGGTAAGATACGTTCACTTTTGAAGGATCAAACACCGCTGTGAAGCGTCACATCCTAGCAAGAATTTTTGCAGGGTAGCGAACTTTTCGTGTTCTATCGTGGCTGGGCAGGCTAGGAGACGTTACGTGCGCTCTCATTAATGCGCGTGAAGCTGCCCTCTAATCTGTCCACAGTGGGCCAAGGTGGCCCCTGTGGCTTCTACGAAGGCGTGTTTTGCCTTTGTGAAGTTACTTGGAACATCGCTATATGGGTTGAAAAAAATCTAGCCGCAACCAACAAATGGGCTATAAAGGTATCTAGATACATTATGTCAGAGCCTTGAGGAATCTAATACGTGCGTACCGGCAGACACAATACGCTGCTGCACTTATTTTCCCTGAAGCATTTTCAGCTTATGCATTGTCAATAATCGTACTGCCGGGAAATTCCAATTTACAACACCAACTTCCTGCCTTGCATCGTTCTTCAACCGCTCCACAATGTACGTTTTCCTACACTAGTTGTTCAGTATGGGCATTTGTTGCACTTCTACGAGTGTTTCAGCACTGCAAAGCAACTACACAGATACGCTGGTGCATGACTTTCGGCACGTGCGTGAAGACGTGGTATCTAGGAAGGCTGGAAGCCCTGAAGGGAAAGCGAAAACCCGAAGCTGCTCGCCATTGGTCGTACGTAACGGTAGCATGAGCAGTTTTTTTAGAGGTCGTGGGCCGGCCGACATTTACGGATCAAGTGTTATGTACATTACGCCAAATACAACAATGTCTGAAAAAGCCCATTACGTTGCTTGCGTTTATGCTTATCACTTTTACGGATGATTCATACATAGCGCAAGCACTCTGAACACAGCTTAATTAATCGTGTGTATAGGGTATAAAACAAAGCCTTTTTAAAATTGACCTCCCTGTATGAGCAAACAAAAAAGGAACAGAAAACAAAACGATGATGCGATAATTAAGGCCAGACAGGTCGTGCACCAACTTACTTCAAAATAAAGATTCTTCTGGGAATACAGTACCTATTTATCATTCTACAGAGGTTGTGAATACAGTACATAATCATGAAAGCACGCTCTAAATCCACCGCAAGTTAATAAACCTGTTATTTGTGTCGCGGTTCAACTGTGTCACAAAAAGTGACTAAACAACAACAACATTTCCGGAAACGAATAACCTGTAAACTCTACTCAATTCTTACGTGGTAAAAACACTGATAGTGTCAGAATTTCAGAGCCAATTGACTTATTGAAACATGTTATTTCGCTAGTCTGACTGCTTCTGCGAAGATGGCTGTTACACATGAAACCTCTTTTTTTCTTTTGTAAATCTAATATATATCTGCAACATCTCTAGTCGTCTTCTCTCGGTGTGGAAACAGGCCTTTCCGATCTCGAAGAGAACGTTTCTTAATTTCTTTCTTTCTTTCTTTCTTTCTTTCTTTCTTTCTTTTTTTTTTTGAGCCTCAAGTGAAGTTGGGCGTCTTACATACCAGCCCAAAGTATTGTTCTTGCAACCTCCAGGCCTTACTCCTCCGAGAGGGCCAGTTAGTATATTTTTTTTTATGTTAACGTCGCGCCACTTTCTGATCGAGAAAAGCTGTTCAAGGCGTAAGATTTGTAGCCAATCATTCTTGCACATTACTTCTGTCATCCATGTACAATGCATTCTGCGCGTTGAGAAGCACAGAACTCAAACTTTTCTAAATTATTAGTAGGCTGTCAACTTCCTTTGGCTTGCCATAAACGGTGTTCATCGTGTACTGCTTTGAGCAATAGTATGGTTTAAACAACAGGCCCTTCAGAGGTTAGAATTATCAGTGACTCTTATCCAGATCATTGGCACGAATTATGCGCACTGATAGTTTGTTACGGGCTTCAACTTCTTTTTCTTTCAACACGCCACCACAATGCTGGGCAGAGTGCTGCAGGTATGAACACCCCTTTATCTACTACCAGCGTAAAGAAACATACTTACATAAAGAGCGGACACTCCAGTAGGGCCTTGCGGCCCAGCTACTGCGCTTCTTTCAGCGCCACGAGTGTTTGGTCAGACCCGATAATGTCTCCAGAAATAATATAATAAAAATGTTTTTTTTTTCGACAACGGGATTCGAACCCTTACTTTCATGCTCCAAAAGCGAGTGCATTTACCACTAGGCTACCAACCCATGTTTCCCGAAAGGAATACATGTGCAGTACATCTAAACCGCATGAATGTGCCTCTCCGTGCAAAACAAAGGCAGAAAGACAACACTTTCTAGTCAGACTTTACTGATTCTTGTTTTAAGGCATTAAACGTCCTTAGTGGTACATTGTGTAGAGGGCATGTGGAAAAATTCACAAATAAGTAAAATTTCTTTTTTGCAAAAAATTGATGCCAAACTTGGGTATTCATCATCCTTTTGAGGCGGCTAATAAATATGTTAACAAAGGAGTAGAAGCGAGCAGAGGAACGCCATCTAGCGGTTGGTCAGATCCTTTCTTGCTTGGCCGTGAAAAGGCTCCAGTGTCCAATCTTTATATAGTGTATTTCTCTATCAATCAATCAATCAATCAATCAATCAATCATTTTATTTCCTTTAGATAAGGTGGAGTACAGGACTAAAAGCTCATGAGCTTGACGAGGTCCTGACCCCGTTCACAAGTTGACCAAGCAGCAGGAATGGCAGTCAATCATGCACAACAAATAGTAAATAAACATATAGGTATAATAACATCACAAAAAATACAAAAAGTTTATGAAAACAGTGCTAAGATAAAAAGAAAGTAGTTCAATTTTATGGTCATGAAGTGGCATGAACATGAAAAGCAATAATAAAAAGGAAAGAAATGGGCATAAATTCTGAGAGATGTATCATTGAGGATAATGTATCAGTTGGGCGAAGTGTTTAATCTGACAGTTCTGTTTAGAGGAAGGATCGAAATCTTCGCGGTTTAAAAAGTTTAACACAAAAGGTAGTCTGTAGGACAATGATTGTTTGTCATAAAAAGTTCTTGGAGTGGGTACAGTCCAAACTTCTTTGTGCCTGGTCAGTCAAACACTTGTGTTCACGCTAAGTTTAGCAAAATTTATTGTGGTATTTGTACCATGTTTGACAAACTTTTTACAGCATAACATCAGCCTGTAATTGTACAAAAAGAAAACTGGAAGAATATCATACTTTATAAAAAGAAGTTTTGTAGAGGACAGATAGTGTTCAGCCGCAGTATGTCGTACGGCCCTTTTCTGTAGTAAGTGCAACTTGCGCAAATTCGTCACACCGGTTGTGCACCACACTAAGCTACAGTACTGTAACAAAGATAATACCAGTGCATTGTATATCATAATTTTCACCTTAGTGGGAAGAAGAGATCGCATACGTGCAAGGACACCAATGGCCGATGACATCTTAGAGTATAGAATATCAACATGTACATTCCACGTAAGGTGTCGTGAAAAATATACACCAAGAATACTAACAGAATCAACCATGTCTAACTGCTGAGAGCCCAGAATTAAGCTCATCTCATTTATCAAGGCTTTTCCTTTAGGCGTATATAAGGTGACTTGTGTTTTTGAAGGGTTTAGTTTTAGTAAATTCACTGAAGCCCAGGTATCTATAGCAGACAGTGTTTCATTAGCCATTTCTTATATCTCTGTTTCCATGCTCCCTGTAATGAAAACTGTTGTGTGATCGGCGTAAGAGAGAAATGTTGCGTTGTTTGTGCAGTGTACAATGTCATTAATATAAATAAAAAATAAAAGTGGCCCTCAAATACTTCCTTGTGGCTTCCTTGCCGATACGACCGGCTTCCTTGCAGATATTTCATTGTTGGCATCTACGAATTGTGTCCTGTCTGAAAGTTAGGATTTTAAAAGAGCATGTGCTGTCCCACGCACATCATAATTTTCTAATTTGCTGAGAAGGATGGAATGATTGATTAGGTCAAATGCCTTAGAAAAATCGACGTATATGCCTAATGCCATTTTTTTACGACTAAATGCATCTATGATTATTTCTTTATGAGTCAAGAGGGCTCTTTCAGTAGAGAGATGCTTCCTGAACCCATGTTGAAAATCCTGAAGCAAATTGTGGTGATTGAAAAATGATACCAATCTGATATGCTTTAATTTTTCCATTGCTTTTGAAAACGCTGGGATTATTGAAATAGGTCGATAATTGTTAATGTTCTCTTTAGTACCATGCTTGTAAACAGGAACAACGCGTGAAATCTGCATTTGTTTTGGAAATACACCTGTAGATAACATTTAATTATAAATATAGGTAATAACAGGGCATATGATGTCAAGCACAAGCTTTATGGGGCGAATCTTGATACCATCGGCGTCCAAGGAGCGGCTGTTACTAATAGTACTGAAGCAAAAAAAAATTTCCAGTGGTGTAGTTGGGGCAAGAAATAGAGTGTTGCTAAACGCGTTTACAGGCAGGAACTGAGCATAGCTATTGAGGCCATCAACATTATTTACCTGAGGTTTCAATGAAAACAACTTATTAAACGCATTCGCGGTATCGCATTTCCCGAAAGTTTTTGGCCATTGTGACTCAATACGTCCGAAAGTACTGAAAGTGAAGTAGGCTTTGACAAAGCATTCAGTTTGCGCCAGACCACATCACTTTTTTGATTGACTGGGTCACTAAACATTGCTACGAAATAAGCATTCTTTGCAGACCTAAGCTGATTGTTAGACTATTTCGATATTTTTTAAATTCGCTTAGGAGGGCTGGATCTCTAGACTTCACAAATTGAGCATACAGGGCATGTTTGCGTTTAATCATATGAAGAAGCTCAGGCGTTAGCCAAGGTTTGCGTGCCCTGGATGCCCGTGCCACTTTTTTCTCGGGGAAATGATCATGGTAAAGTGTTTGGAAAATGCTAATAAAAGCATTGTATGCAGCGTCACTATCTTTCGATTTGTAAATGCTATGCCATGCCTCTTGGGCAATAACTTTGCGAAATTCTTCAAGATTTAAAGAGGTAATAGATTGAATAAGAACTAGCTTTGTAGTTTTACTAGCAATGAAGTGCATTCGATTTACCAGTAATATAATACCTAGGTGATAACTAATGTCAGTGTACAGAACATTGGTCTCTAACAAGTCGATGTTAATGTTTGAGATGAATACATCTAACAGGGATGCGCCGTTGATTGTCACGTGTTGCAGAAGATATCGTGTTTGACAAACCGTAAGTTGTGATGAGTGAATGGAAATCAAATCTTTTTGTAACAGGGACGATCAAAGCATGTTTATATTGACGTCACCACCTAAGACCAGGTTGATTTTCTCTTCTAATGAATAGCTGAAAAGCTTTTCAAGGAATGCAAAAATTCTTGTTTTAACACCAGATGGAGGTCTGTACATAACGGAGAACATGTTGTTACGGCTCTGCACTGTTAACACCTCATAATCAGGGGTTACATCAGTAAATTCCACCATGAGCTCAGCCAAGATATTTTCCTTCAGAAAGAGTGCGATACCACCCCCTCGCTTATGACGACAATTTCGGAGGAACGATTGATAGCCAGGAAGCTGAAACATGCCCGATGTGGGCGTTAACCAAGTTTCAATTAACTATATTACTGAAAACGATGTTCCGAAAGTGTCGAGTAGCAAGCTGAAATTGTCTATTTTGTTTGGCAGTGAACGAATATTCTGATGAAAAAACGTAAATTTTGGTTTTTTAGCTGAGACTAAATGTTTTATTCCGGAAGGCACGTAACCCATTATCAAGCCAAGTCAAACTTCGTTAGGTCCCATTAGCAAACTTTGGACAGGTCCCCTGTGCTTCCAATGATACACACACGGCTGTGCTCCGTTTCCCTCGCCTTGATACGACAACCATCAGTCCAAAGAAACTTCCACTTTTTTTTCTTTTTTCAGAGCTAATGCCCGCGCAAGAAGGCGCTTGTTTTCAGGCGTCAAGTGTTCATTGATATAGATTGGAATGGCCAGGGTCTGTGGGAGGTCAAGGTCTGCCGTAGTTAACCTAGCTTTCCTAGCTTGGCTGATAAAGTCAGCTTTCTTTGTTTTCACGCAAAATCGGGCTATTATGTTTTCGTCCTTGTTGGCGGGTAAATGGTGAATGACGTCAATGTCTGTAGAAGTCGCTGGACACACTATCTTGTCCCCAAGCTTTTGCAAGATGGCTTTACAGTCCTCCCTTTGCGTGCAGGGTATATATACCCTTGATTTCAATGTTGTTGAAACGAGAGTATTGCTCCGAATCAGCAATTCTTCTCGCTAGGTCCTCGTTTTCTTTTCTCAAAGTTTTGTGGTCCAAAGCTAACGCTTCCTGACCTTGTTTCATTTTTTCGTACAGTGAGTTAAACATCTCAAGGTTCCGCCTTCACGCAATTTTCCTACGTCAGAGCCAAGCATGCATAACGAAAGACGTGCAGATATGCCATCAGCTTTCGTTTCCCCTCCTCACGCACCTTGCAAGGCTTCGCGCGTCCTACGTGCTGGCACTGCAAAAGGAAAGAAAAAAAAACAGGCTGTGCCGTTAGCTTTGCAACTTTCGCAACGCGCTTATGCCGTCAGTCAGGAGCGCAGCGGCGGTGCAAAACGCGCGGCATGTCAGAGTGCGCGAGTTGCGGACGGTCGAGCACGTCGCCTGATGGAGCGCCGACCGCTGGGCGTCTCCCCTGAGGCCACACAGGGCGGCCACTGGGTCAGGGCTGGGACGCGTTTTCACAGGTGCACGTCGGCGGAAGCGGCGGCCTCCAAATCGGCGTCAAAAGGGGGCCGCAGTGTCGAGACACGTCGTGACAGCGGCCGCAAAATGGATCGCCAGGATCGCTGCGGGAGAAGAAAAATGAAGTGTGAGGGGAAGATGCCACTCGGAAAAATTGATCAGCGTTGCTGCGCCGGCTATGACGCTACTCATGTGCGCCTTCCTAAGACGTTCGTTTACGTGCGGGGAACACCAGTTGCATCACCGAGGCCCATTTCCGGAACGCCAGTTTGCGCGGCTATGCCTCCATTTCCGTGGAAGCGTTTCACTTCGGGTATGACAGCTAGCCCCGTACTGCTGCCTGCGGGAAAACGATATACTTTCTCGGGGATTTCATACAACTCTCTATCTTCGATACGCACACGTGGTGCGCTGAATTGGCGAAACAGTGGCGCCACTGTGTCTTCGCAATTCGTTGTGCAGTCACAGTCAAGTCTACAAGTTGTCATTTGTCGGTATAGAACGATATTATCTCTACAATGTTGGGGAACTCCGCGAAAATGCGTGGCCCAGTGTTGCACATGGCTATGTTTGCCGCTGAGAATTTGCGTTGGCAGCTGAGTGTGGGTGACGGTTCGATAAGTTGCACACCTCCCCCCCCCCCTTTCACTCCTACACCTAACCCCTGAATTTTTTTTCAGTTTTGCATTTGTATATATACTCGCAAGCATTCAAACTCGTATACGAACGTGCGTACATAAAGCATAATACGTGGCTACGCCCTGCCTTGACGCGGCAGTCACTCGCCTGATGTCGACATTCCCGTGCCCACAACACTGCAAGCACCGCGCAGGTTGCCGGTGGGTGAAATGTAAACTTCTGTGAGACTAAAAATTCTTCCTGACCCCTGCCGCCAACTGCTGTCAATTTGTCACTGAGGTCTGTCCCCCACATACGGCGTTTCGCACATGGTCAGCTCTTTGAATTTAGATATCGTGGCGTCTCTTGCGAAAGTTCTCATGTGGCTTTTAGGGTAAGTTGTTGCTTCTTAAAGATCTTTATGCATTAATTATAATGGTATCAGTTCATTGCACCCTTCCACGCAAATAGTGTAATTATAAAAGCGCTGTAACATGCGACTAATAGAACTCCTTTTAGCAGTGTTTTGCGTGCCGCCACGAATGGTCAGACGCTTGGTGTGTTTTCCAAAACGCTGATCGCTTTCTTAGAAATAGCATTCGAGCTAGTGAGTGGATCAACTACTAGGACTAGTACTTAAGGAACTGTTAAGTAGCTTAGACAATGCTAAGCGCATTTACTGTGCATGGCATCACTACATTGTTTCTGCTGTGACTTATTTTGTATCTAAGGCAGCAATGGCTTTCCTGATATAAACAGAGGGAGTTTACAAAAGGCTTTAGGAGTGCTCCTTCACCAGATTTTGCTCTGATAGTTTGACGTGTCCTGCGCAAAAATGGCTTTTTTTTTCGAGTAAATAATAGTTCTCAGAATGTACCTCACATGCTGCCGAACCGTGCTAAGAATATAACAGTTTCTTGTTTTTCCCATGCGTGCGTCAGTTGCGTTATGCTGACAGCATGGTAGTGTTCATGCAATGGATCGGTCACCCACAGGAAGTCAAACCATTGATTGATACGTGGGGTTTGACATCCCAAAACCACCATGTAATTATGAGAGACGCCGTACCAGAGGGCTCCGGAAATTTCGACCACCTGGGGTTCTTTAACGTGCACCCAAATCTGAGCACACAGGACTACAGCATTTTCACCTCCATCGAAAAGAACTCTCACCATGCTTTATTTTGTAGCCCCTTTCTTGGTGCAGTCATGTGCAGCTTGCTAAACACATATGACGTCACAGAGGGTGACAATATGTTTGCAAAATGCGATAAGCGATTCAGTTCATAGTCACCCCGAATAAGCAGAGGCGATAGCGCTTTTCTGAAGTCCTTGCATGCCGTCAGTAAAATCCAAGTTTTTTGCGACGTTGTAGAAACCAACTCTCACCTCTCCGTGCCCGAGACGCACCACCCGAGGTAGTATAGCAAAGTGGGAGACGAAACGTGCTGCCGCTATTCCAATAGCGGCGATTGACTTGCTGGTCGCTTGAAGGTGAGGCAGAAACGTTGGAGAAGTTCTAGTAGACCGAGAAAAACTTGTATTTACAGACTGCACAAAAGTTACACTTGTATAGACATCAAAATTACAAAAGAAGAAACGAAAAACACTTTAGAAATGAACCGACTTCTACCGGGCGACCTATTCGGTCGAGCCGATGGTGCTTACCACCTCAAGACCGGTTCAGAACACTTGGCGTAACTTCGGGGCCTCTTCTTTTCCTCTAGGTGTTCCACCCTTACACAGTTTTTGTCGAGTCGTCGCCTGCTTGTCCACTGATAGGACAGTGCACTTGGTCGATGAAAAGCCCGCCACAAGGGCGCAGCCTTCGTGCATGTGCGAAGGCTCATACCCTCGCCTCAAATAACATAACAAACAAAATGTAAATAAAACAGAACTAGAAAAAGTCATAGAGGTTTGGGCAAGCTCCGTGGCGCACAATTATCTAGCGTTAGAGCTGCACGTACTGAGCTTTGGTGGCCGTAGAACGGATTACCCGTAACACGTCAACTTCTTGACGACGGAGCAACAATCCGTCTGTCTCCTGTGCGCTGTTACCGCTCGCTGACTGCCCGTGGTTCCACTTACGAGTGTGGCAGCTTGGGCTAGTTGGTATGACATGACGATAGTTATAGCGCCAGAACAGAACGACGACACAGAGGCCTTCGGGACCTTCTTTTCGAATAGGAATTAATGAAACAATTAGTAGTACTACAATGGTAACGCAACCATTTCGGAAACAGGCCTTCAATTTCACCGCATAATATTTAAAACAAATATTCACAAGCTATTACCAAGGATCATTATGATTACACTTAATTGACAAAAAATAAATGCCCTAATTGTGTAAATCGAAGCACGCTCGCATACAGCCACAAGTAGAGTCTCAGCAAAAAATTTTAACTCCAGGTTACAGTTTGCAGCAGTGAGTACACCAATCAAGGTGGCACTTAGTCCACAGCTGTTACGCAATTATTGCTTTAAAATATTGAACAACAACGCCACCATAAATGTCGTGATGCCATAATGAAGATAGTGGTATAACTGCCTCGCTGGGGTGGTCTAATGCTAACTCTCTAGTCGCGTTATGGAATTCTGGTGGTGGCGGCTGCATTTTCAATAGAGGCGAAATTGTTTAAGGCCTGTTTATTTAAATTTAGGTCCATGCTAGAGAACCCCAGGGATTCAAAATTCCCTAAGTCCTCCACTACACCATCTCTCAAAATCATATCGTGGTTTTGGGATGTTAAACCGCAGATATAATTATTGCAGTGAGCTGACCATCCTGTCACTTTGAAAACACTGACGTCTTCAGAAAAACAGCTTCATCGTATGATCAGTGTAGCGTTCATTTTACTGTAAAATAGTAGGCTGCATGCATCTTGGTGATTCCCCGAATAAAGCAAGAAAAGTTGCCGCTTCTAAAGTTTCGTGAATTATTTTGAGGCTTTTTCATGGGGGCTTATTATTCGAACACCATCAAAATGTTTGGTAATTCTAATATACACTGTTTGGTTCTAGCACCGAATCAAATAGAACGCTATTCGATTTGATATTGAAAAATTTTGAATACTCGCACACCTCCATTTAGAATCACCTGAATGTGAATATAATGTTTAAGAGACATGATGACGATTGTTCTTTTTATTTAGACAAAATCACACTCAAATATGAGCCCCGCCGTGGTGGTATAGTGACGAAAGTACTTGGCTGCTGACCCACAGGTCGCGGGATCGAATCCCGGCTGTGGCTGCTGCATTTAAAATGGAGCCAAAATGCCGTAGACCCGTGTGCTCAGATTTGGGTGCGCGTTAAGGAACCCCAGGTAATCAAAGTTTCCGGAGCCCTTCAGTACGACGTCTCTCATAATCGTATGGTGATTTTGGGACCTTAAATCAACGTGCTGACACTCAAACGTACTTACAGTGCAACACCAGAAAAAATACAGGACAGGGAAGGAGCAAAAAGAGAAAGAAAAAGACGGCGCTGTCTTTTTGCTCCTTCCCTGTCCTGTATTTTTTCTGGTGTTGCGCTGTAAGTAAATTCACGATGGATCCTAACCAACTGGCCCAACTTACCGTCTTACCCCGACACTCAAATATGAGGCAATCACTGGTATAAACTTATGCAATAAAACAAGAACAATGAAGCTGAAAGTGCCGTCATTAGACACTGCAGTCTGGCTTTTTAAGGAAATGATTATTGGTTCATTGATTAACACTGTATCATAACATCCGTCTTTACGCAGGAATGAAGAATTTCAGTCTTTGAGGTAAAGCGACAGCGTACGAGAAACAGTTTTGATTATGGCTGTTTTGTTTACTTCCGACAGCGGTTCGGCGAAAACACTATCATGGTCCCGAGAATCCACAGTTGCGTTGTAAAAATGAAAAAAAAATGCCAGTGACTCGATGTACGGAGTGACAGCAGAGTACACGCAGAAGCGATTGGGTGCAATACGTCCATTGGTAGAATTCATTCGCGAAAAGCAAAAGAAACAATACAAATGGCAGCAGTCCAGTTCACCAAGGCAGTCTACTTGTAAGTGTTTCTTGATGATATTGCCCACACAATTTCTATTTATGCTTGCCGCACAGGAAAAAAATGCTCCTGGACATTGTCCCTCGCAGAAACAGATTTAAGAGCATGTGCTTGCCACGGACTACACCTAAAAGAAAGCAGGCGTGATAGAAGAACAAACACATGACACTTGTTTTTTGCGTTATCCCGCAGCTTTTGTGCTATGTAAAGGAACACTATTACACGCGTGCGCGTTTTGTGTATGTTTTCAAAAATGGCGGTATCTGTTTATAATCATTACCCATATGGCAGTATAGGGTGAAACCTTCTTATAAAGAACAGGCTTCAGTGGAAATATTTTTGACAGCCGCCAGGTATAGAAACATCCCTAATTCCAGCAGTATTTCTGGATGTCCCAAATATGTTACGCGGAACCAATATAGCCAGAAAATGTCGCTATATAGGAGCGCACTTGGTCATATGAAATTCTGTTTGCGTGATTACTTGAGTTTTTGCAAATTATGTGTGGTGTGGAGGCATTTCAGTATTGAAAAACTTGGACTCTTTGCATAAGTGTGTGCTATGTGTACCTATGTATAGCCTTGTGTTTGTTGGCTAATATGCGATGCTGACTTCTGTGCAAGAGAAGAAGAGTAGCCGGCGCCACACATTGGCACCTACCTCTCCTTACATAGATTTATTAAAAAAAACGGCCCACAAAAAATAGAAAGAGCAACAGTTCACTCATTTTCAGTTCATTCAGTGGTCGCCATGAATATATCTCCGTAGATACGAGAACATACACCTTCTACCATTGTGACGTGGCAATAATAATTATCAATATCGCATGTTACCGTAACTGATCAATATTTCGTAAGTTGGGCCTAGTTTGAGCAATCGCACTTGACACTGTTCTTCTAGCAAGAATAGAAGTCTCCTAACATGCTCAAAAACTTTTTTTTGTGTAGCAACACTGCGCTTGAGAGAATCGCCTCGTCAATCGCCAAACATCCATCATCACCGAATGCGATGATTAAGTGCATAAACCTCTCTCGGCCGACTTCGGGATATAAGGCACTCGTTGTGTTTTTTTCCTGAACGATAATACCAATCTGTTAAGACTGTAGAACGTGCATAATTTTCTCTTTCTTGCTTTTTCGCACAGGTAAACACCAGAAATGCAAAACAGGTGTTGGGTGCACAACCATCTACCTTCCGTAAGTTCGATGACTAGCTTTATGAACGCTTCGGCGTCAATAAAGAAAACAATAAAGGGGAAAGCACCTGCAATGGTGCAACGTTGGACGCCGGTGGTAGTGTCAGAAGTTGACGCATCAAGGGCACTCTTGAAAACGGGCGGCTCGGAACGTTGTGAACGTCGAACGTTGTTGTCGGGCTACGCCTATATAGCGAGTATACCGGTACCTACTTTTACCCTAGCGCTATTTTCAAGTATGACACAAAATTTTCTCTTTCTACGGCGGAGGCAAGAACAACAGACCAATTTTTGAAGCATGGTATAGAGACAAAGCGCGCCTTCTCGCCAGGCTTCGTGAACAATGGCTTCATTAGATGCTGGTCTGTGGCTGCATGAAACGTCACCTGCACACAATTCATCCTGATGAGCGCTGCACGGCTGGTTGCTTCCTGTGAGCTGCCATGCACAGCTGCTTCCTTCTCTCATATAAGGTGCCAACCCGCCGCAGCGCCGTGCTATCGAGCACGTCCCACAGCACGGCGAGGGTCTCTTGCTAAATTACATTGGTGCATTTCTGCTTGCAAAAGGGTCACCGAAATTTTTCGCTGCTGAGGGGATTCTGAAAATTATTTCCGTAAAGACATTACAACGTAGAACGACAAAAGAACAATCAGAGGCGTCACCTCACACGATGAATGGTTCCTTCCGTCGTAAAAGCCGCAATACTAAATACTCGCTCTCTGGTGGTGCATGTTAGACTGCATGTTACACTGCAAATGTGTCGACGAAAAATTCTGCCTGAAAACGATGGAGCAGACGCTGAAGCTGCAAGAGACTTAAACAGTGCTCCAGACGTGCCCATTGCGTTTTGACGGCCAGACACAAACGTCCTGTGTCGGCACGTAATGCACAACTTCACCCTTGAGCATTGGGCCAAACCCGAGTGACACCACCAGCGATTAACCAGTAGGGCCCGGAATTGAGGTGTTGAATGTCTTTGAAAGTTAAGCGACATAACTCAGAGATGATTCACCAGATTCGTGTTGGTATGGCGTTCCTATGGAAGATCAACTACTTTTTGCGCGATATTTTATATTTTATCGGAGAAAAAACGAAACAGACTAGGACAGGTGCAAACTTCCAATGAAATTTATAAGCTATGTAGTTATTTAGCTACCTATATATATATATATATATATATATATATATATATATATATATATATATATATATATATATATATAACAAAGTTACAGAACTAAAAAGTACAATCACAGAGGTGCGCAATCTGCTAGGGTGCTAGGGCGCTACTAATTAGTCTCCCAGATGTAGTGACCCTTACAAGAAGGCGATTTTCTTATTTGTCAACAATACTGAAATCATGCTCACGCAATTGCTATCAATAAGTTCTATGTGGAATGGCTCCACAAACTCGCACGAGCGCTGATTCGCGTCATGGAAAGCAACAGTGGCAGCAGTGCTCCGCTAGTACAACGGTTTTGTACAGTGCGCACCTGAGCCATTGGTCTGAGTGAATTCTGTCACACACACAAACACACAGATATATATATATGTATATATATATTTATATATATATATATTCCAGTAGATCCTCCGTGAGTGGTCGCAACGTGGTTTATTTCAACGTTTCGGCCTATAGTCTGGCCTTCATCAGGATATATATATATATATATATATATATATATATATATATATATATATATATATATATATATAAGGTAGAGAAGTGTATACCTAAGGGCCCGTTTTTTCGTGTTTTAACACAATAGTAATGAGATCTAACAGACAGTGATGCCAAGGAATGTACAGGGGAAGTTACTGGAACCAATGGAATGTAAATAAGAAGAAAGAAAAGTGGATGAAGAAATAACCAGCCGTGAGCAGGAATCGAACCTACGACCTTCGAATAACGCGTTCGATGCTCTAACCACTAAGCTACCACAGCGGCCTTGCCTCCATCCACTTTTTTGGGTATATATGTGAATTTAGAAGTAGGAGTGACAGTCAGCGCCATCTATAAGCCAAGCGACGAGTGTGAAAACACTCTTTTATGCGCATGTTTGGCGTCACGTAGCACGTGAACTGATTATTAGCGGGCAGCTGAATAATATTCCCTCGTATACAACCTAATGACACGAAGTCTGCCAGAACAAGACCCTCGTTTAATGAAAATAAGGGAAAGAAGTGTATACTTAAGGGCTCGTTTTTCCGTGTTTTAACACAATATTAATGAGATCTCGGTCCCTACGTGGGAGACGCCCACTACGCGCTAAGCGCGTCCTGCAGGACTGAAATAAAGTTTTTTCCTTCTATTTCATAACAGACAGTAATGCCAAGGAATGTACAGGGGAAGTTATTAGAACCAATGGAATGTAAATAAGAAGAAAGAAAAGTGGATGAAAAAATAACCAGCCGTGAGTAGGAATCGAACCTACGACCTTCGAATAACGCGTTCGATGCTCTAATCACTGAGCTACCACAGCGGCCTTCCCTCCATCCACTTTTTTGGGTTTATATGTGAATTTAGAAGTAGGAGTGACATATATATATATATATTTATATATCTTTGCGCCTGTGCGTGTCTCTGTTTCGTTTCGTATATTTTGTGCAAGAAATTGTTGCGCAAGTAGCAGTTGATCATGAAGTATTGACTACTAGAGTAGCTCGAACACATCAGGACTTCCCAAACTTCTGACTAACATCCCAAATCTGCATCACACACTCTGTGCAGATGACCTCATCCTGTGGGGCACAAGAGGTAGTGATGGCCAAATAGAAGAAACTCTACAAACAGCAATCGACATCGTGGGCAGCTATCTCTCTACGGTAGGCCTGTCCTGCTCGGTGACCAAATTCGAATACATTGTTATCAGATCGCAGGGACGCAAATACAAACAGCTCTCTTTCAATCTCCAAGAGCAGGGGATGCAAATTCCCCAAAGAGATCACAACCACATCTTAAGATTGCACCTACAGGCCAATGATGGCAACTCTACCACTCTTCAGCGAATCGACGAATTTGCCAACCAAATTAGTCGCCCTCTCAAGCGCGTTGCCAACAAGCATGCAGGCATGCGCGAATCCAACCTTCTTCGTCTGGTCCAGGCATTTGTCTGCACACGCATCACATACGTGACTCCCTACCTCCGCCTTACGCGCACTCATCTCGATCGCCTCAATACTTCGCTTCGCAAGGCATACAAGACCACCTTAGAACTCCCAATTTTCACTTCTACCTCCAAACGTATGGCCTTTGGGGTGTTGAACACGGTCAATGAGCTTATAGAAGCATACCCTTACGGCCCAGTATCAGCGGCTCTCACTCACGCATGCGAGACGTGCTGTACTGCACCAAATTGGACTCATCCCCACGCGGGCGGCCACCACTTACCAAGATGTACCGACAGATCAACGACTCAGTCTTCGTATTTCTCCGATCCCCAAGCACATGCACCCTGAACATCATGCGGATCGTAGGGCTGACCTAGCGCGCCAACTACAGAAACGTCTCTCAAATCGTTCCGATGTCACGTACACAGACGCTTCTCGACACCCACAGCGATCACCAATGGTGGCTGTCACCCTGGCCCCACATCGTGGGTGGAGCACGGCATGTAGTGTAATTCACTCTACCGATATAACAGTTGCCGAAGAGGTTCCCATCGCTTTGGCAATGACCGACCCAATAACCAAGGTGATCGTAAGTGATTCTCTACTCGCCATCCGAAATTTTGACGCGGGTCGTATCTCTGCACAGGCATACTCAATCATAAAGCATCACACCACGCCTGTCTTACCTCGTTTTTTTATCTGGGCCCCAGCTCATGAATTCCTCAGTAGAAATGCGCAGGCACACACTCTCGCCCGAGATCTCAACGGCCGGGCGGAGTTCCTTACACCTTACTCTTCTCATTCTTCGCCCTCCCAGGCCTGCGAAGAATTAACTCCTTTGGTCACTTACACAGACGTTCTACAGCACTACCGAGTAGGCAGTCTCTGCTATCCTTCAGCTCATCAAAACCTCCCTCGACGTGATGCCGTCCAGTGGCGCAAGCTTCAGACAGGTGTCTTTCCCAACCTCTGGCTTTATAGCAAGGTATACCCACACCTCGTGACACCACACTGTAAATACTGTTCACCATCGGCCAACCTCATACACATGACATTAACGTGCCCACAGTACGCTGACGCTTTTCACACAGAAGATACATGGGAGTCTCTTCTGCATATCACTGACTCGGCACAGCAACGCCTGGTAATCTCATGCGCATTGGAGACCACGGTGTCCCAAGGGATCCCCGCTGACCTCCTCTAAGCAGCGTAACCGATCTCTCGGCCGGTCCCATCTTTTGGGAGTAATAAAGTTTTGATCGTCATCATCATCGAACCCACACCTTGTTTTCCAAAACGTTATGCGCATACAATCGACTGCAGTGACACCAGTCTCATTTGTGGTCAGTGTGAAGTGCCAGAAACACTTGAGCCCATATCTGGTGTAGTTGCCCAGCATACGCCCGTGAACGACAGAATCTGATTTAATCTACTGAATGTTTTTGTAACAGGCCATTAACTGACGAGGTTATGTTGGGCTGTTCGCAGAAGAGGGGGCTATAGAGCCAACAATCAGCAAGGTGCAAATAAGCTCCACTCCCCCTATGTCGGTCAGATTTAGGTTCCTTGCGAAATGGCAGTGTCTTTGTTGGTAGATGACCGAGGGCGTATTGAAAATTTCTGAAAAAAAGTGATCCTCGTTTACACCATGCCACTGACAGCTAGCAGATTGCAAGAATGGTTTTGATAAATGAAAGAGCGCTTAGGTGGGATTTCAATATCTTTTTTACTTTGTTTCAGAATATGTATATAAGCTGAGTATTGTTTTAGAAAATATCAAATTTACAAAAAATCGCCTGATTCATCCCATAGTTCTTGTCTTCGAGCTAGATTACTTTGAGCGTGAGATAGTAATAATATTATCTGAAGTCTTGCGTTCCGAGACTGCTGTATGATTATGACAGACGTCGTAGTAGAGGGCTCCGCAAATTTAGACCATTTGGTATACTTTAACGCGCACTGACATGGCCGAGTACACGGGCCTCTACCAGTTCGCCTCCATTGTAATGCGACCGCCACGGCCGGGATTGAACCCACGACCTTTGGGTGAGCAGCCAGGCACCCTAACCGCCCCTACACGTGTCATCTAATACTTGAGCAGAAATACTAACAATAAAAAATTGGCCCGAATCTGCATGTTACACTGCAAATGTCGTCGAAAGACGATAGTCTTGCGACTGGAGAGAGTGAACAAAAGGTTTATTTGATGTTCTGAGCAAGAAAACCGCTGAGTGGTATTCTGGAGGCGCTGCAATGGAGTTCCTCGAGCATGTAGTGGAGGCGAACGAGCGCATCGAGGCACTTCAGACACGAGCGCCATCTGGCAGTTATCTTCGAAAACGAAGGCGTGCGCACCCGCGGAGAAAGATGCGCGCCAGTCTCAGAGGTGATAAGGTGTAGCACGCAAAGCGACGGGCAGGTGCCACCACCTTGTCGTCGTAGCAAAGCGTTGGAAACACTTAACTTTTTGAGCATCCCGTTGCACTGTCAGCACAGCGCGAATAAACGCTACATTCCTTAGAGTTACTTGTGTGTGCCTCTTCTAGTATAAAGGCAGACATAGAAAACATCGAAGCGTTCTTGTGGCGCCTCAGATATGCGCAATAATTGCTTTTTAATTGACAATCGCACAACTATGAACGCTTAACCTTGAGCAATATTGGTGGGCGCTGCGGATGGGGTTGGCCGTTTGATCCCGTTTGAGGTATCGTTAGGATGTACAAACAGACAAATGTACAAGCCGACAGACAGACCAAAATTTTTTCTTCGAAGGTCCCCAAGAAAAACTATCGCCTTCAAAACTGATATCGCCTGTTCACAATCTACTACTAAACCGAAGTTCGTTGAAATTAAAATTTCTTTAGTGTGGCATATAATGCGATCGAGAGATTGTAGCTGATGTATCCGCATACACATCAACTTGGGCAGTAATCTGAAGGTAATCAGTGGAATTCGTTTTAAATGTGTTAACATTTCTATGTGAATTTAACAAGAAAACTTTAAGTCCGTTCGTAAATTTAGATAAATAGTTATATTACAAGGGAATGTATAAAAGAAAATCAAATTTCTTGCCTACGCCGAGTTTCGGAACTGCAGGTGAGCACTTTAGCTACTGGGCCAAAGAACCATGCTTGCGGAATGTCTTGCTTCAAAATGTCAATGTATTTGTACTAATGAATGCGTTACACTGGTAGTACCGAAAAAAAGAAGAGAACGCTCTTTATAAGGCTTCGCTGAAATATTACATTGTCGTAGAAAGAAGCTGACTCTAGGACAAAATTGTGAAGCATATGGGAAGAATTGTCCGCATCATGTTAATTTTAACTTAGCGACAGTTTAATGCCAATCACTCTTTTCCATGGTCGCGGGAGGCTTCTTGCTAATCCAGACAATAATTAATGCTATAAACACTAAAGAAACCGGGCCGATTCCCTGCCACAACGACGTTACAGGGAAAGTTGCAACCATAGAATTGCGATATTTTCTTTAAGCGCTACCATGAAACTTTACATTGATGCATCACTTATGCCATAGATTCTGCTAAAAAATTTTTTTCTACTTGAACAAGACGCCCTTTTGTGCACTGAAGCACAAAAGCAACAGACACAGCCATATGCTTATTTCGTTACCGATACTGCGAATGGATGTTTCGATGGTGTCATTCTGAAAACTCGCCCAGAACGGATACGGGTACAAGTATATAGAAGCCTATATGTATACAGTAAGCACAGGAAATATTTCAAAATCAATTAATTATTGTTGACTAACAAGCTCGACGTGTGGATCTCTCGTGCATGTAATGCTACCGAGCTCAATGACCATATGAGAGTAAGGGCATAATCAATTTGAAATGAAAAAAAAAGCTAGCTCAGCCTGCAATGAGTCGCTCAAGGCTGTGCTTTACAGCGGAGCTGGTGTGCACCTGGCTGGTCCTGGCGTGCCTATAGCTTTCACCCTCTCACCTGTCTCTTTCCCACCCCTTGATGTACTATACTTTAAATAACCATGGTTTTTCTCTTTTCTATTTTTCGCCTTTGTTTTTTAACCTATTTCTCTGGTTTCTCAGTCTTTCTATCTTTTCTGTTTGTCTTTCCTTCATCTCTATTTTTCTGTTGCTCTTTTTTATTATGCATTCGTACTCTGGCGTTCCATCTTTGTCTCTCTGTTTTCGCTTTCTTTCTATTTCTCTCCTTGCCCCACTGCGGTGGTCTAGTGGCTAAGGTACTCGGCTGCTGACCCGCAGGTCGCGGGATCGAATCCCGGCTGAGGCGGCTGCATTTCTGATGGAGGCGGAAATGTTGTAGGTCCATGTGCTCAGATTTGGGCACACGTTAAAGAACCCCAGGTGGTCCAAATTTGCGGAGCCCTCCACTACGGCGTCTCTCATAATCATATTGTGGTTTTGGGACGTTAAACCCCACAAATCAATCAAATCTATTTCTCTCCTTGTCTTTCGTTCCTCCTTTCTCTACCTTTACTTCGCTTTCCGACACCCTTGCGTCACTATAATGTATTGTTATGCTCTGCTAGCATGCCTGAATACAGAGTGGTATGATGCTCACCTGGGTACACGGATTCGAATCTTGCCAAGAAAAAAAAATTGGCCAAGAATTTTTCGCTTCTTCTATCTCTTCCTGTCTCTCTGTAACTGTTATCTTGCCTATCTGAGTTATCGTATCTCACACCGGACTAATCAGTGCACGCGTTATGGTAGAGAAGCAGAAAGAAGACATTGAAAGTGCGTGTGAGTTCATGCTGATAACTATCTACTACAAGCGGCTGACCTCGAGTGTAACAGCCCAAACCGCCGAGGTGGTCCAGTGATCATAGACATCAACTTCTGACGAGAATGTCATGGTATCAAATCCGGGATGTGGTGGCCGTATTTTTGATAGAAACAAATATGCTTGGAACCAATGATTTATATTTTGATGCGCGTTGAAGAACCCCAGGTGGTCGAAATTTCCGGAGCCCTCCACAACGGCGCATCTGATGACCATGTCATGGCTGTGGGACGTTAGATCCAAATAGTAAACAACACTATTATTAAGCATAACGGCTCAGTGGTAAGACTAATTTCAAGGTTACGTAAGCATCGCGTTTATATGTGGAACGCTACAGAGTGCGTTAAAAGCCCCGTTCACACCACCTTCTCATTAGGTTGGCACGCTTCGCCTATCAGTGGGCGCCTCCGCCATGCCCCCAGGAAAAGAACACTTGTACGTGTAACATTAGCCACTGTAAACTCTGCTAGGGGTACTATACTGCCATTACAGAATCGGAGTCCCCTGTGAGCATCTGTAGGAAATACATGTATGTCCTGCATGTCTCATGTTATCTAATGGGGCTCAATGACTGATATGTGAGGTTTATTATCGCAAAACCACCTAATGATCATGACAGACGCAATAGTGCAGGACTCCGGAAATTTCCACCTTCTGGTGTTCTTTAACGGGCACCCAAATCTGAGCACACGGGCCTACAACATTTCCGCCTCCATCGGAAATGCAGCCTCCGCAGCCGGGATTCAATCCCGCGACCTGCGGGTCAGCAGCCAAGTATCTTAGCCATTACACTACCACGGCGGGGCTAATGGGACTTATGTTACCGTTGCATGGTACAGATTACGCCTATGAATTATGTTCATTGCGCATGCCCACTAGTTAAGGTTGAGGTGTGGGTGAAGCGCATTCAGAACAGGCAATGGGGTGTGGCGATGTCTCACATACGGCTATGGCAAAACTGGCAATGTGATGAGGTTGCATGAAGGGTACCTTATGTACTTAATAAATAGCTGAAAATATATAAAGCACGTATCTGTGTTTTGTGTTGCTGTCGTTGGCACACACTGAACGTCATCAAGTTTTCAAAGAAGCCTTTAGAAATTGTAACTAAAAAGCTACATTTGCAGTATTTTTTTTTCAGATTTTGCGTGTTTCCGACTGTGCAAGCGAAGATACTATCATGTAGCCGACAGGACCAAAATCTCGACATAAATAAAGCATAGTGCTGACGTTGTACACGGAATTTCAAGGAGAAACTCTTGAGGAGAAGTCTTCACCTGTAGGAAGGATAGCGAAGGCTAGAAGGGAAACACTCCCTCGTCTTTGATCGTGAGTTGCTGAGGTGCCCTTCAAAGGCGTAGCGGAGCTAATCGATTCCAAGCTGGTTTTGTCCATACGAAGGGATGCCCTGTTATAGAATGCGACGCGAAGGAATGTTAAGTGATATGAAGTAATGCTACGTGATACCAAGTTTCATTCGAGTCTGACCCAGTTGCCTCTCGCAGTGGTCGCAAACGTGCACCGATTGCGCCATTCTGGGCCGACGGGAAATTACTGCACCGTACTGCTCAAAAAGGGTCTTTTTTGTCTGATTTGAGCCATTGCTGCGGCACAAGCTGGTTTTGGAACCGAAAGTATTGTTTACAGCATCAATAGTGAGCAGATATTACGTGATGGTCGTCACCTTGTGCTCCTGCGCTGCTGAAAAAGCACGGAATCGGCCGATAAACTATGACTTCCGCACAATTGCGGTGGTACCTTTTCTGGTACCCATTGACAAAGAAGAAAGGCATTGTGGCGACTACCGAAAAGCACGCCAGTATGACTTATCTACGTCGAAAAGCCTACATGTGAGGCGTAGCGCGGCTTTAAGCCTACTGCAGGTTTTTAATAGCCCGCGACTACCTTATATTCCTGACGTGCCAATCGCTGCCGCAATAATTGTTGCCTGAAACCGTGTACAGCGTGCACCGCCTCTCAGAAAGGAGACAGCGTGCCGTCGCGTAGTTGAGCGTTGTGCGACACAGCAAGCGCATACACACCTTTCATGAGGCGACAGTCCAAAATACGCCTTCGTCCGCTGCCATTACCGCATCGCTTGCGGAGGTCTCAAAACGGGCTTCTCGCCGCATCTATACATGGTCTTTAAGGGAGTGGGCACAAGCAGTTCGGCTAGGTGTGTACGTACACCAAGTACGCAAAGCACTGTACGCAACTAGCCAGTAGACGATTTGTTCTCTACGATCATAGCCCGTCTCAAAAAATAGAAAAAAAACTAAGTTTTCGCTAAGTCGCAGCATCGCGGTACACCTTTGTCATGGACAGCCGGTAATATCCGTTCCTGGCTATGTCAGTCGCTGCGTGGGCTGCCTGCCACGGACTCCGCAGCTTTTCCGAAATGCTCTTCGGTGTCGCCACCGCGTACCATGGGATGATCGTATACGAGAATGCCAATCATTTCTGAACATTGGCAAAAAGAGAGACACTACTTCGATGTGAGCACTTTAGGCTGTATAACCCCACTCCCCCCTTCTTCCCCCGTCCCGACTTACTGTATTGAAGAGTTGGTAACCCTAGTGCACATACGGTATACTCTTTCCGCATTGACAATAATGTTATCCTTTATGATGATCAAGTTATCCGACGAAGACTAATCATACTAGAGAAATTAGTTTGGTCGAAGTTTATCCGCAGATTATGTCCGTTGCTAATGCGACTACCTGGAGTGCGTGTCACTGCTAGATGCGCACGGAGCTACGCCATGGTGAACTAGCCTTGGGGTAAACTAATAAATATTGAAAAATCGGCGTACTTCGTTCTAAGAGCATTAAATGCGCCTAATTCTTACCTAATGCCACATAAATACAACGTTGATGTTTGGTAATGCAATTAAAAGGACGTAAAGCACCTAATGACGCTTAGATTTATCCATTAACGTGCTACAAAAAGGAATATTGTTGATACCCTGCTTCTGTGTACTGTCACAGTCAGGGTAGGAATAATAGCAATACCAAAAATGCTTTTAAACGCGCACATCGGGCGAGCGTCTATAAGAATTCACTATTGCCGTGGGCAGCTTACCTGTACAGAAACTGCTCGCAGTCTTAAAAAAATAACTCTGTAGTGTCTCACTGCTAAAGATAAATTGAGTAAGAAAGAAAAATATTTAAGGAAACTCTTCATTCGTGCAACTTTCGTGTGGACATAGCTGAATAGCTTGAGTGTGAAGCGCAGAATAGTCCGCTTCTAAATTAAAAAAAAAGCCAATTCTTTTACCAATGACAAATACTTTGACCTCTGATGTGTATCTTGTATATCAATGGCTTGTGTGATATCCCTGAGTCGCCACAATTAGCTATGTTCGCAGATAATAGAAACATTTTTTTAAATCTGACACTATACCAGATATCGAGTTAAAAGAGTACTATTACATGAAGCAACTCTCTTCTTGGTTACTACAGTACAAATTACAAATGAACACATCCAAAGCAAAATATATGGTATTTGCTCTAACTAATAAACTGCAACGCAAATATTGTTTTTGTTGACAGAATAATCGAGAAGGTTAAATGTCGAAAATTTCTGGAGAGTGGTTTTAGGAAGATCTGGCCTGGAACATACATGTGGACAAAACTGTAACAGAATTAGGTGAAACTCTTGGTTGCTTATTTAAATTAAGTACACTGGTTCCTTGTTGGCTGAAAATTTTGTTGTATTACAGACTATTTTACTCCCGACTAACCTACTGCACATTAATTTGGGGCACGACCGCACAAAAAATGATAAGAAGCTGATTGCACTGCAAGAAATAGTCTTACGGGCATTTGAGGGTTATCGTGGACCTTTACAGAGCTTTACAACCCAGCCTGTTGTTATAAAGTACTCTATGTTGAAAGCAAATCATGCAGGTGTACTATTACAAGTTAATGCAGCATATTAAATGAAAAAGGACACATATCACGGATGCACCCACCAATCCGCGCCGCAGCTTTCAGCAACACCATTTGAGAACACCAAAAAATAAGATACGGGAAAAAGTTACTGAGTTACCAAGCACCTTCACTACTTTATAGAATACACAAATATTGCGACGAAGATATGAAAGCGTCAAATGAATCATTCAAAACATTGCTCGTTTCGCACAATATTGAGTTTGTCGGACAAAACTGCTGTGTGTATTTTCAACTTCCGTGTCCTAAATTCAAATTTTAGTGGTTGACTGGAGCAAAATGACCTATCAATGTACTATGCAGCATTTCTTTTGTTGTTGTTTATTTGCACACATAACGTGTTTTTTCTCGCTTTTCTACGTTTTTGTGCACATGTAGCTTTATTTTCGTTACTATTCAGTGTGTGTATAGTATATTTTGTATTGAGTTGTACTACTTACGGCCTGCATGCCGAACTGTCGTTGGAGCAGAAGCCTCTCTCAGGCCACATGGCCTTTAGCTTCTGCTTGCTTTCTGTTGTAAACAGACAAAATAAAGTCAATAAACTAAATTAAAATTTTCAAGCATTCTTTAGCGAACTTCGGAGACTTTGACCGTATCTGTCGATCTATCTATCTAGCCACCTACGACTTTTAGCTCTCCTGGGCGTTTCAATAATGGCATCTATACCAAAAGTGATATGGTATAACATAACTGTGTGATTAGCTCAAGTGGCTTGTCATAACATGCAAATCACGACACATATATCATGAATGTCATGACCTACAATTAATGGTCTTGCTGCTCTTGCGGTGGTTTCATTCACATGACATGTGGCAAACCTGGTATGGTATTAAATGGCTCCACGGTGAACATAAGTGACAACACTAACGTGGAGATTATCACATGTATGCCTTGGAAGAATATGACTACACGACACGCTCATGATGCAATCGTGGTCGTTTCTCTAATTCACATATACAAATTTGGTATTAAGCGACCCAACCGGACGATGCAGGGGAATAGCACGTTCAAACAAGATAATCATGACATTCGTGTCACGTAAAACATGACTACATGCTACGCCCATAGCGTGCTCACGGCCGTTTCGCTAGCTTCACATGTACCAAATATGGTATTGTGTGACGTGAATGAATGACAGACACAAATGACAGGCGCAAACATGATGGTCATGACATGGAAGTGATGTACGGGATAATTTACGTCCTCCTCGTAACAATGTGCTGATTTTAAAGTGACATCAACCTTCCTAATTCGTGCTCCGCATATCATCGATTCCCCTGTACGTGAAAACTGTCAATTTTTTACAGCCTGCTCAATTCTCTCTATCTTATACCTTCCGACATCGGCTTTCTTGCGCCTATTGATAAACTTAAAAAGGTCCACTAGCTCTATGATGTCGGTTGCATTTAGGGCTTTCATAGTTTGTCCTGTCTTAATGACATTTTTCGTCTCCCTAGATAGTTTTTCATTGACCTGTCTAGATATTGTAGCTCCAACTCCGATTGCACACTCTTTCATGATACAAGTAAGACTATAGTTCACTGCGTCAACGCTAACGTCGGTTACCTCGTTTGGGTGCACGTCGAAGAAGCCCAGGTAATTGAAATTTCCGGAGCCCTCCACTACGACGTCTCTTATAACGATATGGTTGTTTTGGGATGGTAAACCCAAATATGTATACAAAGAGGCTCTTAACGGGTAGGGTACCATAACCTTCGTATACCGGCAACATCATTTTAATTGATAAGAAAGCAGACGTCAAGGACTTACAGTACGATAAACTTACTGTTCATTCCCTTGAAACTATTTACAAAAATAATGGCTACTGTTTTTGAGGCGACATTATAGTTCAATTAACCAAAGGAACCAAGCAGGCTACTCAAAATGAACCATATCTATACTATCAATCAGGTAATAGAGAAATGCGCGGATTACAACCAACCCCTATACATAGCCTTCATAGATTACGAGAAAACGTTTGACTCAGTCGAGACATGAGCAGTAATACAGGCACTACAAAATCAGGGCATCGAAGAGCCTTACTCTAAACATGCTGGAAGAAATCTACGGTTGATTTAAAGCCACCATAGTTCTTCATAAAAAGCGACAAAATTCCAATATACAAGGTTGTAAGGCAGAATGATACGATCTCTCCAATGCTATTCACCGCGTGTTTACAGGAAATTTTCAGACCACTAGATTGGGAATGTTCTGGATAGAAGTTAATGGAGAGTATCTTAGTAAACTGTGATTCGTTGTTGACATTACCTTGATAAGTAATTCAGGGGACGAATTACAGCTCGACATTACAGAAACGGACATGGAAAGTAGAGTAGGTCTTAAAATTATAATGCAAAAAACTAAAGTAATGTGCCACAGTCTCGGCTGAAAACATCACATAGCGATAGGTGTAGAGACGCTGGAAGTTGTGAAGGAATATATTTACTTAGGGCAGGTAGTAACCGTGGAGCCGAACCATGAGAGTAAAATAATGAAAAGAATAAGGATGGGGTGGATCACATTCAGCAAGCATTCTGAAATCTTGAATAATATTCTGCTACGAACTCTCAAGAGGATGGTATATATAACAGACGGATCTTGGCAGTATGTATCAGAAACCTGGAGGCTTACAAAGAGGGTTGAGCTTGAATTGAGGGCGACGCTTCAAGCGATAAAAAGAAAAACGATAGGTGTAACCTTAAGAGACAGAAGAGAAGAGCGCATAGTGGGTCAGGGAACAAACCGGAGTTAAAGATATCATAGTTGAAATGAAGAAGATGAAATGAACATGGGTTGAAAACGTAGCACGTAGGCAGGATAACCGCTGGTCACGAAGGCACAACTGGATTCGCAGAGAAGGCAAACGCACGAATTGGATACAGATAGTTAGAAGGGCCGATGAGAATTAAAAGTTGGCAAGTATAATGTATTGGCAGAAAGCACAAGACAGGTTCATTGGCGGATCATGGGAGAGGCATTTGTCCTGCAGTGGGCGTAGTCAAGCTGATGATGATGATGATAACTTTCAGTGTACGCACACGGGCTCTGTGGGTATAGTGTGTTGCTTGTGCATGATCTTGTAGGTACTCCAGAGAACGACTTGCTATGGTAGCGCTGTCGCACTGTCAAGCTCGAGTTCACACTGCATGCTGCTGGCGCTCCGTCGGCATAGCTCTTCGGCCAACGAGGCAGTTAAGGCTTTATTGTGTTTTTAAGGGCTACGGTATTTTGTGAAGGCCTGTGGATATTGCGCAGTGCCAATGCGGCTCAAGTGTCAGCGATTTCTTGATAATTTTCTTGGTTTTTTTTTCTTGCGCTCCTGTCTATCTGTCTCTGTCATGCATTTTGCTCCCTTTTTCTTCACCCCCCCCCCCCCCCTTAAAGTAGTCAACCGGACTACAGTGTGGTTGGCCTCCCTGCCTTCTTTCGTTTGTATTATTTCCTTCCTTCCTAAGCTCGAGGACGCGGGTTCGCATGCAGATCAGTGCGGCCACATATTGATGGGGCGAAGTGCCAAGAACGCCATTGTGCTTTGTTTTAGGTGCAGGTTAAAGAACCGCACGTTGTCGAAATCAATCCGGAGTCCTCCACTATGTGGTGTCGCGGCGTGACCCATGTTCATGTTCTAGGTCCACCACGTAAAAGCCCATAAATTACTATGACCTTGAAAGAATGTACAGGAGTCTACATCCAGCTTGTGCTCCATTATTAGCGTCTAGCTTTCTAGCTCTTGTTATCCGTTTAAATTCCTCTACATTCTTGTGATAATTACTATACTACAAATAAGACGAACAAATGATGTCCTATATACTTTCTTCAATCTCGCTGTCTGTTAGTCCTCTTACGTTGTACCTAACAAAAGGAACGATCTCTCCATTATTTCAGGCTCTTTTGTTAATAACGGAAATTGCTACTCAATTACGCATAGGCATGGAAAATTCGCGCCGCTATGGCTATGTCAAGAAGCAGCGCAGTTATTACCCGTTGGACGGGCACACGATGAGGTTGAATAAGTGATACGCTGTTCTAGAGACTGCAGATTACTTTGACAGTGATCGACTCCACCAGGGCTCTTCCTTAACGAGACGAATTTTCTGGGCCAGCGAGGGTTGTGCAGTCGGGCTTCGGGTATTTGGTTATTTATGTGCACCTTGCCGAAGTCCACGAAGAAAAGTCTCGCAAAGCCATATTCGACCCGCCACCTTCTCCTTCGCGCGGCAATGTGGATTGTTAAAGGGGAGCTTGGAGGAAGTAGCGAGAAGTGTGGAGCCGTAGTAAGAAGTCCGCAATATCTACGCCTGTAGTACTTGGGAAGGGTGGCTGTTGCGCGGGAGCAAGTCGAATGCTCCTTGATTGTTATTGGCCTTCCGAGCATCGCTTCCGTTTCCAGTGGAAAAGTTGCCTTAGACATGGATGTTGTAAAAGGCAGAAAAGCGTTTCCTGTGTCTGCTACGTCAAGTTGCATAGCTGAAAGCAGCACGAACGGACACACTATAGTCGTAAGTGATGGTTGCAGATAAATCGCGGCATATTTTTTTTTTCAGAATATACACGGTGCCTCAGCCAACTAGGGCCTAGTATGAAAAAAAAGGGGGAGCTCTGCACGTCTTAAATTGGCGCAATATTGTTTTGAATTATAGAGCGCGTCAGGATCACTTTTTTCCAATCAACCAAGCTCGCTAATTAACTTAGCTTTCTTGAGAAACCTTTTCAATAATAACGCTAGTGAAAAATATTCAATACAAAAGCTGTAACGCTTCTTGAAAAGACATCAGCTTTTCTTATTCATGTTAACACCCCTGTTTATTTTTATTCCAGCAGCCCCGCCGCGGTGGTCTATTGGCTAAGGTACTCGGCCGCTAACCCGCAGGTCGAGGGATCGAATCCCGGCTGCGGCGGCTGCATTTCCGATGGAGGCGGTAATGTTGTATGCCCATGTGATCAGATTTGGGTGTACGTAAAGAACCCCACGTGGTCGAAATTTCCGGAGCCCTTCACTACGGCGTCTCTCATACTCATGTGGTGGTTTTGGGACGTTAAACTCAACATATCAATCACTTTTTTACAGCAGTTCTTTAAACTACGCGAAGTTTAGTTTAAAAAAAGCCACGTCACTTCCACCTGACGGGCGGTGCTTATAGTACATTTAAATGTAAGCTGAACGAATTAGCAAAGGCTGTTCCGCGGCCATAGGTTTACTGAGAACGCCGGTGCAACCACCGTTTTCTACGTTAAGAGCCTCTACACGCTTTTGCATTAAGATTTCCAAAGTTCCTATTTATATGGACTATGAATCACCTGTGACGCATACCCGCATGCCGCCGCGGTCCATTGTATGCGGTTATGTGCCACTTAGGGCTGCTGAAAAGGATTTATTGACGTACACGACATGGAAGTCGCGTTATTCATGTCATGACCAGCGAATTGTGTTCGTCATCTGCCGACGTCCTACTACGGCTACTTAGGTATCTACAAAGTTGAGGAGATGACCAGCGGACGTAGGCGGATATAAATACATATACATATATATATATATATATATATATATATATATATATATATATATATATATATATATATATATATATATATATATATATATATATATATATCCAGCGAGTGTCTTCTGTGAATCCAGTGATGAATAAAAATTGGCTTGAGCGGACAAACGTGCGAAAACCTTTATTGCTCCTACGTTTCGGCCGGGGGCCGGCCTTCGTCAGGACCATGATTTCCTGTCGAAGGCCGGACCCCGGCCGAAACGTAGGAGCAATAAAGGTTTTCGCACGTTTGTCCGCTCAAGCCATTTCTCTCTCTCTCTCTCTCTCTCTATATATATATATATATATATATATATATATATATATATAAACAATGATGCTAACATATATATATATATATATATATATATATATATATATATATATATATATATATATATATATATATATATATATATATATATATATATATATATAGTTATATATATATATATATATATATATAGCATTGAACGTGGTATTCGGAGGTAGTAGGTTCGATTTCTGCTCAGGGCAAGTTATTTTTCACCAACTTTTCTTTCTTCTTATTTACTTTACATTGGTTCTAATAACTTCCGCTATACATTCCTTGGCACTATTGTCTGTCAGATCTTATTAGTATTGTGTCGAAAACACGGAAAAATGAGCCCTTTGTTATACATTTCTTTCTCCTATAGATATATATATATATATATATATATATATATACATACATATATATATATATATATATATATATATATATATATATATATATATATATATATATATATATATATATATATATATATATAATGTGAAGGAGATGTGCCTGCATGCGAGCAGCATCGCTAACACCCGGCTTTCTCGGCTCGTGCTTTGGTTCACTGCTGCGCCGATATCTGGACGGTTCTTGACGCTGTCTCGCCGCTGTCGTTAACGACTAATAAACCTCTTCACATTTGGTGGAGGATGCTGTTTATCCCCGTCGTACACTCAGGAGCTGCGAAGTCACACGCTATCGCCCGTCATGACTGACAACCCCAACCCATCGGTGTCTTCGCCCCAGTTCGTCAACTGTCCTGGCCATCACAGGCTACGCGACCCGAAGGTCTTCAGCGGTGCAGATGGGACTCGCTCAAGCACTACGAACTGGTGAGCTCCAATAATAATTTGGATGAAGCCGACAAGCTGGCCCATGTCATATCTTCACATGGAGCGTCTTCAAGACGACATGTGCTAAAGTGTTCGGTCGGCCGGCTGTCCGCAAGCCGCGGGCAGAAGAGCGCTGGCGCGTCCGCTCTCAGCAGACTGGCGAAAACTTTACCAGCTGCATTGAGGACGCCGTTCATCTTTGTCGACGTGCGAATGACACAATGCCCGAATCTGACAAGGTCAAACACATACTGAATGGCATCGACGATGGCACGTTCGAAATGCTCTTGGCTAGGAATCTGAGCAGTTTCCGAAGTCGTCAGCTTGTGTCAGGGCTACGACGAGTTGAAGAAGCAAAGCACTCTGACTCGGCAGCCTCAATGTGGTGGTGAGCCACTGTCTAGTTTCGGCACCATGCCTTATAATTCACCGTTGCTTCAGCAGGTCCGAGCCTTCGTCCGTGAGTAAGTCGCCCGCCAACTTTCCCTAGTGCCCTTTACTCACGAGAGCACCACCCGTGTACCTGCCCCGCTTCGAACTGCTATTTCGGAAGAGCTTGCCCAAACTGTCTCCCGAGCGCACCACGAGCTGCCTCTATCTAGCCGTGTTCCCTGGCAGCGTGTCGCGCAGCCGGTAGGCGCTCCTGTCGCCTATCCGCCAGCCGTGCAGCCTGTGACCGCGCCCCTAGCTTGTGCAGTGCAGCCTGTGGTTCCTCATGTCGCCTGTTCACAAGAGATGCAGCCTGTAGCCACGCCGCTCACATATGCAGACGCTGTGGGTAGGCTTCCGCAACCGCCCTACACCACGCGCTCACAGCCCGCACACCGGCTGCTTATACTGCAACTTGGACAGCACCACCAGTCGCCAATCCTTGGAGGACACCCGATAACCGGCCGATTTGCTACGCCTGCTTCACTCTCAGACACGTTGCCCACTACTGCCACCGTCGACCTCAGACGTTGGGTGACTATGCCCGGTCTTCGCAACCCGGCAGCCAACCCTTCGCCCAATACGATCTGGTCTCGTCACCTCGCTATGCTCCTGACCACCCTGACTTCCAGCCGCAGCGCGCACCCTCTCCTCGTCAGTGATCGCCCTCCCATGCGTCACCGGCCCGGACCCTCCGACCAGGAAACTAAGCAAAGCAGTTCAAGAGGCAAGAACTGCGCCATTTTCGAACTCTCTAAGCCCTCGCTCCTCTCCTGCTAACGTGGTCGCAGTAACTGTTGAATGTTATTGTACTTTCGCCCTTGTGGACACCAGCGCCGCTGTTTCTGTTACTGCCGCTAACCTCTGCCGTTTATTATGCAAAGTCACGACGCCGCTTTCGGGACAGCAGCTCAAAACCGCAAACGCACAGCAAGTTACGCCTCTCGCAGCCTGCACTGCAAGAATGTCCATCGTAGGCATTATTTACATCGTAGAGCTTATTGTCCTTGCTGTCTGTTCACATGACGTCATCCTCGGTTGGGGATTCCTATCCCGTCATAATGCCGTCATCAGCAGCGCACGCGCTGAAGTTGAGTTTTCACCCTTGTGTGATGTCGCATTACTTCAAGCTCTTCATCAGCCGCCATAGTTGCTCGTTCATGAAGATACCGATATTCCACCTGGAAATTTTGCACTTGCTCTTGTTTCATGCAACGTCTACATTGACGCTAAAGTCTTTTTTATGCCTTCCAATATCTTCACGAGTCGTTGAGCTCTCCCGCTGCCTTTCGCAACGATTGACCTTGCCGCCAGAAGAAGTAATATGTTCGTACTCAATCCGCTTTCCACATCTGTCACTTTGCTTGTGGGGGAATGTCTCGGTCGCGTGCAGGATCTCGACCCTTCGTTTTGGTTGATGTCCCGGATGACTACTGCGACCACCCAAAAGCATTGTCGGCACTCGAGGAGTCATCCAAGGTTACGTTTTCCAGCGCCATCACCGACACCCTCACTCCCACCGAACATGCCGACCTGCTTGATCTTCTGCATGAGTTCCGGAATTCTTTCGATGTGTCACAACCTCAACTGGGCCGCACGTCGCAAGTCAAACATATGTTGACACTGGTCTACACCAGCAAATGCGTCAAAGACCATACCATGTCTCCGCTGAGGAGCGCCGCTTCAGCAGCAATCAAGTCGAAGATATGCTTCGTAGAGACGTCATTCGACCGTCTCACAGTCCCTGGGTGTCTGCTGTCGTCCTGCTGCGTAATAAAAACGAATCTATCTGATTTTGTGTGTACTATTGTTATTTGAATAAGATAATCCTCAAGGACGTTTATCCTTTGCCGCGCATTGATGACGCCATTGACACCCTTCATGGGGCGGAATTCTTCTCGTTGCTAAATTCGTGGTCTGGCTACTGGCAAGTCCTAATGGCTGAAACCGATCGCCAAAAAACTGCATTTATTACACCTGACGGACACTACGAGTTTAATGTCATGGCCTTTGTAATGGCCTTTGGTATTTGTTATGCGCCTGCCACGTTTGAACGACTTATGGATAATACGCTACGTAGCCTCAATAGGAATATGTGCCTCTGTTACCTCGACTATGTCGTGGTTTTCTCACATGACTTCCCTACGCACCTCCTTTGCCTCAGGCATGTTTTGACTTGTCGGACCAACGCTGGCCTGCAGCTTAACCTGAAAAAAATGCCGCTTCGCTGCACGCGAGCTCGTCATCTTAGGTCACATAGTGTCCAAGCATGGCGTATTACCTGACCTAGCAAAACTTTGAGCAGTTGCAGAATTTTCCAAGCTGACGACCATGAAGGAGCTTCACAGCTTTGTAGGCCTATGGTCATATTTCCGGCGCTTTGTTCACAATTTCGCATCCATCATGTCACCATTAACCGAGCTTCTTCGTGGTAACGTGAACATCTCCTCCTGGTCCCCTGCATGCGACGTTGCCTTCATTACTCTGCGCCATCTGCTCACCTCCCCACCTATTCCACGCCACTTCGACTTGACGGCTCCTACCGAAGTGCACACCGACGCCAGCGGCATCGGGCTAGGTGCTGTCCTCGCTCAACGAAAGCCCGGCTATTCAGAATGCGTATACGCTAGCCGCACTCTGACGAAATCCGAAACTAATTACAGCGTGACACAAAAAGAGTGTTTGTCTCTGGTGTGGCCGCTGGAAAAGTTCTGGCCGTACTTATACGGCCGCCCGTTCGATCTGGTAACTGATCACCACGCGCTTTGCTGGCTGTCCACGTTGAAAGACCCTTCTGGCGGCCTTGCGCGATGGGCACTGCGCATCCAGGAGTACGAAATTCGCGTCGTATACCGCTCCGGACGCATATACGCTGACGCTGACGCCCTGTTCCGCTCCACTTTACCACCATATCGAACGCGCGGAAACACTTGCTTCCAGACGTTGTCATCGCTAAATGTCAACTCGATTGCCACCGAACAACGTCGTGACTCGTGGATCACATCTCTTCTCAAATATTTATCCGGCACGCCCAACCTTTCGGTATCTCGATCCCTCCGACGTCAAGCTTTCCATTTCGCCATCCGTGATCAACTTCTTCATCGACGCAACTACGCTCCCGATGGCCGCTGGTGGCTACTGGTCATTCCACGCACTTTACGAACACAAGTGTGCGCCTCTCTTCACGACGATCTGCAATGTGGCCACGCCGGGGTGTTCAAAACATATGAACGCCTTCGCAATCACTATTACGGGCACGGCATGTACAATTTTGTAGGCAAATTAGTGCAGTGCTGTCCTGACTGCCGACGACGCAAATCAACACTGATACGTGCGACTGGCACATTGCAGCCACTTCCATGCCCTGCCAGGCCATTTGATTGTGTCGGCATTGACCTCTACGGCCCCCTCCCATTGACACCAGATGGCAATCAGTGGAATATAGTGGCGGTCGGCTACCTGACACGCTACTCCGAAACAACCGCTTCGCCGAGCGCTACCGCTCAGGATGTCGTCTCTTTCACTTTATGTCGCTTATCTTTCGACATGGCGCACCTCGAGAGCTCCTTAGAGACAGAGGCCGTGCTTTCCTCTCCGAGGCCATTGAAACTTCTTTCGGAATGCACCGTCATTCATCGGAAAACGACAGCATACCACCCGCAGACTACCGGACTAACGGAATGGTTTAACCGCATGCTTGGTGATTTGCTCTCAATGTCATCATCATCAACATCATCATCAGCCTGACTACGTCCAGTGCAGGATAAAGGCTTCTCCCATGTTCCGCCAGTTAACCTGGTCATGTGCTTGCTGCTGCCAATTTATACCCGCAAACTTCTTAATCTCATCTGCCCACCTAACCTTCTGTCTCCCTCTAACCCGCTTGCCTTCTCTGGGAAGTTACCCTTAATGACCAGCGTTTATCTTGTCTACGCGCTACATGCCCGGCCCATGTCCATTTCCTCTTCTTGATTTCAGCTATGATATCCTTAACACCCGTTTGTTCCTTAATCCACTCACTCTCTTCTTGTCTCTTAAGGTTACACCTACCATTTTTCTTTCCATTTCTCAATGCGTCGTCCTCAATTTAAGCTGAACCCTCTTTGTAAGTCTCCAGGTTTCTGCTTCGTAGCTAAGTACCGGTAAGATACAGCTGTTATGTACCTTCTTCTTGAGCGATAGTGGCAAGCTACTTGTCATAATTTGAGAGTGCTTGCTCTCAATGCACGTGGCATCTGATCATAGCATATGGGACCGTGTTCTCCCATACGTCACATTCGCGTATAACACTGCATTATAAAGAACCACGGGATTTTCACCTTTCTTTCTTTTTTATGAACGCGAGCCTTCCCATACAATCGATACCCTACTTCCTTACCGTCCTGATGCTTCCCACTGTCCACCTATCTCTGATGCTGTTCGACAAGCCGAAGAGTGCTGCCAGCTCACCCATACGTTCACCTCGGACGAGCAGCAACGCCAGAAAAAAAAAAAAAAACCGTAACACCGCACTTCCAGATCCCAGCTATGCCCCAGGGTCTCTTGTGTGGCTCGCCATTCCATACCAAACTCCGGAACTCTCCTCGAAACTTGTTCTCCGGTACGAGGGGCCTTACACCGTTTTGGAAAAAACCTCTCCGGTTAATTTTCTAATTGAGCGAATTTCCCGATCGGACGATATGCGCCGGCGTACACGTGACATCGTCCATGTTTCCCGCCTGAAATCGTACCATGAGCCTCTGCCTGATACTTCTTAGGTCGCCAGGATGGCACCTTTTTCAGTGGGGGTGATTGTGAAGAGGGAGATGTGCCTGCAGCGAGTGGCATCGCTAACGCCCGGCTCTCTCGGCTCGTGCTTCGGTTCGCTGCTGTGCCGGTTTCTGGACGGCTGTTGACGCTGTCTCGCCGCTGTCCTTAACAACTAATAAAGCTCTTCACAATATATATATATATATATATATATATATATATATATATATATATATATATATATATATATATATATAGAGTCTGGCCTGATGAAGGCCAGACTCTAGGCCGAAACGTCGAAATAAACCACGTTGTGACCGCTCACGGAGGATCTACTAGACTATATATATATATATATATATATATATATATATATATATATATATAAGAAAGGTGGGGGAAAAGATTACTTGCCATGGCCAGGAAAAAAACTGCAACCTTCGATGACGTGTTCGATGCTCTACGACTGAGCTAACATGGCGGCTATCCCTCCAGCTACTTTATGGGGTATAGATGTGAATTTAAACGTGGCAGTGTCAGTCAGTGCCATCAGTAGTCATGGCGGCGAGTGGGGCAAACTCGCTATGAGCCTGTTTGGCGTCACGTAGCACGTGCAGTTATTACGAGCTGGCAGCTGAACAATAGTCCCTCGTATACATTCTAACGGCACCAAGTCTGTCAGTACGAGACCCTCGTTTATGGGTAAGGAAAATGAATGTATACTTGAGGGCTAGTTTTTCTGTGTTTTGACACAATAATAATGAGTTTCAAGAGGAGAAAATAGTGCCAATGAAAGTATAGGGGAAGACATTAGACCGACTTGTAATGTAAATATGAAAAAAAAAGTAAAAGTAGGTGGAAAAATAACTTGCCGTAGGCAGGAACTGAACCTGCGACCTTCGAATAACGTGTTCGATGCTCTTACCACAATAACGCGTTCGATGCTTAAGTACTACAAATGACGCGTAAGCGGCTTAGCGTAACATCAAAAGTAGCTTGTGCCGCAGCCCCACTCTCCCCAAAAAATGCAAAAAAAAGTGATCTGCCACATCCAAGACATACCAGAAAAGAGTTTACCTTGCATTTCAGTCTTACGTAACAAATATATATATATATATATATATATATATATATATATATATATATTTGAGATCTAACATACAATAATGCCAAGGAATGTATAGGGGACTTTATTAGAACGAATGGAATGTAAATAAGAAGAAAGAAAAGTGGGTGAAAAAATACCCAGCCGTGAGCAGGAATCAAACCTACGACCTTCGAATAACGCGTTCGTTATTTGAAGGTCGTAGGTTCGATTGCTGCTCACGGCTGGTTATTTTTTCACCCACTTTCCTTACTTCTTATTTACATTCTATTCGTTCTAATAAATTCCCCTATACATTCTTTGGCAATACTGTCTGTTAGATCTCATTATTATTGTGTGAAAACACGGAAAAAGGAGCCTTAGGTATACACTTCTTTCCCAAATATATATATATATATATATATATATATATATATATATATATATATATATATATATATATATATATATATATATATATGCCATATTATTTTTGTGGACTATGCTCCTACATATTAAGTGTTTCAGCTCTTTAACCTAGATTGTCTAGCCCGTGACTCCTTCGGCACCTCAGTTTTGCTACTCATGTATTTTCCTTTCATCAAAAGTCAGTTAAAGTACTGTACTAACTCGTGGGGTTGGGCATAATAAATCTTAATAAACCTGAGTATTAAACTAAAAAAACATGCAATGAGAATAATGCCTCATTCTAGGTATTACGATCAGACAGCTGCACTATTCTCTCAATATCACATATTACCATTTGAATACTGGCGACGGCTGAAAAGTTTAGTGTGCGGTTATAACGTCGTGAAATTCCTCCACCCATTCAGCTCATCCATATTTTATTCATCTTCGCGCTGTATTAGAAATATAACTGCAGGTCACTTTATTCTCGGGCCATGCAACAATGCGTTTGGAGAACGCATGCCATAGTTAACAGGAAATAAGACTTAGAACAGCTTACCAGCGTTAATCATTATATCAGCAAACTGTGCCCAGAAACAATATTTTCTTTCTCTGTTGAAGGTGCCGTAAATTTAAATATTTTGCTAGTTCGGTACGAATGATAACTTCTACTGCTCAATCTGCACAATTACTGTCGCACAATAGTGTTGTATTACGGTGAAACAGAAAGTGATATTTCTCTGGTTTTGTACATTATGTACGTAGTTTTTCAGTTCAATAGACATATCTAGTCTACTAAATAATTTTCAATAAATAATTTCACAGCACTTTTTCTTGAGCACGCCGTGGTAGTTTTTAACTGGTGTCAACTGGTGTCTTTTATGTTCTCTCTATTTCCTGCTCTGCTATAGGATTTACTATGTATTATTTGTTATCGAACCTACAAGCTCACCTTTGGCTACAGGTCCGACAAGTGTTTGTTACGTGCGTATGTATTGTGAAATAAAATACCTTTGACTTTGAATGAAATTGTTGTTAAGAATTTTGTATTTACCATGCTGTTGCACATCTCGTGTACTTCGTTTTTCGCCATCGCTTCGGAATTACTTCAAATAAACGAAAGAGAGGAAGATTGCAGATGCATTCTGCCAATTTGAAACAAACAAACGAATAGACAAAATGGCAGCATATCCACGAAGTGAATGCTGATGATGGAGCGAAGCTATGTCCTAAATTCAATAATGCCTACATTAAAGTCGCCGACTAGAATAAACAAAATGGACGGACGCATGGATAAACAGAAGAATAGATGGACGGGTGGGCGCATGGATAGATGAATGAACGGACAGATGGACAGATAGACGCATTTATAAATGGACGGACAGAGATACGGTCTGACAGGCGGACGGATGGAGGGACAGAGTACGCTCTATTTTTTGAACGATATGCAGGCTATGCACGCTCTGTAGACAGCTCAGCGTACAGATTTTTTCACCTTCACACCGACTAGGGACGATGGCGAGCCTCGAAGACAACGGTCAGACATTGTGAAACACGAAGGTGGTTCACCCCTAAAACAAAGAACCAACAAAACAAACAAACAACTGAGATGCACTGTGCACATTACTATTAATAGTACCCGTAAAAAACTGACAGCCCAGTTTCTTTCGCCCGATACATTGCGAGTGCATTTAACAAGGCCCAACAAAACGTTACGACACTCTTGACAGTAAAGTGCTTAAGTACCACAAATGACACGTAAGCGGCTTAGGGTAACATCAGAAGTGTCTTATGCCGCAGCCCCCCCCCCCAAAAAAAAACAAAAAAAAAAACAAGTGATCTGCCACATGCAAGGCATACCACGAAGGAGTTTACCTTGCATTTTGTTCTTACGTAACAATTATGGCCATCTATTTTTATTATTTTTGCACTTCTCGCACAGAATATTTTGAAAAGTAGCGTATGGCGACATGACCTTTCTAATTGGCCAACTTAGAGCACTATTGGAAGAAATTGTGGTACTTTGCGCCTCGGCATAGCAATGCACTACCACTCGGACCACATTGGCCAAAATAAAAGCACTCTCCAGAATACCTCAATTTCAATTGGCTCCCTGCTGCAAGCACACTTGCAGCAGGGAGCCGATTACAATAGCATGTTCTTGATCACCCATTAACTGGAGCGCATACCCACTTCAGGCATAATTCCTCATTGTCGTCAGCTACTGCATGAACGATTGGCACAAAATTCCTTGCCAGTGTTTAGCGGCTGCAACGCTTCTCAGAAGAATGACAGAAAATAGCATGGCGAATGGTGGTCTACAACTCAGCAATCATTATTAATATTGCCGTAGTGGATATTCAGCAAGTGTGCTTGCAGCAGGGAGCCAATTACAAAAGCTTCTTCTTTATCACCTATTAACTGTGGCGCATACCCAATTCTGGCAAAATTTCTCATTGTCGTCAACCACTGCATGAAGGTTTGGCACAAAATTATTTGCAAGTGTTTAGCGGATGTCACACTTCTCAGAAGAATGGCGAAGGACAGCATAGCGAATTCTGGCCTACTACCCAGAAATTATTATTATTAATGCCGTAGTGGGTACCTAGCAAGTGTGTTTGCAGCAGAGGGCTGGATAAAATATCACCAATATAAGGCCAAAAGCATTACCACCAAATAAAGGGAAACTTACTGAAAGCGTTCTTCATAGTCGTATATTGACGTTTGTTGATGAACAACAGCTGTTGAGCCCCAGACAAATTGGCTTTAGATTGGACATTCAATCTGAACTGCGCACGTAGACCTCGGAAGTCGGGTTCACATTGCCCGGTGCAAACAAAAAAACGGCACGCTGTTTTAGTTACCTTAGACATCTCTAAAGCATACGATAGTGTCGAACATTCTATGTGAATAAATCGTTTACGGTGCCGTAGATTCCCTTCATACATCATAGCATGGGTGACGGAATTTTGAAAAGAAAGGAGAGAGAGAGATCGAAACGAGAAAAAAGGGAGGCAGGGAGGTTAACCAGATGCTAGTATCCAGTATGATACCCTACACTGGGGTTGGGGAATAGGGGGTTGAAAGAGAAAGGGAAAGTTAAAAAAATAAATGAGAAAGAAAAGAAAGGAAGTTTTGCTGCATCAAAGCTGGCTTTTCTTTCTTCAAGCACAAGCATACGTGAGGCGTGCCTCAGGGATCAGTACTTTCACCAGAATTATTTAACATCTTGATGTGTACTATTCCTATTCGTTCATGGGTGCAGACTTAAGTTTATGCGAACGACATTGATTTCTTTTTCGCTATGGCTGCTGACATAGATCGCCTTTACAATACTCTACAGTCATACTTGAGTGAGCTCGAGAATTGGCTTGATTGATCGCAGTTAAGGCTCAATACCAATAAGCGTGCTATTCTGGTTTTTCCTGGTAAATATCCGGTGATAATATCTTCGTTTTACAAGCTGCAGGATATACCACAAGTGAATTCATTAAAATACTTCGGAGTCATTTATATTGAATAACTAAACTGGCAACCTTATATTGAAAATACCACAACAAAAAAATTGATTGATATGTGGGGTTTAACATCCCGAAACCACCGTATGATTATAAGAGACGCCTTAGTGGAGGGCTCCGGAAATTTCAACCACCTGGGGTTCTTTAACGTGCCCCCAAATCTGAGCACAAGGGCCAACAGCAATTCCGCCTCCATCGGAAATGTAGCCGTGGCAGCTGGGATTCGATCCCGCGAGCTGCAGGTCCGCAGCCGAGTACCTTAGCCACTAGACCACCGTGGCCGGACTCGCAACAAAAGGAACACGGGCAATTGGTGTATTGCGCAGGCTAAGCAGCCGCAGATCGGACATGAGAAGAAAAGCACTCTTGATAGTCTACAAATTGTACGTACGACCGGCATTGGAATAAGGCTGTGTTCTTTTTTTCTGGTGCGCCAGCATACAAGCTTCGGCCACTTGTCTTATCAGAGCGATGATGCTTTACGGCTGTGCTTAAGCCTTCCAAAATATGGGGCAAATGTAGTATTATACCTGGAAGCGAGAGCACCACCCTTGTTGGGCCGATTCAACCTATTACGTTGCAGATTTTCTTACGGTTGTACGAAACACTGTCTAATCATACTCAAATTATTTTTATCTCCAATCTTGAATAATTTTTCTCGGACCTCTAGCCTAGGTTTTGAAAGGCACAAATCATATTTGTACAAACATTACTCGACTCGCTAAATGTACAAATTCGTGATGTGCGTCCCTTGACGACGCAACCTAAATTCACAGACTTTTTCCACCACAATATTTTGCCGAAACACGCGATAGTATTATCTCATAGAATTTAAATGAACTGTTACAAGAGCGTCTATATATTTTATTAGTATGTGGGGTTTAACATCCCGAAAACACGATATAATTATGAGAGACGCCGTAGTGGAGGGCTTCGTAAATTTCGACCACCTGGGGTTTTTTAACGTGCACCCAAATCTGAGCACATGGGCCTACAACATTTCCGCCTCTATCAGTAATGCAGCCGCTGCAGCTGGGATTCGATCCCGCGACCTGCGGGTCAGCAACCGAGTACCTTAGCCACTAGACCACCACGGCGGGGCAAGAGCGTCTAAATAATATGCCAACCACAACCAATGTGGTTATTGCAACAGATGCATCGCAAACTGAGAAAAAGGCTGGCATAGAAATATTCTGTCCTGAACTTGACTGATCCTTTTCATTACGACTACCTGATTTTATCCCAGTTTTTATAGCTGAATTTATGATCATATTATTAGCTCTCCAAATGTTACCCGGTTTGAATACAGTAGGAGCAATTAAAACTGACTCATTGTCTTTGTGTTCTTCTCGACCTGCATCTCGTGAAATGCCTGTTTTGAAGCTTTTTAGAATACTAGTTCCCACGCACCTTCAATGTCTCCACTTAATTTGGGTATCAGGACACAAAGGTTGGTTTTTAAACAAAACCACTGATTCTCCAGCAAAGGCGGCGCTGTTGATGTCAATCATTGCGGTTTTCCCACTGACTGCGTGCATTAAAATTGCACGATTCCGCACGGTAACATTCAAAAAATGCTTATCAGACACTGCCTTGATAGCCTCTCCAGAATATAAGTACCTCTTATTTCCCTGTAACAGTGAGTCATCGAGGTCGAGAATAATGGAAGTGGCTATAAGCAAACTTTGCTGCCGGGCTACCTCCCTCAACATTTCCCTACATTTAGCAAAGAGATGTCTCTTCTGTGTCTCTTCTGTAAGAAGGAGGAAACAATTAGCCATTACTTTCTACCCGGTCGTCGGTACACGTCATTGAGGAGAAGATTCATAGCACCCCCTCTTCGAAACTTGGGTCTGGAAATATCTGTATCAGCGTTTTTTTTTTCTTTTGGTGCCTCTAGTCTGGGCTATAGTCACAAGGATGTTTACTACGCCATAGAGGAATTTATCAGTCAGACTAAAGATTGTTGAGATAAAAATTTCACCTTTAGAAGCATTTAAATACTAATATTCGGTAATTAGCGTTTTTGTATTACCTATTTCTAGATTGTACGAGCAGTATTGCGAGGAAACACAAAAAAATTCACCCAACACTCGGGCAATCTACTGCATTGGTAAGAACCCTGAGAAGAAGAAGAAGATGAAGAAGAAGAAGAAGAAGAAGAAGGAGGAGAAGAAGAAGAAGAAGAAGAAGAAGAAGAAGAAGAAGAAGAAGAAGAAGAAGAAGAAGAAGAAGAAGAAGAAGAAGAAGAAGAAGAAGAAGAAGAAGAAGAAGAAGAAGAAGAAACAGTGCTTAGAAAAGGCTCTGAAAGGCCGTTCTTCCAACTTTCGCTGTGACATGTGCTGCGCCTTGCGCGCAACCCTGCTTTTTTTTGGTGGGGGGGGGGGGGCAGCGAAAACTACTGACAAGCCGCACTTCAAGTGGGCCAACTGTCTTCAAGTAACCAAATTAGAGTTGACGTTCTTCTTTTTTTCACTTCGGGGGCAATATGCTCAGCAGAGACGAGATTTATACAAACTACTGCAGCGACAGAGATACTCTAAGTCCCTCCCCCCTTTACTGGCATCACATGAAGAACGTGTAACCCGCAAGCACAGGTTTTGAAAGTTTAACGAAGGTATTCGCAACAGAAAACCTTTCATCTTTAGTCACGGCTTGAATTGAAATGAGCAAATGGCTTGTATATCTAGAATTTTTGCAAAAAAACATTTTTTTCCACACACGTGCTCCCTTGCTTGTCAGAGTTTGATGAAAGTGAGTCCCGTAAAATTGTCCCAATGCACAACCCAATACAGACAACATCTCTTTGAACAAAAGTATTACTGTTCAAATCAATATGCGTACACTGTCGTCCTTTGGGAAAGGGAACATGCGAGTGCATGGTCTGCCCTCAGTGGTGGCTGCCTATAGCGCCATCGATCGACGGCCGAAGAAAATACGTCGGTATTTCGTCTAATATATTGGAAAATAAAGTAATGAGGCATGGTCGTTGGACAAGCACTGCTATAACGACTGACCTCCATTAAAAAGGCTGGATGACGCATCCCCAATCTTCCATGTGGGCGCTTGTGAAGCTATAGCCCTTCGGTGTTCCAGAAGGTGGCGTCTTCTGGGCATTTTAGGTGCATAATTCGAATATTACATAGTCGCAGTTGTGATCGTATTTTTTAGTTTTCTTTTTTATAATATAACATTGTCATGGTCATCCAACGCTATACGAAAAATGACAGACTCCGTAACGACACCGTCTGAATTCAGCGGGGTGATGTAATCTACATGTAGTGCCTGCAACAAAGACTACGATTAAGCATCACTTAGAACGCCGACTAAAGCTACAAAAAAAATGACAGACGCCATAGTGACGCCTTCTGAAAACGGCACAGTGCTCTTACGAACAGCGTTATAACTGCTCATTAGTCAGGTGATAGAGTAAAAAAGTGTCACGGCGTGTTTTACTAAAAAAGAGATGAGTGCAATGTAGCTAGCAGTGTAAGGTTTGTATTTTGTGAGTGATCCGGGGAAAAAAAAACAAAGTTAGGGTGGCATCGTTTCGAAGGCGAGTTTATGGAACCGAATGGTCAGAACATGACTCTGAAAACGGTCACTGCAAAATCTGCTTTCTGGAGACAGCGTCCAGTTGTCCCTCTTTAAGTTACTGACCCACTTCTCGTATGTTTGAGGCCACGAGCGTGAAAAACTGCATATCAAAAACCAAAGACCTTCAACACACATTGTTAAATAAAGGTGGTAAACTACCACAATTTCTTCGCAGAATACGTAAAAAGGAGTATAATTTTGAAGTACTTATGCATGAAATATCATCGCGACGACATTTCCAGTTGATTCGTAAAGTTTACTGCTATACAGGCTGGCATTTATTCAAAAAGAAAAGGAAAACCCTCGCGCCCGCAGCAGGTAACTGCTCATGGCGGTGGCTTCCGGGACACCAACGGCGTCTTCCGGTGGCTTCAACCACGCGCCCTCGATGCGCCATCCAGGTCCCTTAGTAGAGATTAGTGCCTAGAACCACAACCTTCTTGATTGCGAGCGCGTGGCGGGGTTCTCTCCGGCCGTCCCAAGCACCGTTCTCCGCAGCAAAACTAGCGGGTATTGCCTCATGCGCTCGGCTACCACGAGGGGGCGCGTTTAATGTGGGTTCCTCGAGCAGCGGAGACCACAGCAGAAAGTAGAGCTCACGGGATTTCAGCGTGCGCATGATTTTTTTTTGTCGTGTGTGAGCAAAATCACCAACAAATCTTCTGACCACACTGGAGGCATGCATTTTTTGTTACAGATTTTACTTTGGCTCAATTGGCGAAGAAAAGGATGGCAACTGCTGAATTTTTCTTATATAGATCATTGTAAGGAGGTATTCTTTCGTCTGTGAGAGAGGCATTATAGCATTCCCCCTTACAGGAGACGCGTTTGCGGGTGATGACTAGGCTAGCTCTTATCGCTGAATCATGTTGCCCTCCTATCAATAGAAATTGCTTTACTATTTTATCGCATGCTGATATTTATCAGGTGGTCAACCGAATTCCACGTACTCTCTAGATAATTAAGTGCGCTGATTGTACCACTTATTGTGAAATGTAAATTTGCTGGAATATTGTGAAAGACTATGATTATTCGACCTGCATTTACTCCCTACGTCCTTCACATGAAAGTGCTTGAGTTATCATCGTCTCCTTTTTTCGTCATCTGTATTTTGATTATCATTTGGTAGCACAATGCTAATATCAGTATCGTGTTCATTTACGGTTATCTCTACTGCATCCAGATCAAAGGGTCACACAAGCGGCCGAACGGAGTCTTTCAGAAAACCAAGTATTTGTCTAGGTAGACTACCTGAGAATAAAAAAGGATCGAGCTCCCATGTTCCCTTCTTTTTCGCCAGTGCCTCCTCTCCTCCCTCCCCTAAAACACAGCCCGCGAACTTGAAAGTATAGTATCGAGCCCATGCGGATCTCTTGCAGAGGCGTCAAAATTTTAACTGCTGTAATATGGGCAGCGCCAATCTACAGCAAATTAAAACACCATTTGAAAAAAAAAACGCCCCAGCGTTCACTTTGCCTGTCGTACACCTTGACCCGATATTTTCAAATGAACTTAAAGTTCTATAAAAGCGCAAAATCAACTTTTCTTGCCCCATAGAAGCTTCGCCAAAAGTGCGGCAGCCTTTTCGACCGAAAGAAAAAGTGCCGCGGTTCGAAGGAAAGAGCAGGCCACGCCCCTGTCCGGAAACTCGCGCTGTCCGTGTGATTGGGACGGCCGAGGAGAAACCCACCGCGCGCCTGCAATCTCGGAGTCTATGCTAGAACGCACCCGCTCTGGTCTGATGACTGTCGGTGCCACCAAAAGCGGGCGTGCTATCTTTAGCCGTTGGTTGGTGGTGCTGTGGGTAGCCGCCGCAGAGTGCAGGGCACTCGCTCACGTGTTTCCTTTCATAAAGTATGACAGCGAACACTCCGATGAGGATCTTCGGGAGCGTTGGCGCACTGTACTGCTCAGCTCAGCATCAGAGAACCAATTCTTGGTGATCCAACAGGCCAACGAAACTGCTGAGAGACATGGTCTCTCAGCCGGCTCCTAGGCGGGAACCCAAACCGGTAACCTGCAGGAACTGAATAAAGTTGAAGTGGTTCAGTCACTCACTCACAAGAAAGGTAAAATTTACGAAAGGTAAACTTAGAGATCATCGAAGTAATTTGAAAGGCAACATGACCGAAATGTTTTATGCGATTGCTAACCATAGTAGCCCCTTGTCACATCAACCACGCTCATTCCACAGAAACACCGATTTATAGGGGTTAACGCAACTTTCCTGCGATGTTTCTTGTAGGGGCGAAGCTCCGTTCAGTTTAACCTGTACTGCGTCAGGCGTAACCGAAAGAAGAGACTAGAAAAAAAGGAAGGCAGTATCTCCCGAACAGTATACTAGACGGCGCTGTTTCATAAAAGTATATAGAGTTACTGTATATGCTACTTTTAGGTAGCACATTTGCGCCAAGGTATGCCATCTTGGGTTCAAGGGTTTTTCGGGAAAGCCACTCACCACCCTCGTAGGAGCAGCGCCCACGCTTATAGGGTTATTATTTATTGTTTGCCTTCTTTTCTTTATATTTTTATGAAAATACGAGACAAACTCAGTAGCTCTGGTTATGTCTGGAAGCCTTGATTTTATGATTGCGTTTTTGGTAAGTAATAATGAAAAAAAACATGCGTCAGCTCGTTGAGCCAGTGGTACGTATGTATATTTATGGTAGGCCACACATTAGCTTCGTCCTATTTTACACTGTTCTCCCCATTTACATGTATAACATTATTTTCCTCTCTTCATTGCTATCGAGCCAGGGATGGAATATTTTCATCGCGTTGGGCTCATTCGTAAACAATGTGAGTTAACCAGCTAAAGCTTTGTAGTCTTCTACTTAATCGAGCAAGATAGCAATCGAGAGTGACCGTGCGACGTCCGCGTTGAGCGCCCATCTCGTAATACAATCGTATTACAATCGTGGTTCACGACAGTTGATGTGAATCGTCATTCAACAACCCTGTCGTGTCCAACATTTTTTTCGCTTAAGGTTTCAAAGCTGTATTCGATTCCCGCAATAGCAGCAACAACTTGTCGATTCAAATAGTTCTAGTTTAAATTCTCCCTTTATTTTTACTGTTTTAACCCGCAGAGTAATTTGGACCTATGCAGCTGGCACCCGCTGCCAATCTATGCATGTATAACGTATTCACTACTGCATCTGTGGTTAATAAAAATAGAGGAAGTTTTTCAGCGCCGTGGACAGATTAAGAAAAAGAAAGCCAAGTGCGCATGGGCATCAGCAGAGAAGTGGAAAAGGGGCCTTTGCCCCTCTGAAGCCAAAACAGCACTTGCCCTCACCCAAGCTAGACCCAGTGCTCTCGCTCTCCCTAAGCCGCAATGCAACAATGGTTTACACCCCCAAGAGAAATTCCTGCCGACGACAATGGCCAAACGTTTATTCGTTCCAACTGAACACTAATATTTCTATAGCAACACCCGCTGCACCCGCGTCTAATCGCGAGGGCTCTACGTAGAACAATTCAACACAGAATGAATTTGCTGCCACACTTCTCATGACCAACAGGCAGCATGGCTACATTACCGAAGCGCGGCGAAAATGACAACAGCCGTTGTCAACCCCGCTTGATCTGCCTAGAATCTGCGTAGCGTTGGTTTCTCCGCAGTGCAAATTAACCACCTATGACCTCGTGATGGCGCTCGGCGAATAGGGGCGCTTAACTCCTATAGGCGGAGCGAGCGGCGTCCGGAAAACAGTGGCGCAACTCTGCTACCCAAAAATTGCATATACAGTAACTCTAAATGTATACATACAAACTGCAGTTGAGTCAGGATATTCTAGATGGTGCTGCGCCGCTACTCTCCGATTGGCTGTTGCGCGAACTGGGCCTGGGTGCTTGGGGCACGAGTGCATCTCAGTCGCCAGGATGGTCGCTGTACGTGGCGGATCGTTGGTGGGGCATGGGCGAAGTGGAGTAGAGGGCCTCGGCAGCTCGTTCTCGTCGCTAGACAGGCAAAAAGACAGACACCCAGACATACAGATGGACAGACACACGCATTAACGCATGCATGGACCGACGCACACTTGGACGAATGGATGGACAGACACATAACACAGACAAACAGGCAGACACGCGGACAAACAGACAGACGACGGATGGATGGACGGATGGACAGACACACACACACACACAGACACGGACGAATGGTAGGATGAATGGACGCTTCGCCCCACTCATCATCATTCACTCTGTGGATAGGCTGTAATTTTTTTTGCTCCCGTAAGCCAGCTTCCACAGCTTCAGTGAATAAACTTAAGACTTTAATCAACGGATCCGTTGGGCAGATTTGCAGGTGGGTAACCGGAGATTGGGAGGAGAGAAGATACTTTTGAATTTACCGGGACAGGTGACGTATACAGTGGTAGAGCTTGAAAAACATTTGTAAAGATGATACACATTACATAAGCGGCGAGTGATATTCAATACACCACTCATAGCCTCAGTAACCATGAAACCTAAGTTTTTAGGGGTGAAGCTCCTTAACCAGTGGGTCATGCGTCGCCGATGTATGTAGTAGTAGTAGTAGTAGTAGTAGTAGTAGTAGTAGTAGTAGTAGTAGTAGTAGTAGTAGTAGTACGTAGCCACTTTCGTTTAGTCCTTGCAATGTCCACTGGATGGCGGTACTTGTATATGCTGAATAAATGGTGGAGATGGTGGTACTTAGGGTGTTCACTAGGTGAACGGACAGAGAGACAGACTACCAATGGATGGAGAGACCGACCGAAGGACGCATGGACAGACAGACAGACAGACAGACAGACAGACAGACAGACAGACAGACAGACAGACAGACAGACAGACAGACAGACAGACAGACAGACAGACAGACAGACAGACAGACAGATGGACGGACCAACCGACAGACGGCAGACGGACGGATGCACAGACGCTCGGACGGACGAAGGGACGGTCGCATGGACGATAGGTCGGGCCGACAGACAGACGGACGCCCGGATGGCCGCACAGAAGCACGGACGCCCAGACAGATACACGGACGGACGAATGGACGCAGGGATGAACAGGCGGGTGGAAGCAAGGACGGACGGATAGACGGATGGAAGAAAGCACGGATGAACAAATAAACGAAAGCACGGATGGATGATTGGACGCTTCGCTCACTCATCATGATTCACTCCGTGGATATGCTGTGATTTTTTTCGTTTTTTTTACAATACCACGACAAAGAGAATGAGTTACGGTGAAAGGTCAAATTCATAACGTTATCGCTGGTGAGTATTTTTTTCCATTGGCCACATGCGAGCGCTTTCGTATAACTAGTATCAGAGTAGAAAACTAGTATAACTAGTATCAGAGTAGAAACTTGGTTTTACTGGGAGTCCTTTCACGATTGCTTTGTATGGATATCGGTCAAGGTTTTGATAACACGAACGGTAGCTGGATAATACAAGCAGGGTTGGGTAGTGATACTTATAATTTATCATAGAACTCTTTCGTGAGCAGCACCGCTTTGAACATTTCGTGGCTGCCCATACACGACCATTTTAAAGGAGGTCGCTCGCATTTTGCTGCGCCTGCTCTCTGTCTTTTATCTCCCCCACCACTCTCCCACGCGCAGGGTAGCAAACCGGCTGCTTATAGGCTGGTTAACCTCCCTGCCTTTTTTTCCTATATTTTCCTTTCTTCCTTCCTGCCCAAGAGTCATCATCTTGTATTAGATGTCATTCGTACCATAAAAAAGAACAATGCCAAAGCTGTACCATCCTGAAGTCGAATCTCGTGTGACAGCTCGGGCTAGTTGGTATGACATGACGACAGTTATAGCGCGAGAACTGAACGACGACACAAAGACAGAGACACGTGTCCTTCGTGTCCTTCTTGTCTATGTGTCGTCGTTCTGTTCTCTCGCTATAACTATCGTCGAATCTGGTCGCTTGGTTGCTAGGCTCTAACTAAGTGACGCCAGACTGTTTATAGGTTACTTTTCAGAGAAGAGAGATTTGAGTTGAACAACGGACAGTCACAGACACGGCAGGGATGTACGAATTTCAGTGACAAAAGCCCTCATTGGAACCGAGTGTTTGCACCACACACAGATCTGTGGGCACGTCGTTGTTCGCGTAGGGCTTCCATCTCTTCGGGGACTTTTCGTAGACGGCGTCACCTTTTACGCTCCCTACTATTCTCCAGTTGCTCGTATACTGCTGAAGTACTCGGTTCAGATGCTTCTGCGCAGCTGAAACGTGCGGCCACGGTGTTTATCACGGCCTTTATCTGGCACTATATTGACGCTCTTCTCGATTACTATTTCTTCTCTCTCTCTCTCATCTTTATACTCCTCTCTCCCAATCCCCCGGAGTAGGGTAGCAAACAGGACATGTCCCTGGTTAACCTCTCTGCCTTCTCTCTGGTTTTCCGTTCTTTCTTCCTTCCTTCTAGATTGCTGGTCACATCTCTCTAGAAATTCTAATTGGTGTCTGCCACCCACGTGTCTTCATTTTTAGTGGGCCAGCGCTGAGTAGTGGGATTTGTCCACTTTCTGTGGCACATTATCTTTTATAATGGTGTTTCTTGCACACATTTGTAGACATCATATTTTTGCGGCCGGCTTAAATAGCTTAGCTGTTAAAATACGATACGATTTACCGGATAAAAAGCATACATCATCATCATCATCATCATCATCATATCTACGCCCACTACACGGCAAAGGCCTCTCCCATGATCTGCCAATCAACCCGGCCTTGTGCTTTCCGTTGCCACGTTATTCCTGCAAATTTTTTAATCTCATCGACCCACCGAACTTTCTGTTTCCCCTTCGTGCGTTCGCCTTCTCTGGGAATCTAATCAGTTACCCTTAAGGAGCAGCGGTTATCCTGCCGACGTACAACGTGCCCAGCCCATGTACATTTCTTCTTGATTTCAACTATGATAATGCTACATGTAGGGTGCCACAATGCATATTGCCGATGCTTGTGTGCACGCGACGAAGAAGATGAAGGTCGATTTTGTAAATATATTTGCAATATATTGACTCCTTACTCACGTAACAATATCCTTGACCCCGGTTTGTTCCCTAAAGTGCGTCGATGCCCGCGCTCATCCAGGCACTTTAGGGAACAAACCGGGGTCAATGGTATTGTTCATAAGAATATTGTTCATAAGGATATAAGGATATTGTTCATATTGCGTCAAGGATATTGGCATCATGATAGCGACAGTTGGGCTACTTGGTCCTTTGTCCTTGTCTATATTTTTGCACTGTTTTTACTTCCCAAGCACTATATTGGCTTTCCGGCAGGTCTGGGCTGGGCTCGGACTTGAACGTGTGGGGCCACCGGGACGGCTTCATGCTCCCCCATTGTAGAGTACCTAGTACTCTGAACCGTTAACAACTTCATTGTAAACACAAAGTGCCTCGATGCCCGCGTGCATCGAGGCACCCTATTCTTCCCTGACCCACGCTTTTTGTCTCTTAAATTTACACCTATCATTTGCCTCTCCATCGCTCGCTGCGTCGTACTCAATTAAAGCTTAACCCTCTTTGTAAGCCTCCAGGTTTCTGCTACGCAGGTAAGCAGTGGCAGGATCCAGTTGTTATATACCTTCCTCTTGAAGGTTAGTGGAAGATTACTATTCGTGATTTCAGGATGTTTGTCGAACGTGATCCACACCACCCTTATCCTTCTAGTTATATCTCTCTCATGATTCGGCTACGCTTTTACTACCTGCCCTAAGTAGACATATTCTTTTACAAATTCCATCGTCTCTCAACGTATCACAAAGTGCTGTTTTCTGCCGAGATTGCTGCACAATACTTTAGTTTTGTGCATATTATTTTCAGACCTATTTTTCTGCTCTCCGTGTCTAGTTCAGTAATCATGAGGGGTAATTTGTCCTCTGAGTTACTCATCAAGGCAATGTCATCAGCAAATTGAAGGTTACAAAGATACTCTTCCTTAACTCTTATCCCTAACTCTTCCCCATCGAGGGCCCTGAATACCCCCTTTAAACACGCGGTGAATAGCATTGGAGAGATCGTGCCTCCCTGCTTTATACCCTTTTTAATGAGATTTTGCCGCTTTCTTTATGGAGAACTATGGTGTCTGTGGATCCACTGTTGATTTATTCCAGTATGTTTATGTAAGGCTCTTCGATGCCCCGATTTCGCAGTGCGTGCATTACTGCTGATGTCTTGACTGAGTCGAACGCCTACTTCTAATATATGAAGGCTATGTATAGTGGTTGGTTGTATTCCGCGCATTTCCCTGTTACCTGATTGATAGTATGCATATGGTCTACTGGGGAGTAGCTGGTACGAAATTTCGCTTGGTACCGTGAATTATTGGACTGTAATTTCGCCCTAATTCTATTACCTGTCATTTTTGTAAATAGTTTGTAGAGAACGGACAGTAAGCTGGTTGGCCAGTAAGTTTTGTTGTCCTTGAAGTCCCATTTCTTATGGATTGAGATAATGTTGGCGTTCTTCGAAGATTCTGGTATCTTTGCCGTCAAAAGGCACTTCGTATATAAGGTGGACAGTTTTTTAACACAATTTCTTCATATTCTTTCAGGACGTCTGTTGGTGTTGGATCCTCCCCGGTGGCTTTGTTTCTTTGCCTTCCTTCCAGGGCTTTCCTTACTTCTCCTGTCGTTACTGACAGTGTGTGCAATCCCTCTGCACTTTTATTTTTTCTCACGATATTAACATCGCTGTTTTGGCTTCTGTACGGATCTCTGTAGAACTTTTTCGCCACCTCGACTATCCTATTCCTATTGGTTATGACATTGCCTTCCTTGCTCCTTAAGGCACAAATCCAATATTTGCTTATGCACAAATTCGCCTTCGCAGCTTTTAGGCTTCTGCCTCTTTTTACAGCCTGCTCAATTCATGTTACACATTCTGACGTCGGCTACCTTATGCCTACTCAATAACTTTGAAAGCTCCACTAGCTCTATCTCTCAATCTTGTTCTAAATAGGTTGCAGATAAAGTAGCCGTTAACGGGAATAAATAAAGCTGCTATGTAGATCAGAGTGGTTTGGCGAGTGATATCTGGAACTGCAGCTCTTTTTTCTTATTTTTTTGTTTACTTGAGTGTAAGCCGACATATGCCATCGAGCCCAGCGATTTGTTCCAGTTACCAAGTGGCATGCTTTTGTGGTTGTTCCACTCACGGTGGCAAAGCGACGCCGTATGTGCATCGCTTGTTCCAGATAGCGTAACGAACCAGTTTATGCAGCTTAGGCGCTACAGGGAGGAGGTCATTCCCATGATTCTCTTCTTTGATTTCGAAACGTGCAACGGAAGAAAGCACGCTCAACTCGGGGCTGGCGTTCACGAAATAATGACTGCAGAACCCCCACGTCGCTCGGCAGTGCATCTGCCTGCAAGCAAAAGAAAGCACGTCCATTCACTCGCACCAACACTCTCATCACTGGCGAACGTTGCGGTGGTTACGGAGTTTACAAGGCTGCATAGGCTTACAAGCGTGTGCCATTTTCTTCGCTCGTGAACGTGCGCGCTTTTCCCAAGCTTTGTTCGTGTTTCTAGAAGGTTCTGGAGGCTCTGGGACCCTCGTTAACAAGTTTGCTTTTGAAGCCTCGGACTATTGATTCTGCGGTCGCTTCCCACAGATGAGTGACGAGCCTTTATACTGCTTATGCATTAGTGGTATGGCGGAGGCAGTCTTTGCGGCAGTTTTATCGCTTGCTTTGAGTTCTGTCTTTGTTGTGTATCTTGAATGTTTATGCGACCGCAACCAAACGAAGAGAGTTTGGGCGTGCATGAACTAGCAAGATAAATACGTAAGCACCTGTCAGTAGCATAGTTAGTGTGCCTGGTAGAGCTGTTATGTATATTCTGCCAAGAAATTGTGGACGTGATGAATTCCTTGCAATGAAAATGGCACTGTACCGGTTTGATGTGTTTAACTATAGGCTTCGTTCTCTGAGGTTTGTTGTGTAAAACATTGACTTTTATGGGAATATTAATGCTCGCTTGCTCGAATGGCCCACGTGAGTGAGGTAGGACAATTTACGATGACCTTTCAAAAGCGTTGTTTGCACGACTGGTTCGCTTTGACAGCCTTTCCAGTTTACGACGAACTAGTTTGCAGTTTGCACCACACAAAGTCACCTTATGTTGCCGTATTTTAGCGTCTGTGACAACAGGGTGGTGTTCAAAGTGGTGTTTGGTGTGTTGTGGGGTATCTTTTGTGTGCTCTGTGCCGTGTAAGTTCTTCAAAAAACATTCACACTAATTTAAGTTATAAATCACATTTATATTGTGCCGCTTTCGACACCATTAGATTTTATATGTCAAGTACTGAGCATTCTTATGCGAATATGTGCTGCTTCTGTACTGCTGACGTAATAATGAACAAGCAGTGATGGTACGGACTAGAGTTCTCAATTTTTTTTCTCAGTGACTGGCTTCGAGATTGACGACCCGCTTGTTATTGCAGACCTCGATAATGGCCCGCAGTGTGATCTTACCATAGTAAAAAGGCTCTTTACTATTCTTTTCTCCACGCTCGTCGAAAAAGTTCCACATTCATTTTATAAGGTAAGAGGAATGGCGTGGTTCCCATTCAATTTTCTACTTCGAAAATGTATAACTTTACATCAATTTGAGTGCGTATGTCTGGGTATGCATGTGTGTGTGCATGTGTGTGTGTGCGCTCGTGTATGTGTGTGTGTAGGTGAAGCTACGGAATGTTTTAATTTGCATGTGTATTTAAACATATAATATGGCGTCTATTACGTTCCAGCTAATTAGAGCTGCAAAGGCACCAAAACTGCCGCAAAGGTGATTAAAATGTTTTATACACTCCCTTACAAGCTTACATGATCAAGCGCATTTTAGAATTAAATTACACTATATAAAGTTAAGGTCATTTTTGCTTTACTGTCTTAACGCCTACATGTTGAAACGTTTTCTTTTTCAATTTTTTGAAGATGTAGAATGCGGTTCAGAATTGCCAGATCTTGATGTCACCCATATAAACAAGTCTTCCGGCGTCGAAAGACTGTGGCGCAGGCTTCTTGAACGGCCACGTTAAACGACCTTAAACGGCCTTAAACCCCATAGGAACACGGTTCTTCACCTAAGCTCCGGCAATAGAATCAACTACTAATACAATGAGCTCTACAGGTCAGGTAACTACGTAAGCACTGACGTTTCGTGATACTAACTCTGTAGTTTTGCTAAGTACGTCAGAGGATAGCATTCAGGTGGCATCACTAATAGTACAACTCTACCATTAGTATGATCTGACAAACAGCTTACGTCAAGTGACGATTTCTGTTTCTTGCACATGTTTTTCTAAGCTGACAATTGACACATCGCACGGTTGCGAGATTAATAAGTGATCAAACCTAATACTGCGTGTGAATACCTGTTTTCCTTGTTACTCATTCTGGATCTTCAGTTTATTCCTAATGTATTGATGTTGTTACTACACAAACTTCATTCCGTATTGCTATGCACTATGACTTATTCTTTGTGTGTTGTTTGGAATGGCCTTGTACTATTTATATACACTGTACTTGTTTTCACGTAACCATGTGCTACAAAGTGTTCTGTGAAATATATCGTTGAAAGTAATTTTCTACTTTGTTTTACTGCAAGCCGAAGTGGCAGATGGCTTTTTGTGAATTTTTGTTTTTCTGCGAGTAGCGTTTTGCCTTCAGATCTTGCACACACAAAGCAATAGCAACAGCTGTGGCAGTTGTATCTTCACACGTGCATTGTAGGGTTGAGGTTTTGTCTGATGTAAGATAATGTTGGTACGCATCTAAACCAAATTATAAGCATGAACAGTCAAACGCAAATGCTGTAGCGTTTTTACGGTCGTTTTCAGAATTTTGCAGGTTATTGATTTGTGCTATTTGGCCCTGTATGACAGCACGTTGTATCGAGAGTCACCTAAATAATCTAAATTACCATTTAAAGTTCCTTAAATATAAGAATGGCTTACTTTTTGATTATCTCAACGCATGCTTGTATACGTGCTATGGTTACCGTAGCCGATATCTGGCATTACTAAGCCGATATGATACTTGAGTAACGCAACACGACAGAATTTTTTAATATGTTTAGTCGCATACCTGAACTGACAGCTGAGTTGTTATTATTTGGTACAATATGTTAAAAACATGGGCAGGCATCTTTTGTTGCTGCACAAATACCAGCGTGTTCCACGATGGCATACCTACGCAGCAGTTCAGTAAAACATTTTTTTTAATGTTACCATAATATGCGGAGAAATGACCCCCGATATGTCCGTTCGAGTATGCAGCAAATATATGAGAAAATAGATTGCTTACTTGCCTCATTTAAGTATCATACCTGTTTACTTATGCCAGAAATACGGGTGACGCTAATCTTGTTGTGTATAAATTCCCTAGGATGCAAGAATTCCTTAGGTACCGAATAAAGTGGAACGCTGCAACGTACACAACCCAGTGACCAATGAGTGGAACACTGTTGCTCCTACTCGAAGCATTATCTGGGACTCCTGTCCACTTAACTAAACGGAAATGTTTTTGCAAAAACGTTCCGCTTACCAGCTGGAACCTCTGTGGAGCCAGATTAAGACTTTTTCAGTGGCATTTGAGCCTATACGGGCTCTCAAAACTGTTACTGTAGCTGTGAGCGCTTTGAGCAACACAAGCGTGAGGATCGCCTAGCCATCTCGCATTCCAAGTTATCCGCCACAGTGACTTAATGGTGTTAGTGCTCGAGTGCAAACCCGAAGGCCACTAGGATCATCGAATCCCGGCCGCGGGGGCCGCATTTTTGATGAAGGCGAAAATGCTGGAGGTCCGTGTGCGCCAGGAATATCAAAATTTCCGGCACCTTCTACCACATAATATAATGATATAACAAAACCCTACAGTTGTTAATATTATTTTGCCGAAATGTTTTCAAACGCAATAAAACGCAATAAAACTGCCTGAACATTAGTACATCATTCCTATTGAAAAAAGAAGTTGTTATAAGAACAGAAAATGCCTGCATTTGTTTTGTTTGGATTTAATCAAAACTAGTTTTTGTCGTCATTACAGTGCTTCTGTGTTGGCGTAAAAGGTTAGTAACAAGGAAGGAGTGAGCAGGCACCTTTGCTCATTATGGGTGACTTTCGGGGGTGGCACTTCGTGGGAAACTTCGCTGGGTTCGTTGGCCGGGCACACGTGAGAACTTTTTTGTTCAGAGTTGCCGTTCAGAATCTGGAAGCTTTCTGAACAACATTATGACTGAACCCCTTAGAGCTTCAAAAAACAGAGCATTAGTTTTACGCAACTCGTGTACAACCTCTATTTAAAATACAGTCACTGCACTTCTCATTAAAATGACTTATATAGGTAATGTATTTCTTGAGAAAGAGTCAATTGAGGGACTCTGACAAATTCGCGCTTGCACTGTCATCGTTATCGAACTCTGAAGAGTGATTATAAACTGTTTACCGATTTGTATGCTTTTCTTCTGAAGGACAGAGCACTGACCCACGACCAGCTCACATTTGCGCATTGCCCGTCTATTGATTATATTGTATCATCTTTTGCTTTGTTTGGGTACATACACTGCTATTCCACTTTGCGCATCTCCTGCATGTGGTCGGTCTTACTGCAGACCACCCATGCAGACTGCCTTTTATTGCACAAGTAATATATTAAACAGTTGCACAATTTGCCCTTTTGTTGATTTTTTTTGGTTTGTACATATATTTAGGAAACATGTATTCACCCAACTTAGCAAAATTTGCTACCTTAGTGAATAAATCAAATTAAATAAGCAATTTCTGTCGATGGGGACAATACACCCCCTTTTCCTTCCATTACGAAAAGAATAAGTTTACCATTAAAATAGACACAAATGCAATATATCACGGTAACAAATTTAAAATAGGAAGGATATAGTTACAGGTTACCTTATCATAGTTCCAAATTTTAGAGTCCTTGTTGCTGAGGACAGCATTGTTTAAAATAGGCAAGTTCGGGTTTTTGTATATGCTACACCTGTGTATGTCTGAAACGCGTATAAGCCTCCCTGCTGCCTTTATGAAATAGCATGCTGCACCTGGTATATTAGAAGGTGCCTCTTAAAAATTTGGGGACAAAACATGCTTATCTACTTGCGAACTCGTTGAACAGGTCCAGATACACTTACGTCAATTTCAAATGCGAAAAAAATTTTTTTTCTGGCTAGCACAACGAATTCAGTGATAAGGGCACACGACCTAGTTTTCGGTGTAACTTCACCCACACTTGTGAATTCTAGCTCCTGAGTGCCCGTACATTCAGGTGCTATTCTCCAGGCCCCGATTGTTTTTTTTTGGTCAGACAATTAACGAGCGCTGTTCAAGTATCGCTGTTCATTATTATCCAATATTTATGAACATGTATGAACGCTGTCCTTCAAATTTATGCTATTGCTAAAATTTTGTAGCTTGCGCACTGTAAGAATTATATCTTAGCGTCAACATTACGTTAGTACACGATAAACTCTTTCACTATTATAACAAAGAGCCACGTACTCATGAAGGTGACCCCGAACAGGATAAGAGAAAATTCAAATTTTAACCATCCAAGCGAGCAAGCTGGCTTCAACAAGGAATACTCTACAATGGATCCCGTCTATGTTATCCATCAGGTAATTAACAAATGTGCTGTCGTAAGAAAATCGGTATGTGTATTTTAGAGACTACAAAAAGGTATTTGGCGCAGCAGAGCTATCAGCATTCTTGGAAGCACTGCGTCACTAAAGAGTACTTGAAATCTCAGGTAACTTCTACGAATATCACACTGATTTTGCATCGCCCCCACAAAAGTAAGATGGTTTCTCCGAACGAGAAAAGAGTCAGGCAAGCAGATATGACGTCATGAATGTTGTTCTATACGTGTTTAGAAGTATACAAACGACCATATTTGCAGCAAATAGGGATAAACATGTGCTCTTCAGCAATGGGGGTGGCGAAAAAAAAAACGTTATAGAAGACCTATACCAAGGAAGTGCTAAAATTGTGCACACAAAAATTGGGGCATGCTTGAGCGTCCACACCTAGAGCGAAGCGTTAGGGTACTCGAGCCCCTTTTCGCGTCGCCTTCTCATTCGTTTGCCCCACTTCGCTTCTCGATAGACGACTTCTCCGTGCCAGAAGAAAAGGAGCATTTGTGCTCATGACATTGGTAGTTGTAAACTCCCTTAGGGCACCTGCAGCTTGTACAGTTGCGCAGGTGCAAAGTACGTACTACGACATAATGCACCCTTCTCAAAGTAGCGAAATACCACATACACGTTCGTATGACAGTACACACACTTCAGCGGCCCACTTTGTTGATGCCGTAGTTGATGCGGATGATCAGTTATGCCTCATCGCTACAACTACATTCAGGCAACCAATAAGAGTATCAGTTCAGACTGGTTAATTGTATAGCAAAATTATTAAAAAAAGTCTTCGTTTCCTCTTACTCTGCTTGAGGGTCGTTTAACACTCCGGCCCGCAACCAATGCTCAAGTTGAGCTAGAAAGAGCTAGAACTGTAGTTGACATTGGTGTAGGGTGAATCTATCTATCTATCTATCTATCTATCTATCTATCTATCTATCTATCTATCTATCTATCTATCTATCTATCTATCTATCTATCTATCTATCTATCTATCTATCTATCTATCTATCTATCTATCTATCTATCTATCTATCTATCTATCTATCTATCTATCTATCTATCTATCTATCTATCTATCTATATCTGTCACCACCTACGTCTGAGGGCTCGTGGGTGTGCCTCCACGTGTGTTGAGCACTAAAACCACTATGACAGGCTAGGAGCGCTTGACGAATATGTCTGGCTTGTCATGACCTAAAAAACGATGTGAAAATCGCGTTGATTTTGTCCTCCAATCATTTTCTCCAGAGTCGTGTGGCACATAGCCGTATACCATGGGCCGAAGGATGCGGGCATGTGCCACAAGTTATGGACAGTTTCTGTGCCCAGGAATGCCAAGAATCGCCATTGATAATATAAATGCGAGAGCGTAAAGAAAATCTGACATTGGCAGGGGTGACCCGACAAATGCAAAGAACGAAAAATCGGCAGATCCCACGTACCTTGGGAATCGACGTTATGCGAAGCATGAGGAGGGAAGATGAGCGTGTCGCAATTTTTTTACAGAGCGACACGTCATCAAATGACGCTAAATATAAGTAGAAATGTCGTAGGCACCGGCATATGTCGAAGAGTAACAGACGTTTATAAACCAAGTTGTTTGCACTTGCGCAACGACGCAAACAAGAACATGCGTATTAGCAACACCAGAAGCTGATATGAAGCGCTGTTGCTCGCGAGGATGCTGGCCCTGGACACTGCTACATAAATCAACTTAAGCGCATGACATTTAACCACAAGGGACGTTAACCCGACGTGCTGACTGTATCAAACTAATGTTTATGAAATTGGATAGGCAGCACTGCAACCACCAGTAACGTTTCACGAAGATTAGCGTCTATTTGAAAAGTAGTTCCGAGACCTAGCTAAGCTCTGTGGTACAGCAAGCTTCATTGTCACGCAGAATGCTTGGGCTTGATTCTAGCCGGAACCCTGACATTTATTCTTTGCATTCATCGGGTCGACGCTACAGATGTCAGGTACTTCTCAACGCTCGCGCGTTAAATTTGCCCATGTGTGTTATCGTCGTTCCTGGGTAGAGACTAAGCGTCAATAACCTGAGGTACATACACGCACCTCAGTGGCACATACCCGCCCGTGGGTATGCGCCACTGTCTAGCGGGAAGTGTTTGACGACGTATGCGGCGGGAATATGACATTATGTTTTGACCAGCACGTCATATTCGTCAAACCATCTTACTCTCCCATGTTAATTTTGGCTGACGCCAAGTTAATGGGGTGATCACGAGAGCACCCAAACGTAAGCAGCTAGATAGATAGATACGCCCAAACTCACCAAAGTTCGCGAAGAAATGATTTGCATTGAATATCAAGGTGCCATCACAAATTGAATTCAATTATTTTTCTTGGTGATCGAGTATCCTACCACAGAGCCACGCCATGTCTCGGAACACTTTTGGAAAAAAAGGCCTATATGCACATGTAATGTTGGTGAAACGACAAATGTGGTTGTAGTGCTGGTTATCTAATTTTATAAACAATAAAAATTTACTCCTTCAATACAGGCGTCACGTCAGGTTAACTTCATTTGTAGTTGAATGTCATCCTCTGAAGTTGGTCTACGCAGCACTATTCAGAGTTAACATCCTCGCAAGCACAAGTACTACGAAGAAGTTTAGCCCTTCTGGTGTTGGTGTTACAGAATTGTAAACAACTGGTTATATAAAACATATACAACTGTTCAACATACGTCTGTGCGTACAGGATTGTACAGTTCACCAAAAACGTTTGCAGGCCGGGTGAGCAAGTGCTTTATTGCCTGTCTGCGCCTCCTAGTGGTGCGCCCTCTACCGTCGGCCACACTGCTAGGGCGGAAACGACTCGTCTTCTTATTCATTGGCCTTTTAACTTTCTACCGCTGCGTAGCGCACTGGTAGTTCACAGTTTTCACGCGAAGCGCTCGTCTTTACAATGACCGTCACATTTCAATTTTTTATAGCAGTATCAGTGCTATCACGGCGTGCCTCGAATGGCGTTTCTTTGGCTTTGCATCACTTTGTGATAAAGATTGTTACTGATAGCAGTTGGGCTCGTTAACTGCTCTCGAGGCACAAGCACGTAGAATCAGGTACCAAAAAGTGTGTCGCGTTAAGAAGTCCAAGCTGAGATGAACTTGTACCCAGTTAGAAAAGAGACAGGCCATATGCGTCTCGGGCACTGTGATCCTGTGTGATTGCCGCTGACGTATCGTGAAGAGGTTTTTCGCTACGCACTCGCGTGGTTCGTAAACTTTTTTGGTCGACTGTACATATCTTCAGCCTCATGTCGTAACGTTTCACTCAATATACTTACACCACAGCCACCTTCCCTTCGCACTTTGCTTCACATAACATCGGTGCCCATGGCGCGTGAGGTCTGCCAAATTTTTTTATTTGCACGTTGCATTGTTAGTAAAGTGAAGCCGAAGTGCTGATATTGGGAAAGCGTTATCTACTGCTTTACACCATGATAAGGATTATGTGATGTTATCTCTGCCGTCAATAACGTTACCATTCGTCGTCAATTGGTGTCGATGTCACCGAGGTACAGATTGATGACGTGGTATGCCTTTCCTAGGCGATTTATTAAGGCCTAGAAAAGGCTTATCAGGAAAAAGCAGAAAAATAAAAAGTATTCCTAATGAGACTACATCCCTGTATGATGTTATCATAACGTCTCAGATCGTCGAATTTGAAACATCGACAAGATGTCATAGCCACACTGTTTCCTATAAATACACAAGAGAGAACTCTGGCACTAGTGTCTATGAAAGCTGCAACGCATGGCGCTTCCACCAGCATGGAAATGATGTATAATACAGAAATTTGTCAAATCTTTGTTTTTTTGGCTCCATTTGGATTCACGTGGTTTGGAGCTGCTTTGTTGAGAAACAACAATCAGCAAATGTTCAGCAGTTGCCCTTCATTACCTCAACCTTTTGGGCTCAACAATTCAAATTGGCTCACGAAGTTCACAACAGTAATTTTTTAATTTGAAACAACACCAAAACACAGCAATGAACAAAGCCACCAATGCGTTCGAAGACCGCAAGCACGAAGATTATGCAAACTTGTGTAGTACACATCATTCCCATTGTGGCTGAGCGATCGCAGCACCACAGACCCCTCTGGTTTTTTCAGGAAACTGTATGCTCGTAGTGATGTCATATGATATTATAATCCCATGAGGTCACTTGCTCATAGGTGGGCTCATCGGGAGGCACGTGAAGAGCAGAAAGCTTGCAAAGCCTCCCGTCTTGGAGGCAGGGTAAAAACTACGCTGGTGCAGTCTGCGTTCGTGGGCGGGGAGGATCCATACAATTCACTGCGAAAAAAAAATAAACAGAAGATGGCGTTAGCCTTCATGTAATTTCAGGTGAGGGTATAGGGAACACTTGTGTTGTGTGTGTTTTGTTCATCTTATATTTTAATGTCGCGGGTTCATGTACTGGTAGCGGCGACCACTTTTTCAAGGAGGAGACGCCCCTGCCTCTCTCCCCTCAAATGAAAAAAAAAATGAAAAGACTGTCCGCGTGCTTACAAAGTTATGTCTTAAGGAACTACATCCTGTACACGATCCCGCAGCCCTCCATAATGAGGTCGCTTCTACATATTCAGTGTTCCTTTTGGAAGTCATATTGAATGTAGGAATCATGTTGCTGACCGCACCTATAAGGTACGGTACCCGTTAGAATAGTGGTGTCTTCATAGAATGCGGTCATGCTCAGCCGAGGGAAAAAATTTTCGATTCTATTTCGTATGCCTTCCGTTGTTTTAAGGAAAATTACAACTTTGCTTGCTTGAGTGGCATTTAGAGGCCCCTATTATTATTTCTAGAAGACTGTGCAAAGAGGCAGGTTGAAGTATGGAAAAAACCATACGCACATTGGTAACGAAGCAAACGAAAAGAGGCCTGGGGGGGGGGGAGAGAAAGAGAGAGAAGGAAAGGCATGTCCGAAAGAGATCGGAGTCATTGAAAAGGCATGCTAATTAGAGCCAGCTGGTGGAGGTTGTGCTCATGTGTCCTGATGTGTTTGCATGTACACCTATATGTGGCACTTTGCCTGCGTAGGTCGTTGAGCCTAGGAGCGAAGAGGCCAGTGCCCGCTTTTGAAAAGCATATTGGCTGGCCTGTGTCCCCTTTTTATTAAAAAGCCACAATATCAATGTGGCCAGCCAGGTTGCGTGATCATCCATTTTCGGCTTTTCTTTCTGGCCACCGAACCATTGTACAGCCCACATATGATTAGTTGATTCAAAGTAAGCGCGTTTTCAATAGGCACTTCGTTATGCGAAGGCGATTGGATGCATTCACTTCTCCGAGATTTGTCTTTTCTAATCTCTTTTGCTTTATCTTACAGCAACCCCCTAAGCAAGGTGAATATTTCATCGATACATTTCCTCTATTGAATTCATCACAGGGGATTGACTGTTTTTGCTTTGGGGATCGAGCAGCTATACTTGCCTTCTTTTTCAGTTAAATCGAATTGATTGGCTTAGCTGCTAGTAACTTCTCATTTTATAAGTTTAATACTATGAGGAGACACACTGGAAGAGGTTATGTTTAACCGTATGAAAGCATTAAAAAAGCAATGTCGTAATGAGAAGCTATTCAGAGTATATGCAAACCACTGAACCACTGTAAAGCAAAATAACAAGCACTCGGACTCGTAGTGCTGTTTCAGAATTGGCTTTTTTCCTTGTGTGCCAATATTGCTCGAAGGCTTATCCACGAGCATTTCAAGAGAACAGTCATGGATTTATGAATGAAATAAATAATTACTTCGAACCTAAAAATCAGATTGTTGGCGAAATTGCAACGAGGACTTTTTAAAGAGGTTTTCAACGAAGCTGCAGCAAAGCATAAAAAAATGTGCGGAATACGGCTCATTTTCGTAATAATTTTTAATGACTTCAGTGTAACGTTTTCCTGCATTACGTTAAGTATAAAACCCTGTGGCGTACATCAGTCACAGCGTTATGAAACTAAAAACACTCACAAGTGATGAACAAAAAAAAAAACTGAAACCTGGACGGCACAACCTCACGCTGGATTTCAGGATCACGTTGAGTTGATGAGCCATTTGCTATCGCAACTGCGGTCAATGATGAAGCCATGCATGGCGCCGGGTTTTCTTTTGTGTGGCAGTCAGCTTTAACATAGAGCCGTTCTAGAAGTATTGTTACAACTTACGAAAACGGGTTATGAAAGCGAGGCTCAGCAGCACTTTTCCACAATAGAGAACACTGCTTTTTGTAAGTATTTTTGTTTCTCTTTCAAGACGCGTGGGTGGAAAAAATTAAGAAAAATAATAATGAGGGGGGGGGGGGTGCTCTTTTTTTATCCATGCACGCCCCTTGCTTACTGAATGACCCGTCACCTTTGAAACACGCGGACGCACGCGCTGCAAAATTATTGCGGAAAACAATTAATCGGAAGATTCGAGTGCGCTGGAGTGACAACAAAGAGAAGCTTAGTGACCGTGCTATGCAGGTAAAAAAGTAGCAGAGACGGAATAATAGTAAGGCGCTTAATCTTAATTAATCCCAGCATACTAGTGCCCGGCGCTGTATAGTCAGCAAGCGTGTGGTTGTTATAGCCTCACCCTATGAAACTGCTACTTTGCTAAGCCCGAACTAAATCCAAGAAGAGCGGCTCTTTTCATCATATTCAAAGGCACAATGGCCACCCTTGGAGTGAAGTAAGCTCCTTAGAAGTGACATGAGGGTGTTCTTCGTTTTGTCTATTAATACAACTTACCTTTACTTACAGCTGCTTTATACTTTCGGTACATTTAGGAAGCCCGCTGTCGTAATCTGGATGGCGTGGCTGTGGCGCATGCACGCACGCACAGATGTTCTCGTACGCACAGGCAACAGATGCATGCATGCATCATCAAGATTCATTGAATAGCCTGTAAACAGCTGAGCCTTGCTATTTATATCATAGATGTAGCGAAACTTTGTAGCGGAGTTTATTCATTGTTATATATCACTTTATTTTGAAAAGCCTTCTGGCATTCGTTCGGAACTTGAAACAAAACACCTTTAGCAGAAACTCGGTCGTGCACTTCTTCCCTGTATTCTGCTTTTTATTATATAATTATTAATTATACTCCGATACCGTACCATCTTTTCGACCGGCTTGAGCTCACTTCTTTTTTGACGAACAGATGCGAAAAACATGCAGGACATAGCGGGTTGCACACCGTCGCCCAAGACTGGGTCACACGAGAGCTGGCGGACACTTGGTGGCCCTGACATGCCCAGGGTTTGACCCTCTCTCCTCTTTTTTCTCCATCCTTTGCTATACTATACCATAGTATGCTACGCTTGCTCTCTTTGTTTTTTTTTTATTCTACAGCGAAAGCTGTATATGGCTAGGAGAAACAGAAAACTGCCCGGCAACGGTGTCACGAGCGGTCTCCTTTGGCTTTCCTATCATTACGTCAATCTCAGCGTCGTACTCAAGCACGCGCGCCATTGGCTACGTTGTGAGTGACGTCGTTCATCTCGTCACAGCCATGGCGCCGAGAACGCGTGCATCAGTTCCTTCGGACACCTTCCACCTGGGCATGCCACGAAACACTCTACAAGATCGCTGACTGTGGAAATGTCAGAGAGTTCACATTTCCCGTACCTATGGTGCACTAAAATGTGAGATTGGGCTAGTTGGTAATACATTATTCTACTTCTCAACGCATATATATATATATATATATATATATATATATATATATATATATATATATATATATATATATATATATATATATATATATATATGTTCGTCTTGGTAGTAATAAATTTAGTTGAAAGTCTGCGCTCGTCCTCGTCTCTTGTGTTACTTGCCGGACGTTTTTTGCGCTAAGAAGTTAAATAAACTTTGGTGCAGTCCTGGTACAAAAAAAAAAAAAACAGGCCTGGGAGGTCGAGTGCAGGCCGCAACTGCGTACCGATGATACGGCATCTTCCAAGCCGCGCAGCATCGCGCACGGAAAATGAAAGTGAGAATGGCGGGTGGATCTTGCAAACCCATGCCTTCAAGTTAGCTTGCGATGTCAAACGCTTCGCCGCGCGGAATAATGAAAGCGTGGTTCTTTATAGGCGACACGGTGCAGTGCCTACACTGAACGAGTGGCGTTGCGGCGCCAACGTGATGATGGCGGGAGTTTCTCCAGCGGCACTTTGGCTTCGTCTGCCACGTCTGTCACCGCCTGTGGTTCGATAACAAACACTGCGATTAACGAATTGCGAAACGCATTTGACCGCTCATTAAACTCCTCCATGACCGTGATCATGTGAGCCACAACGTGTGGCATGTGTAAGAAAAACTGTGGTAAACCCACGCCAAACGTGTGTCTAACCTAATCAAGAAGTGCGAACATACAACCAATAATTATTAAAGAGCTCAGTGCCACGTCACGTTAAACCCACTGCTGAACACCTGCAGCCAAACGTTTCAGATTTCGTTGGTTAACCTTTTGTACGCAGTGCTTCGGTGGTTATTATTTTTTAAAATCTGAGTCTTTCTATATCTTGCTCCTTTTGTCTATTTGTTTCTGTCTTCCTATGTTTGTCTGTCTCTTCCCTTTCTTTTTTCTCTCTGTCTTGTTCTTTTGCTTTTTGTCTTTTGCACTTTTTCTTCGATCTCTATCCCTAATGCTTTTTTCTTTATTTCTTCATCTCTCTCTTCAGTAGTTCTTGCCTCATCCATTCCCTACTACTCACTCACACATCTTTCCTCCTAACCCTCACTCACCCCCTTGCTATACCAAACTATGCAAGGCTACGCTGTGCTGTGCTATAGAGTGCCTCGATATTCGAGTGGCTACAATGGTCGCCTTCCAATCGTGCAGACGCTCATTCGAGTCACGCTACGATGAGAACCTTTCTAAATGCATTTCTTTGTGAACTTCGATGAGCTCGACAATATCTATCTATCTATCTATCTATCTATCTATCTATCTATCTATCTATCTATCTATCTATCTATCTATCTATCTATCTATCTATCTATCTATCTATCTATCTATCTATCTATCTATCTATCTATCTATCTATCTATCTATCTATCTATCTATCTATCTATCTATCTATCTATCTATCTATCTATCTATCTATCTATCTATCTATCTAGGCGCCTAGGACTATTAGCTCTCCTGGCCGTTTGCATAATGGAATCCATACCAAATTTGGTATGGCATAATATGACTGTATAACGAGCATAACTGACTAATCATAACATGAAAATCAGGACATGTATGTTATGAATGCCGTGATATATGTCATGGCCTTGCTGTTCCTGCAGTTGTTTCATCGACATGACATATCTCAAAAATGGTATAGTATGACATCAATGCATGGCGAACATAATAGACAGGTTCCTCAAGCGGAAGTCATGACATGCGTGTCATGTAAGAACATGACTACATGCCACGCTTATGATGCGCTCGTGGTCGTTTCGCTAGCTGCACATGCACCGCATTTGGTATTACGGGACGCGAATTGATGATGAAGGTATATGATGGTGCAAAGATAATAATCATTCATGACAAGTGCGTCATGTAAGAACATGACTACACACCATGCTTATGATTCGCTCGCGGCCGTTTCGCTAGCTTCGCATATACCACATTTGGTATTACGTGAAGTGAATGGACGACGAAGTTAAATGACACGTCCAAACATGATAATCATGATGTGCGTGTCATGTAAGCACGACTACATGCTATGCTCATTGCGCGCTCGCGACCGTTTCGCTAGCTTGATATAAACCAAATTTGGTATTACGTGACGTTAATGGACGACGAACAAAAACGGCAGTCGTAAACATGATAATTAGGACATGGAAGCCGTGTACAGCATAACTTACGTCCGCTTCGTAACGTTGTGCTGATTTTAAAGTGACATGCCAACCTTACTCAATCGTGCTTCGCATATCATTGATGCATATCTTCGCATATCATCGGATCTGCCTTTTTTTTTCACCAAGACTGTCTCACTTTTGCTATCATTCTTTCTACATATCTTTCTCGGGGCTCATTCTCTCGCCGATCATGGATTTTACATCCCATGCCGGACAAATCGACGCTCGTGTTCTGGGAACGAACACAAAGAATAGGACAAAAAGAGCGCGTTGCTGATCACGATGATGATAACTTTCTATGTGCGACACACAGCCAATCTCGAAAATGACAGCTCTGTTGTGAAAACCTGGCCGTGTACAGATTTGCTGTCAAATGCCCGTGCATCTCTATTTAGCCGCATCACAGAAGCCCCCTTCCCCCTCTACCTGAGATCAAAACTACGAAAGTCACCCGCTACGGCTGAATTTACTATCATATCGTGGTTTTGCTAATTAAACATCAAGCGTAGCTGCTGTCAATGAAGGTTCGTTGTAGGTGCCTTGCCTCGTCATGGTTGTCGCCGCTTCCCAAGGATGGGGACCGGTTATTCTGTTAGCAAACATTTTGACTTTATATGCAGAATACATATAGATACAAGTCAGCTCTTCACACTTGGAATAGTCGCGGCATCATTCGCCAGAGCCGACACTGCATTGCACCATCCTTGCGACCAAAAACCTCTTGAGAAGCTGGTTTAACACCTTGGTTGCTCCTCCTTGTTCTCTTCACGGCAAATCAAAATCTTTCAATCCGCTTCTTAGGCGGACAGTCTGTCGGCGTCCTACCATCCACCCATCTCTCTGCAGAATTTAGAACCACGGTCTGAAATTGAGACGGCAGGAACGGCCGATTTACGAGATATTCCTGAAAGTGCACTAAAACAAACAATTATGGCCCCGTTCAGTTCTTCTGAACACATTGCCGTATGCGGCTGGTTAGCTAGCGGGCTTATGCCATCATCACGTGGTGGCATGCCATCAAGAGTGACAGCCGCTTCGTGCGCTGCAATTCTTTCACGTCTCTTCCTGGCACCCCGCCGGCCGTAGGTCGCCGCGTTGTTGTTCGTAAACAGACCACGGATTTCCCTTTCGAATGGATACGGGAAGCGGCAGGAGTTGGAATATGTCACCACGTTTCTTGTATTCGAACCGAGCGTCGCTTCGGCTTGACCTTCGAGTCCCGGAAGCTGGAGCCTCGGAAGCCCCGCTCTCTGGTATTGAGACACACTCGCCCCCCCCCCCCCCCCCTCTTCCCCTGCTCGCAACGCCACAGCTTAGACCTCATAACAAAGTCTTTCACAATTTTTTCGTGATTTTTTTTTTCATTTTGCTTTTAACTTCTATCTGAAGCCTGCCTGATAGCTTTACTATGAAGAAATTTGTTACTTGCTGGTATGGTCTATCATGGGGGCCACTCGTGTTGACGCTGACGGTTGGTTTTCGCGTTTGATGAGGTGTCTAAAGCCTTCGCTCTAATATAAACGCGATAGAGGTTTGAAAATCGCGGAACAAATGTTGTCTTATTTCATTTTCGGCGGCTCTTTTCTCTTTCTGACCCCATCGCCAGCTGCCTGACACCCATTTTTCGCTGAGGCTGTGTGTGAGCTGAGGCGCCGATAGTACCCTTCCCGCTGTTACTTACCACAATGCCTGTCACCGTGGCGCTGCCCGCTCGGGAGCAATGAACGCTGCTAGTGGACCCGAGCCCGGACTTCAGCACGCGGCATCATCAACGACTGTCTCTTTAGGAGAGATATGGACGCTACAGGGCGCATCGCGGAAACTCATTCCGAACCAGTCGCTGTTGTCCATACGGAACGCTTGCTCACACAAACTCTTTATTTTTTTTTTGCTTAGAAGGTACGGCAGTGTGCACAAAAGCGAAAAATCCACAAGGAACTAAGAGTGATTACGGGAAGTAGCTTGTGGTGCGCTTGTCACAAACGTAGTTTACAGCGAGACCTTCACGAAAACGCAAAAATTTTGCTTTCGTTATCTGCATTCCGTCTGCGGAGAGGAATTCGATGAAATGCGTGAAAGGAACGCAATCGATTGAAAATTTAGCAAAGTTGCTTGATTTATTTCTACTGAAAGGTGATCTCGTGTGCAGACTGACACCGACTAAAAGAATAAATAAAAAACTTTAGATGCGTAAAGTCCACGTCGTATAACTTCAATTTAAAATTTTCGTTATTTGATTGATTGATATGTCGGGTTCAACGTCCCAAAACCATCATACGAATATGAGAGACGCTGTAGTGAAATGCTCCGGAAATTTCGAGCCTTTAAGGTTCTTTAACGTGCATCCAAGTCCGAGCACACGGGCCTACAGAATTTTCGCCTTAATCAAGAATGCAGCCACCGCAGCCGCCGCAGCCGAGATTCAATCCCGCGACCTGTGGGTCAGCAGCCGAGTGCCCTAGCCACTAGACCACCACGGCGGGGTTTACAGATTTTTTAAATAAATGCTACAGTGCCAAAATTATTTACATGATGGCACTGCTGCTGTTCTGTGCAGTGGCGAGCAGGTTTTGACGCGTGTGGCGATATATTAGACAGATATAATGTGGCGCCCACCATATATCATATGCTGTTCCGGAAGTACAAGTTTTTATTAAGCCCACGATTTAACCGCTGTGTTGTAGCACTCATAGATTTATGCTTGGCCGGGCTAACAGAGGCAGGGAGATGGGGCGATAAAACAGACACATACGCTAGCATATTTCCTAGAAGAGAGAACTGTTCTATGCAGTAGAAACGCTGAAAGATCGGCATGAGTCAATTTTTTGGCTTGATTCTCAGTGTTAGGAAACACATGGTAACAAAAGGAAAGAGAAGGTGTTCACGGGTAGGAAGATGGCGATGAAAAAATAACCTAGAATGTAGTAAAGCTATTTATGCTGTTTTGTTGAGTTCTGTCTCGCGCAAAACCTTCTTCAGCGCATTTTGAATATTGCGCTGATGACGAGGTATAGAGGAGCCAACAGGACTTTTTCTGGAACTTGCTGTTTCACAGAATTTAGCAAGACTAAAGCTTGCACTACGCGAGCTCCAGAACCGCCCCACTGCAGTGGTCTAGCGGCTAAGGTACTCGGCTGCTGGCACGCAGGTCGCGGGATTGATTCTCAGCTGCGGCGGCTGCATTTCCATCGGAGGCGGAAATGTTGTAGGCCCGTGTGCTCAGATTTGTGTGCACGTTAAAGAACCCCAGGAGGTCAAAATTTCTGGAGCCCTCCACTACGGCATCTCTTATAATCATATGGTGGTTTCGGGACGTTAAACCCCACATATCAATCAATCATGAGCCCCAGCACAGTGTAATTTCAGGTTGACACAATTGTAGTGTTTGCAAGGATTATGAAATATTTTGCTATTTCTTCTATGGTCTATCTTACCGGCCAACCGGTGGATGGTTGGCTCGTTTTATGTATACCTGCGAAATTTGACGCAAAGAGCCCGTATTCACAAGAACGTTCTACGCTGTGATTGTACCTAAGAGCAAATTGTAAGTAAGGGCAAATTACGTAAGAGCAAAGGAAAGACACAAAAACCGTGAAGCCTGCACAGAACGTTCAGCACTGTCATAGCGAAAGCTGGAAGAGTGGCCTTTCAGAGTACTTTCTTAACACTCTTTGAGTAGCTGCTGCAAGGCCACTTCCAGGGTACCCACTACGCCCTAAATAATCATAACTTTTTGTGTATTAGGCAGAATTTTTTTTATTTATAACATACTGCAGACCAGAATTCGGTCCTGGCAGGAAGGGCACTCATGGTACACTAAAAAAAGAAATACAATACCAAAATATCAATACAGTGAGTACAAGGAATGCGCAAACTTTTACACTCAACTTAGTAAAGGCACTCAGAATATGTACAATTAAAAATGCAGTACTATAGTTACAAAAGAAGTAAGTAAAAAGAAGTAAAACACTCAAAATGTAAATACAACACCTAACGCGTGTATTCATCATCATCATCATCATCATCATCATCATCATCATCAGCCTAACTACGTCCACTGCAGAACAAAGGCCTCTCCCATGTTCCGCCAGTTAACCCGGTCCTGTGCTTGCTGCTGCCAATTTACACCCGCAAACTTCTTAATCTTATCAGCCCATCTAACCTTCTGTCTCCCCCTTACCCGCTTTCCTTCTCTGAGAATCCAGTTAGTTACCCTTAACGACCAGCGGTTATCCTGTCTACGCGCTACATGCCCAGCCCATGTCCATTTCTTCTTCTTGATTTCAGCTATGATATCCTTAACCCCCGTTTGTTCCCTAATCCACTCTGCTCTCTTCTTGTCTCTTAAGGTTACACCTACCATTTTTCTTTCCATTTCTCGCTGCGTCGTCCTCAATTTAAGCTGAACCCTCTTTGTAAGTCTCCAGGTTTCTGCTCCATAGCTAAGTACCGGCAAGATACAGCCGTTATATACCTTTCTCTTGAGGGATAGTGGCAATCTACCTGTCATAATTTGAGAGTGCTTGCGAAATGTGCTCCACCCCATCTTATTCTTCTGGTTACTTCAATCTCGTGGTTCGGCTCCGCGGTTATTACCTGCCCTAAGTAGACATACTTTTTTACAACTTGTAGTGCACTATTAGCTATCTCGAAGCGCTGCTCTTTTCCGAGGTTGTTGTACATTACTTTCGTTTTCTGCAGATTCATTTTAAGACCTACCTTTCTGCTCTCCTTGTCTAACTCTGTAATCATGAGTTGCAATTCGTCCCTTGAGTTACTCAGCAATGCAATATCATCGGCGAAGTATTATGGTAACTGCCATCGACGCGTGTATTATGGTAACTTAAAAAAGGTCATTTATTTTATGCCCAGAATTCCACTCCGACATACAAAATCATACACAATCAAAGCACAACATACAAAAAATATACAAAATTAAAACACAACACCTAACGCGGGTATTGTGGTAACTTAAAAAAAGGTGATTCATTTCATGCCAAGAGTTCCACTTCGACACTGTCCTGGGAAAAAAATGAGTGTTTGTAAATATCTGTCCTAGCGATATGAGGAGTTAAAGCATGTGTGTGATCGTGACGTGTACGCCTTGCGGAAAGAGGTGTTACATATAATGCAGGGTCGATGGATAATTCACGTGTAATGAGTGATTGTAGGAATTTGAGGCGGAGAATCTGCCTACGTGCTTCGAGGAGGGGGATGTCATTTTCTGTCATCAACTGTGTGAGGGAATCGGCGTGCTTGAACTTAGAGTAAATGAAGCGAACAGTTTATCTCTGGACTTTCTCTATTATTTTAATGTTGTGTTTAGTGTAGGGATCCCATGTAATGAAAGCATGCTCTGACTTCGGTGTAATGAAAGTAATTTAACTCGGTAGTATAGAGTGGGCGGGTGAATTTTTAAGCTTGTGTTTCAGGAAACAATGTTTACGTAAAGCTGAGGAACATATATTACTAATACGTAAATTCCACGAAGGGTTGTTTGAAAATGTTACCCCCAGATACCTAAAGTTTTCAACGTCTTTTAGCCGGGAGGCGGCCAGTGTGTAGATGTATTTTAACGGGCTTTTTTTCCTTGTGATAGACAGTGTTTTCTTTGTTTAAATATATGCCTGATCTATCACACCACGCCTGTATGGTGTGCAAAGTAATCTCGAGGTCTGTTTGGTTATGCACTGTAATTATTTCCTAATATGAAACGCAATCGTCTGCAAGCAATGTGATTTGTGTGCCAGGTGTAACAACGTTGACAGTGTCATTTATATAGACCAAAACAACAATGGCCCCAGAACGCTACCCTGGGGTACTCCGGATGTCACTGGAACACAGCCTGGAATTTTTGTTCTTTTTGACCTTCTGTGGCTCATGCCCACTGCGAGGGATTGGCGAGGCATACGCTATGTCATCTACCGCCATTCTTCGGAAAAGCGTGGTACCCGCTACACAGTTGCAAGAAAATTTGTGCATTCGTACAGCGAAAGCGGTTATGAAATCACAACTTGGGTCACGTGCGGCGCCATAGCTGTCCGTCGCCGCTGGTGTCCGTAACCACTGTGCACGAAATAATAAAAAAAACCTAGTACCAATAACACAG